>NC_022027.1:33041465-33060830 GCF_000317375.1 Microtus ochrogaster | reverse complement strand
CTGAGCAGGCTCCATAGGGGATGGCAGCTCACACTGAGCAGACTCCACGGGAGATGGCAGCTCACTCTGAGCAGGTTCCATTGGAGGGGGCAGCTCACTCTGAGCAGTCTCCATGGGAGATGGCAGCTCTACCTGAGTAGGTGCCACGGAAGGGGGCAGCTCCACCTGAGGAACCCCTGTCTGGGAAACCTCCATCTGAACAGGCCCTGTGTGAGCGATATCCACGGGAGAAGGAAGCCCTGTCTGAGTAGACCCTGTCACAGTGACCGCAACCTGAGCAGGAACTGGAGAGACCTCCCCGTGAGTCAGCTCTACGGAGGGAGGCTCTGTCTGAGCGGTCTCCTTCTGAGTCTCCTGAACAGGTCTGCTGCCTTTCTTACTCGGTTTACTTTTTACAGTTTTCTTCTTTGTACCTTTCTTAATGGGAACATTATGCTTTTTATTGTCCCCCTTTCCCTCCTCCACTTTGCTGTCCCCCTTTGGCACTTCGGATCTGTTTTTGGATTTGCTCTCTGTCTTCTGTTTCTTTTTCAGCACTGGTTCCTCATTCACAGGATCACCTGGGGAATGGGCTTCAGCATCCATCTTTCTTTTGTTTTTCTTGGCTTTACTGAGTTTGTCTGAACTATTTCCTGTATGTACATCTACGTGTTTCATCTCCGCTGCTCTCGTCTCTGTGGCGGATTTCCGAGTTCTGGTAGTTACCTGGACCACTGCAGCACTGCCACAAGACTTCTTCTCTTTTTTCTCTACTTTTACAGGTTTCTCGTTTTTCTTTCCAGACATATCCCCCTTTGTTTTTGTTTGCTCTATCTCTGTTTTTTCATTGGTGATGTTGTTAGTATGCAAGTCAGCCTCCTTCTTTTTGGTTTTCTTCAGTTTCACTCTTGAGACATCCATGGTTTTACTAGGACAGGTAGGATGCTTAGATTTGAAATGATACTGTAGATTACACTTCTTGGAAGCCGCATAGTCACACACGGGGCAGTTGAACTGCCGTGGGTTGACATGCAGCTCCACATGCTTTTTGAAGTTGCTTCTGTCTGCCGTTTTATAGTCACAGTGAGGACAGTTAAGAGGTTTTGGCCCGTTGTGAACCTGTCTTGCATGTCGGGTCACTTCGTGCTGATTTGAAGCCACATAACTGCACTGATCACATTTAAATGGCTTCTCACCTAAAGGTAAAAATGAGATGTTACCACAGAGAGAAGACACAAATCCAGCATTAAAATATCCTTAGGAGTTGTACATGTAAAATCACCAGGCCATCTATTGGAAAGACATGACCATGCACCTTATATTTTCCGTATTTATTTGTGTAACTTTCCTCTATCTGGGATGGAGGCTTCATTCTCAAAATAAATTGAAGGAATAATCAATCCAGTCAACCATTATGTTCAAACAGTTTATGAAGTTATCTATCTGGCACTATTAAAGAACAGGCTCCACCCAGAAGCAAAGACCTGCTGGCACAGGCCACAAACCTCTGGATGCCAGCTCTGGGACAAAGCTACTCCAAGAGAAAAGTTTTTAATTTTCTGCTCCTCATCCTCCAGAATTCCTTAAAACTAAAATATAACATAATATAAAATATATTTGTAAAGTCAATCTGGAGAGGAGTCTTTAACTTTGAGCTATAGTTCCAGACTATATGCCTCATTTTTAAGGCTCTGCTGAGCCTGAGGGAGTAAATTTAAACCTTTACTCATAACAAGAGGTGAGCAAGTTCCTCTAAGACCTAGTAACTTTTAAAGCAAAAATAAGGCTAAAGTCAACTAAAAAAACTTAGTGATTTTTTTTCTCTTAATTTCTCTATAAAAGGGGCAAAGAAACTAACTAAATGAGGACTGGCATACAAATAAATACAGTATGTAAACAGTCATAATCACAAAGCCCACCCGCCCAAAAAAGCAAAAAAAACATTCTACCTGAATACATACCCAACTAGATCACACTCTAGTAAATATTACCAATTGGTATCCATACCCCACCGGTCCAATGGAATGCATAGTAGAGAAATGGAAATTGACATTTATGAAAATTAATCTTTTAAACATTCTCATGCATTATTATCCAAGTTTACCACAAGCAAAATTAAACACGAAGCTTAACTATGACAATATTAAAGATTACAACATTAGAAATATCTGCTGACAGAATCCTTAATCTCCCCAAAAACATCTACCCAGGTATATCAAATTAGGTTTGTAGATAAATGGCAACTCTTTCCATGTTAAAATCCAAGCATTTCAGTCAGGCATGGGAGCGATACCTGTAATTGCTGCCACTCCAGAGGCTGAGGCAGGAGGACCACTTTATCTGAGGTCAATATGGGCAGTTTAGCAGAGTCTATCACCTGCCTGGCAAGCACAGGGCCCTGGGTGTCACTGTGCTTCTTTCTACAACACACACATCTCCACTTGGTCCTGCAGTGTCACTGCTAGTACTACTCTGAAAAACCATCTTCAAGGTGACCTGCACCTACCTAAAAGAGAGGCCAGTCTGAGCTACGGGAGACCCTGTCCCCAAACAAAACACACACTCCTAGATTCAATTCCACATAAAACCTGCCATGGTGACACACATCTATAATACCAACTCTCTTGAAGAACAGTTCTTAAGAGAGACAGCAAATGGCCCCTTGGTTAAGATTTCTTACCAAAACTTCTAGTAAACGTTTAGTAAAAGTTTAGTAAAAAGTTACACATAGAAAGTAGAGAAGAAACTCACAAGCTGTCCTTGCGTGATCTCCACACTCAAGCACTGAATGTATGTCGACATACACAATTTATTAAATAAATAATTAAGTTACTAATTTATTAACTGTCATCTTCAAAATTGGTACTGCAGTTCCAGGATGGCCACGACTACACAAAGAAATGAGGTTTCAAAATACAACAAAAATTGGTACTGAGGGCTGGAGCAATGGCTCAGTGGTTAAGAGCTTGCCTGTTCTTCCAAAGGTCCTGAGTTCAATTCCCAGCAACCACATGGTGGCTCACAACCATCTGCAAAGAGGTCTAGTGCCCTCTTCTGACCTGCAGACATGCACACAGACAGAATATTGTATACATAATAAATAGATAAATATTAAAAAAAAATGGTACTGAACAAGAGCAGTTTCTAGGGGGGGTCATTGACCCTAGGTGTGAACTTGCTACTACAGTTTAACAGTCATGTCATCAAATTGCTTCCTAAACTTTCACTGTAGCAGGCCAAAGTGTGATAGTGGAATGCTTGGCCCTAAATAAGACATCTATGTTATCCTATCCAAAGCTCGGGGAATATCACAGAAGGGGAAAAGACAGAGGATAGAGGATGTACAGCAGGACATTATATTCATGAAGTCATTTGTGACTGCCCGTACGTCTAAGATAACAGTCATCAACATTCCAGACGAATGGAGGAGGAGCACAAAAGGCCCCACTCTTTCCTGAGTAGTTAAGAGGCAGTTAATGAGTTGCTAGGGATGAAGTCATAACCTCTCAGCAGTACAGCTAACAAGTTAAGCTGCCCTTATTCAAGTAATAACTTCCTACCTATGCTTATTAAAGAAGTCCTAATTGTCTATTGGCTGAGGAAGGGGTTGGAGTGAGGAGGGAACTTGAAGAATGGATAAAAGGGAGTTAGGACTGAGGAAGACCCTCAGGATCCACATGGTGAAAGAAAGAGCCAAGTCCTCCGACCTTCACATGCATGACTGACAGAGCGTACGTACCCCACAGACATGCACAAACAAATAAACTGTAACTGAAAAGAGTTCAATTCCCATCCAGGCCTTTACTAGCTGAGCCATCTCTGAGAGGCTGAGATGGGATCTCAGATATCTCAGGTTGGCCCTGCTCTCACTATATAGACACAAATAGATTGAGATTAAAGGAGGGTGGGACTCCAATGAAAGGAGACATATGGCAGTCTCACTCTTGTGAGGGCCCAGAGTGGAGTCTGCTCCACCTTAACTGGACATCAGAGAGTTTGAGCTTATTTTTGCTCTCAACGTTGTTGGCAACAGGTGTCTCTACACACTCTGACCTACAACGTGGTTACTTGCTGTTTTGGACATTAAAATGATGCAGAGGTGGATTCGCTCCACCCTGACCAAAGGTCAGAGAATTCAAGCATACTCCTGGTCCTTCATTTAAAATAGGTTTGACGCGGGGAGTGACTGTCTATAGCATACTTGGTCTAGGGTGTGTTCACTGCATAGTACTGTCCAAGACATCAAATCCTTTACTCAGGAAATAATGACTTGATGTCTCAGGTATTAAAGCCAGTAACTGTTCTGGTTGTCCTCTAGCCCATGCTTTCTCCCCTCCCCCGCCCTGTATTAGGGTATAAAAGCTTAAAACAGATAGCATCCAACATGGGGCCTTCAAAAACCTATCCAGAAAAGCATAAAAATCTACCTACATAAGCTCCCAAAGTGCCATAAAATATATTCTTCCAATAAAATCTATTTTTCCAATTCACAGTCATAAAAAACAAGCTGGGGTGTGGTGGTGCACGCCTTTTATCCCAGCACTGTGAGGCAGAGGCAGGAGGATCTCTGAGTTTGAGGCCAGTCTGGTCTACAGAGCAAGTTTCAGGACTGCCAGAGCTACACAAAAACCTGTCTCAACAGAGGAAAAGGGAATATACTTTAAAAGAAAAGCTGTCTTGTTGTGTGAGTGCTATACAGACATGTGTGTTAAGTGTGGTGGTACATACATTCTACAGGATCAGACTCCCGGAACATCACTTTTAACTGAGCCACCTAAACCCCCACTCCCTTTATTTTGAAAAAAGCTATTATATAAAACCCAGGCAGGCCTCAGGCTATATATGCAGCTGAAAAAGGCCTTGAACTTCTAATGTTCCTGCTTCTACTTCCCAGCAGTGGGATTATAAATATGTATTATATGCTGCTTTAGGAAGAACCCAGACACACACTTCTGACCACCAAACGGTAGAGCTCTTTCTGCAGCATAGCCCCATCAACTATAATTTTATTTAAATAGGGACAGGTTTATTTAAATTGGGACAGTTGGGAATTGAATTCTAACTTCTTATTTTCAGAGACACTTGTCCTTTTCTGTCCTGCCTAGGCACGTGTCCTCATCTATAAATGAAGACTGGCTTATTTGCATTAAGACTGTAATTTTTCAGTACCCTGTATGCATATCAATATCAATAAGTATTAACAATACTTATTTAGCACAGTATAACAATTGCTGATAACTATAATATCTTTAAAACACAGCAGAAAACTCCGGACAGTATTAACAAACCCAAAGAAAAGGCAAAGATTATCAACTAGAGTAAGACACCACAGAACATTGAGCACTGCCCAATCAAGAAGAAAATATTTATATAAATATATTCATATATATATTTCTTATATATGAATAATTCTAAACCAGAGCTGCATCACCGTAAGTAACGGGTTAACCACAGGTGATTTCAAATAAACTGTCTCACAGGATAAATGTCAAGCATTTAAGATTTAATTTCCAGTTGACCAGGAAAAAAAACTGACTTGACATGAAAGCCAGCAGACATCCAGAAAGGGAGACCCACTGCAGAGGAAAATAACTTTATGTTTTCAATGTCTAGAACTTACATATTGCAATTAAAAGACAGAATTAACACAATGCTCTTTTTTTTTTCCTTGTCCAGTGCTAGGGATTGATCCAGGTCTTGTACAATGTTGTGAAACCACACTACATTGAGCTACATCCTCCTCCATTCTACATGTTGTTATTGTTTTTTGAGACAGGGTCTATATAGACCAGACTGGTCTAGAAGAGTTCCAACAGCCTGTCTCCCAAGTGCTGGGATGGATTAAAGAACTAAGTAAAGCTCTCTATAGAATATTAATCCCTCATATTACCAAACCCAAGACCCTTTTAATTGCCCTTGGAGAATGAATCAGGAAGTACCCAAAAGCGGTAACATTTTTGGGTTTTGTTTTTTCCAAGACAGTACCCCTGGCTGTCCTGGAATTCATTCTGCAAACCAGAATGGCCTCAAACTCTGAAATCCATTTGCCTCTGACTCCTGAGAGCAGGGTGGATTAAAAGCATGAGCCACCAGTACATCTTTATGTAGCCAATTTAATAGCTTGGGAAGATATCTGAGTACATAGAAGCGTGTAGGATCAAGAAAGCCTGGCAACCACCGGGTGGCCGTGGCGCACGCCTTTAATCCCAGCACTCGGGAGGTGAAGGTAGGTGGATCTTTGTGAGTTCGAGACCAGCCTGGTCTACAATAGCTAGATCCAGGACAGGCTCCAGAACTACAGAGAAACCCTGTCATGAGAAAAAAAGAAAAGAAAAAGCAAGCCTGGCAAGGTCGGGTGTGATAGAGCAGGCTTTTAGTCCTAGCTTTTGGGAGGCAGAGCAAGAACTGTATGTTCTAGACTAGCCTGACCCACATGAGCATAGTGAGCAAGCTCCAGGCCAGCCAATGTAGGAGGAAGTCTGACAAGATACTAAGAGGAGCCTGGAAATGAAGCTCAGTCAAGCAGTGAAAGCTTAGCAGATGCCAGCATTTTAAATATACAAGGGCCAAATCAAAAAATCAAGTCAGACTCTATAATACAACCAAGTTTATACAGGAGATAACTGAGAAATGTTAAGTTTTCTAAGTCACAATTACAAAGGTAGAGCATAGGTAAAATCTGGGCTAAAGGCTCTATCAGAGTTTGGATCCTAGCACCGGTAGCAGGTAACTCATGAACACCTGTATAGTCCAGCAGCAAGGGATCCAGTACCCACTTCCAGCCTGAGTGCATCCCATACAATCACAAATACATACTAATAAAAGTAATAAGATCAGATAAAGACCATAAAGATGAGTGGGAGGGGATGTGGAGATGATCTGAGGCGCTGGGAAAGACAAACATGATCAAATAAATTGTATGACAAAAATTAACTAGGGGTTATATCAAAATGTACTGCTTTTTTATTACTGGGGTTAACCTCCTGCCTCAGTGCAGATTACAGCATGTGCCCCCATGCCTAGCTCTTTTATTGAAATATTAGCACTCTTCTGAGTTCTAAAAACTACTAAGAGCTAGAGAGATGGCTCAGCAGTTAAGAGTAATTTATGCCCTTGTAGAAGACCCATGTTTAATTCCCAGCACCCACATGTAGTTAGCTCTTAACCATCTGTAACTCAGTTCCAGAAGCCCAGCACTTAGGAGGCAGAGGCAGGAGGATCTCCATGAGTTCAAGGCCAGCCTGGTCTACAAGAGCTAGTTCCAGGACAGGCTTCAAAGCTACAGAGAAACCCAGTCTCAAAATAAAACTTCAGAAGAAAAAAAAAAGGAAACCTTCCCAGAAAACCTTTGCCTGATTTATGAGAATCACTTCCCACTTCCTTTTGGTTTTGTTTTTTTAGGCAGAGCCCTGCCTGGCATGACGGCACACACTTAATCCTCACACTTCTGAGGCAGAGGCAGCTGAATCTCTGAGTTCCAGGCCAGCAGCAGCTACACTGTAAGATCATATCTAAGAAAAAACAAACTTTTTTAAAGATCCTCAAAAACATTAGGTTATAAGCAATTCAGTTACAGTTCTAAAAGTAATTCTTTAATAAAGAAGTTTGAAACAGTGAAATAAATACAAAGATAGCTTACTGACATTGAAGTTATCATTTCGTACCAACCTGAATGAGTACGCATGTGTCGAGTTAGGTGTGTCTTCTGAGAACTCGAGTAAGGACAAAGTTCACATTTATAAGGGCGTTCTCCTGCAAAATTATAATGATAATGTTTAAGATGGAACAATTGAGCAAAAACAATTCTCAGCAGTCTAACTATTCCCTCCCATATGTTTTTGGGTTTTTTTGGGTTGGTCTGGCTAGGTTTTATTTTGGAATTTGAAACAGGTTGTTTTCCTAGATAGTCCAGGCTAGCCAACACTCAATCCTCCTGCCTCTGCCTGAGTACAGATTTATACAACCAGCCCGGCGGTGGTGGCGGACGCCTTTAATCCCAGCACTCGGGAGGCAGAGGCAGGCGGATCTCTGAGTTCGAGACCAGCCTGGTCTACAGAGCTAGTTCCAGGACCCTGTCTCGAAAAACCAAAAAACAAAAAACAAAAAACAGATTTAATCAACCATTCCAAGAAAAAAAATATCTCCAGCCATTTTCCATTTTTTATTTATTTTGAGACAGGGTCTAAAAGTGTAAATTTGTGATCTTTCTAACTCAGTCTCTCAAATACCAGGTATCTGCCAAACTTCTGACCATACACTTTCACTATATTTTTAAATTGTGTTGTCCAGAAAATTAGTTTGAGGCAGGGTCTTACATAGCCCAGGCTAGAATGAATGACCCTGAACTTCTCCTTTAACCTCCCATGAGCTGGGACTGTAAGATGTAAGCCATCATAATCATAGCTCAGTATTTTACAACAAAAGTCCTCTTCTCCCATTAGTGGCAGAATCAGACCATTACTCCAGTTGTGTAAGTTGGATCTGCACAGTGTACACAGAACCTATAGCGCTCGAAAGGGAGAAGTGGGAGGGGCTGGATACACTGGCAGCTAAGAGTTCTTGGGCAGCATGACCTATAGGAGAGTCAAAAATGAACAGCAGCTCCAGTGAGATAGCTCAATTAAGAGCAACTGGTGCTCCTGCAGGGAATTCCAGTTCAGTCCCTAGTATCCATAGGGTAGCTAAACCATCCATGACTTCAGTTCCAGGCTAGGGCCCTCTTCTGACCTCAGGCAGACATGCATGTGGCAGAACACTTAAATATAAAAACATTTTTCAAGGCAAACAAAATTCTCAGTGTTTAAAAAAAAAAAAATCGCCCAAAATGCTGTTTAAGAGGCATCCAAATTTTTTTCCTTGAACTAAATAAAGCCTACCTTCAGTGGCTCCCATTTAACACCCAGAATTCCAAAATGCCAGGGATGGTGGTGCGCGCACACACAAACACACACACACACACACACACACTGCATTTCAAGGAGTTAACTTTGAAGATTTTTTTTTTTCCCTTGACTGAACACTATTGACGCACACCTTTGATACCAGCACTTGGGAGGCAGAGGCAAGCAGATCTTTGAGTTTCAAGACAGTCAGAGCTGTTACACAGGGAAACTCTGTCTGGAAAGGTTGGGGTGGGGGTATTTTCCTCAAACAAAATCCTAGGGGTTTGTGTCTAATGTAATGTCAAATTTAGTTCAAGTCCCTACCTGTAGCCACCTAAATCCAAAGAAACCAGAACTACATTTTAAGATTGTCTACAAATCACAAATCTTGGCTGAGGTTGCATGCAGTCCAAATTTTTGAAGCCCTGAGTACCATGAAATGAACAAAAAGAATTTCCTGGATGCTACTGCTTTTTTTCTCATGTTTATTACATTTAATTGTGTTCACATATGCACACCCAGTGCACATGATGCCCTTACAGATGGTGTGAACTGACCTCAAAGTAATACAGCTCAGTGGTAGAACCTAAGAGTTTATGTGAAGCTCTGAGTTCAAGTCCTAACATAAGGGAAAGAGTCAATGAAGACTCAACCATGTGACCACTAGCCTACTGCAGCAACTCTAGCCAAGGGTGGCACATGCTTATTATCCCAGTGCTTGGGGGGAAGCAAAAGGATCAAGAGTTGGAAAATAGGCTGGGCAGTGGTGGCGCATGCCTTTAATCCCAGCACTCGGGAGGCAGAGGCAGGCGGATCTCTGTGAGTTCGAGACCAGCCTGGTCTACAGAGCTAGTTCCAGGACAGGCTCCAAAGCCACAGAGAAACCCTGTCTCGAAAAACCAAAAAAAAAAAAAAAAAAAAAAAAAAAAAAAAGAGTTGGAAGATAGCTTAGGCTACACAACATCAAGGCAAAGACAGAATTTTTATATTTAATATATATATATTAGTCCATAGGTGTTCTGTATGAGTTGGTACAAACTGAGAATAGCTGAAGCTATCTATGTAGGTGCTGGTGACACAGCACTAACAAAAGATTCTAATTTGGAGGCAAGGTCTTAGTTAATTGCCCTGGGTGGCCTTTAATTAATTGTGTGGCCAACACAGGCCTTGAACTTGTGATCCTGCCTCAGTCTCCTCCAAAACAAAACAAAACAAGCCTGCATTAGCTCAGGACTGTCAAGGCTACTCAGCAGGCAAATGCAGTTGCCTTGCCAAACATGTCAACCTGAGTTTACTTCCTAAGACTGGAGGATGGAATGAAAGATCTGACAAGGCAGCAATGTCTGAAGTGCAGAAACTCAACGTCCAAATAGCTAGACGATCAAAACGCTACATTGCCACACTTAGAAAACGAAAAAAAAAAAAAAGGCCTGGGTTGTAGCTCAATGGTAGGGAGTATGTTCAGGACATGGAAAGCTGGGGTCATCTCCAGCAAAGAGCTGGGTGTGGTGATCATAGCTCTCAGGGAGTAGAGGCAGGTGGGATTTGTGAGTTCCAGGGCTCTGTAGGAGAGACCTGTCCCTCAAACCCCCACCCCCACCCCCCAAAAAAGGAAAAAAGCTAAAAGCAAAGGTTCAAAGTTACACAATGGATAACACAGTCCTAAACGTAAAACAATCATTAAAATGGATATGACTACCATGTGCTTACAACACTCAGTGCCTAAGAGCTAAAGTAGAAACTCTGGAACTCAACTTCAGCCGGAGTACACAGTAAGACGGAGTACACAGTAAGACGCTACCCCCAAAACAAACAAACAGTGGGGGACTGGAGAGACAGCGCAGCAGTGAAAAGGCGCTCTTCTGAAGAAAGGCCCTGTGTGCTCGCGGGTCCTGGCACACACAAAAATCCTGCCTCGAAAACACAAAAATTAACTATTATTTTTTTCATTTATTCATTTATTGTGTGGTTTTGAGAGAGGGTTTCTCTGCATAGCCCTGGCTGACCTGGAAATTGCTCAGAGATCCGCCTGCCTCTGCCCCCCAATTGTTAAGATTAAAGGTGTATATCACCACACCCAGCTAACAAATTGAAACTTATTGTTGAAAATACTTTAACTCAAAAAATAGAGAAAAAAAAAAGCTTTAGCTCGCCAACCTGTGGTGGCACACACCTTTAATCCCAGCACGGTCTACAGAGCAAGTTCCAGCACAGACTCCAAAGCAGAGAATCCCTGTCTCAAGAAACCGAAAAAAAATAAATAAATAAAAATAAAGCTGGGTGGTGGTGGCACACGTCTTTAATCCCAGCACCAGGGAAGCAGAGCAGGTGGGTCTCTGTGGGTTCAAGGACAGCCTGGTCTCCAAGAGCTAGTTAAGGGAAACGCAGTCTCAAAAAGCCCCCCCCCCAAAAAAAAGAAAAAGACCTTAACTTTTTAGCAATTTTCTTGGTTTTATGGTTCTAAGACAGGGCTTTACTGTGCAACCCAGGCTGACCTTGAAACAATGACCCCCCCCTTAGCTTCCGGTTGATTAAAGAGGCAACCTACCAGCTCTAAAGGCATAAGAACAGCAGGGTGGGTGATAAGTATAATTACTAAGTCAAAGTCTGACTACAACCTACAAGCTCTAAATGTAAAAGAACAGTCGGGTGTTAAGTACAATTACTAAGTCAAAGTTCTGGGGCGCTCATGCTGTCTTCCATGGTCTATCAGTATAAACCAACAGTTCATGTTGTCTTCCATGGTCTATCTGTATAAACCAACAGCAATTTATCAAAATGAACCGTAGTTATTCAACAAAACACTCATGACCTGAATGTATGCTCTGTACCATCTTTTTTAAACATTTATTTATTATGTATACAATATTCTGTTTGTGTGTATGCCTGCAGGCCAGAAGAGGGCACCAGACCTCATTACAGATGGCTGTGAGCAACCATATGGTTGCTGGGAATTGAACTCAGGACCTTTGGAAGAGGAGGCCATGCTCTTAACTGCTGAGCCATCATCTCTCCAGCCCTGCTCTGTACCATTTTTGTTTGAGACCAGGTCTCACTATGTAGCCCTGGCTAACCTAGAACTAGCTTAATATATAATTATATTAATGCTTACATGTAATTACATATAAATTAATTATATATTAATGTGTATATATACACATATATGTATATATACACACACACACTTGCAGTGAGATCCAAGAAGCTCTCACTTCATAAACAATAGGCTTCAAAAACTGGCAACATTAAGGTTTCTCAAATAAAATTAAAAATCTGAGTCACGTATGATGCAAGCCTTTGATCTTAGCACTGGGAGGCAGAAGCAGGAAAATCTCTGTGAATTCCAGACCAAACTAATTTAAATAGCTCCAGGACAGGCTGAACTACAACGACATACAATCTAAGGTGTCTTGGCATAACTCTCTAGCCCCAGGTCCTCAAAGCACAAAGCACCTTGGTGTTCACGTGTGCATACGAACTTTCAATAAACCTGCCTCAATCCCTGGCTCCATTTCAGACAGTGCTAGGAACTGTCTCTAGACTTACTGGAAACACAATGGTGCCATTACAAAACCCAAACCTATTTTCCAACTGCATATATGCCTCAAATTACTATTATGTTTAGCACGGACTGGATTAGTGTTTGCTCTTAAGAATTGTAGACTAGGGGCTGGAGAGATGGCTCAGAGGTTGAGAGCACTGTCTGCTCTTCCAAAGGTCCTGAGTTCGATTCCCGGCAATCACATGGTGGCTCACAGCCATCTGTGGTGAGATCTGGTGTCCTCTTCTGGCCTGCAGAGATACATGCAGACAGAATGCTGTATACATAATAAATAATTTAAAAAAAAAAAATTATTGTAGACTAGAGTGTTAGTTTTGTTTCGTCCCCTGTTGCCGGCTCCCACCCCCTCCCAGGCAGGGTTTGTGTCCTAACTGTCCTGAGATTCAAGGTGTGCACCACCTCGTGCAGCCTGGTCTCCAGAGCTAGTTCCAGGACAGACTCCAAAGCCACAGAGAAACCCTGTCTCGAAAAGCCAAAAAAAAAAAAAAGAAAAAGAAAATTTTTCATTAAATGAATTTTCAGCTTGGGACCCAAGCACAATTTCCGAAATAGCTAAGGGCATCCCTGCCATTTTGTCCTATGTATACATATGCAGAGTGGCATTCTCGGTATTGGTTGATCCTCATAAAATTAATCAACTCTGAAAAATACTGATGATGCTCTAGGCCCTAACAAATGCTCCATCAAGATGTAATTCAAGTAAATCTAATAGATCCACCCCGACGACGTGCTCAGAAGGCTGAGGTAGGATGAATTCAAGGCTGGCCAGTTTTGTGGCTCACACCTTTCCTCCGAGGCAGGAGGGCCGGAATTCAAGGCAGGGCCACAAAGCTACTCCTGAAGGAACCCAAAAGGAGTCTCACAAAACAAGTTTGAGCAGGGTGGTACGGGCCTGCTATCTACTCACTCAGAATACAAGAGCAAAGATTGGTTTGGAGTTTGGGGGACAGGTAGACACACCTGGTGATTTGAGGCCAGCCAAGGTCGTGCACAAAACTGCCTAACAAAAAAAAAAAGAATCTCCACATAAGCATTTCCCAGCAGACTGTGGTGGCAGGTAACTGGGACTGAAGGAAAACAGGAAGAGACTACATTGATAAGCAATTTTGTAGACAAGCCCGGGCTGCACCCAACAGCAAGGAACAACCTTGAGCTCCTGAGCTCACAGTAGTCACTAAAGGTGAGGTAAGCATTTTCTGTTTTTTGTTTTTGTTTTTTTTTGGCCAGTCCTTGTATTTGTTTTTATTTATTAGGGGTGGGGGTAGGTGTTAAGAGTCAAACCTTGGGCCTTGTGCAAGGTTTGTAAGCACTCCTGTGTGAGCTGGATCAGAAAAAGATAAAATCTGAAATTCTTAGAACTCACTAAACTGTGGTCTAAGTCTAAACTGTCCTTGAATTTAGAGACCCTCCTGCTGCAGTCTCTCAAATGCTGGCCTTGAGGGCTTTAATTTCTTTGGACTATCTTACAGGACTGTAGTAATGGCAACACCACTCTATACAGAGGAAAACTACTATATACTTACAACAAATGGTATAATAAAGAATTCTATCCTCAAAGAAGTTATTTTGGAAAAACTGACACCATTAGTACCTCACTCCTATAATCCCCCAAATAGTCTGGAGGCTAATGGACTCGGGAATCCAGAGCTAGCCTGCACTTCAGAGACCTTCAAAACCTGTCTCAAAAAAAAAAAAAAACAAGCAGCCTCAGATGCCTTCTTTCTTCCTGCTCACTGCCGACCAATCCCTCTGGAATTACAGGTCCTGGAGCCACCCAACATAAAGGCTGGAAACTGAACTCAGACCCCCAGAAGAGCAGCAGCATTCTTGATCACAAAGCCAGCTCTACAGCATGTTTCATACTCTCAAGGTTCCGGGAGACTGAAGCCACAACTCGGGTTAGTTCGAATCCACAAGTGGGTTACATGGCACGACCCTGGACCCTAAAGTTTTGTGGGGTTAGTTTTGTTTAAATACTTTTGCTTTTCTTTTTCTTCTGAGACAGGGTTTCACTGTATAATAGTCCTCCCTATCCTGTAACTTGCTCTGTCGACCAGGCTGTCCTCGAACCCTGAGACCCATCTGCCACTGTATCCTAAGTGCTGGGATTAAAGGCATGCATCAACACCTCCCAGCTATTTTTTTCTTATTCATTTTTGTTTTATATCCATTGGTGTTGTCTTGCATGTATGTCCTGGGACTTAGTTGCAGTCATGAGCTGCCATGTAGGCCCTGGGAACTGAACTAGGTCTTCTAGAAGAGCTAGTGCTCTTAACTGCTGGACAGCAGCGATCTTAAAGGCTGATCCATCTCTCCAGCCATTTTGAAAATTTTCTTTTTGATGCTGAAGACACATGAAGCATTCTAACACACGTGCTTTACTACTGAGCTACACTAACCTTAAGAATTCCTGACTTCTGGGCCAGAAAGTCCTCGCAACCTGTAGGCCATGAGGATACTCTGAACAAATGCTGTTTCTGTCTGCAAAATAATCCTCATGGGTGTGTTTGCTTGCTCTCTTAGGAAAATGGCTTCAATTTGCAGTGATTCTACTCTTTTTTTTTTAAATATTTATTTATTTATTATGTATACAATATTCCGTCTGTGTGTATATGCCTGCAGGCCAGAAGAGGGCACCAGACCTCATTACAGATGGTTGTGAGCCACCATGTGGTTGCTGGGAATTGAACTCAGGACCTCTGGAAGAACAGGCAATGCTCCTAACCGCTGAGCCATCTCTCCAGCCCAGAAACAAAGCCTTTCGCACCTTTTTTTTTTTTTTTGGTTTTTCAAGACAGGGTTTCTCTGTGGCTTTGAAGCCTGTCCTGGAACTCCCTTTGTAGACCAGGCTGGCCTCGAACTCACAGAGATCCGCCTGCCTCTGCCTCCCGAGTGCTGGGATTAAAGGCGTGCGCCACTACCGCCCGGCTGCAGTGATTCTACTCTTGGCTGGAGAAATGGCTCAACAGTAAAGAGTACTCAGTAGCTGTTCTTTCTCGCAGAAGACCCAGAGTTCACTTTTCTGCATCTACAAAACTCTCCATTGGGTTGGTTTCAAGAAGCCAGTGCTCTCTTCTTCTTCTGGCTCCCCGAAGGCACTGCACACATGCAGTGCACTCACAGACAAGCAGTCCAACCACTCCCTTACATAAAGTAGAGAAAAGGAAAAAGCACACAGGTTCAGTAGCGAGAATGCTTGCCTGGCAGCCACAAGACCCGATGTTCCATCTCCCGCTTCAGAATCATAGTGACACACGTCTGCCATTCAACTGCAGATCAGAAATTAAACAACCTCAGCTATAGAATAGTTGAGTTCAAGGCCAGTATGGACCACCAGAAACCCTGTTCCGGAAAGAGAAAGGGTGGAGCAAGGAAGACCTTTACTTCCAGCAGTGGGGGGGGGGGGATCAGAGTTTGAGGCCAACAATGAGTTTCAAGGCAGTCAGAGCTATAGTCTATTCCAAAAGACAAAACCAGAAACCCAAAATTGGGAGTAATAAAGTTTGAAAGTTTTGTTTGACAAACTATACAAATTTAATCAGTAGGCTTTTTTTTTCTGTCTAAATCCTCAATTCCCTTTGTAAACTATTGTTTGGTTTATGTGATCTATAAGCTTAAAAAAAAAAAACACCACACATTTTGTGAAATAAAATTTAGGTTTTCTTACCTGTGTGAGTCCGAACATGTTGTACATAATTATTTTTTCTGTCTGAAAAATAGTTGCATTTGTTACACGTGTAGACTTTTCTTGGAAAATGGTTTCTCAAGTGTTTCCTCCAGTGATACTCGCTTACTGTTGTGTACGTGCAAATGATACACTTGTAGACACGCTCATTATCCCCAGCTCTGGTATGGTGTTTTAGGTGAGCCGTGTAGTGATCATACCGGTTGGTATTGTAGCCACAGCGGTCACAGCGGATGGGGCCCTTGGAGAAATCCCCCTCCTCGGCCGTGGAACAGCCAGATTCCCTGGCTTTGGCCTGTTTCTCGGCACTTTCTTCCACAAAGAACTTTTTCGCACTGTGAACCCGGATGTGATGTACAAACTGCTCTTCGGAGTCAGCTTCATACTGGCAGGGCTTGCAGCGAAAGGGTTTGGCCTTCGTGTTCTTCCCTCTGTCCTCCGTCCCAAGCGTTTCAGGAGGGAGGTCTTTGCTTGAGTTGTACATTTCTGGGGCGGCTGATGCTTCAAACACCGGCTGTGGCTCCACTGCACTGAGCTCCAAACTTCTCAGTCCCACGTTTACCAGACCACTGGGGTCACCTTTGAGTTCGGCCGCTTCTTCAAGTCCTTCCCCTTCGCTATCTGAGAAGTGGTTGTCCCCCACAGGCATCAATTCTGCCATCTGTCTTTCTTCACCCACCAGGTAATCACAGCAGCCGCCAGTGACTTCCCCAGTCAAGGCCACATTGGCTAACATGATGAGCTGGGGTGCGGCCAGTTCAGCTTTGGAGAGGTCATGCAAGTCATACATATCGCTAGGTAAGGCCATGCCCATGTTGCCGCTGCTGCTGAACAGACTTCCTCCTCCAGAAGACTGCCCCATCACCTGGGTGGCCATAACTGCACACTGAATAAAGTGTAACAAAAAAAAAAAAAAATACCACTTAAATCCGGTCCTCATTAGCTAAAGCAAGCATTTTTCCAATGTACCCTTTACAGCTCAATGAGCTTCATTCACTTCTATCAACAAATTTAAGATATGTTTCTTGCTGGGAATGGTGGTGCCTGCCTGTAATCCTACCTAGGAAGGATGAGCAAGCCTGCTGTTAATTTTCAATTACCTTTTATTGCAGTCGCAAAAGCATACAAATGAATAACTATTTCCCTACACTCAAAAAAAAAGCAACTCTTTCATTCATTAGGTCTAACACTGGCATGCCCAAGTGTGTCAACCTTTTTCTGGTTGTTAAACATTTTTAATGTCAACTAAAATAACTTTTGTTTCAAAGCCCTGAATAGTAAACTATTGTTATCCCCGTTTTCCCTTTCAACAGTTCAGTGGTCTGAATTAGAACCCCCCCCCCTCCAATCTACAAGCGATTCTATGCATATAATGAATACATCAAGGAGTCTGGAAGGGTGGAATTTAATTTCTTCCAGAAAACTCAACGAACTCTAAAAGAATAAACTGAAAAACCAACCGACTTTTAATTTTTTTGATGACTCTTAACTTAAAGGAGTGGTTATGGATCCCTTTTCCCACAAAAGGGGAAGTTTTGAAGCGTTTTTTCTGTTTGAAAACTCCCCTAAAGCCGTGCAACTCAACACGTCAACCAGCAACTTTGGCGCATTGTGCTTGACTTGGCCTACTTGCCTAGAGGAAGCCATTACAGATCACCTTCTTGAAAACAAGTTCGAGTTTTTAAATGGTCTCAACGTCTACTCTCAAAAGGTGCTAGCCTCGAATGCAGTGTCTTCTTGCAAAGTAGTAAAGGCAAGACTGCATGCAAAAAGTACTAAAACATACACTTAAAACCGAAAATACAAAAAGCAGTCCGTTTCACCAAGTGTCTAAACACAAGCTCGCTCTCAGTTACATGCCCCAACAAAAAGTTGGAGTCGAATGCCATCACAGGAAGCAGCGGGCCACAGCTCTCCTCCCCTGGTTAAACAGTCCCACGGATTCCAAAACTGACCCCCCCCAACATCCACTTAAAGCTCCCCATGAACCCCAGTTGCCACACTCCAAGGAATCCCCACATTTCTCGGGAAGGCTGTGCAAGCAGAGCCCGAGCGCAACGTGTTGCATGGAATTCCTACGTGCTGCTGCCACTAGCGCCGGCCTCGGCGGCGGCATTCCTAACTGAAATAGGCATTCGGCCATTTTCTCAAAATACCAAACACAAAGCAGCTCTTTGCAAACTTGGGCCCTCTTGCTTCCTCTCCGCCACCGAGCCGCGGGCGGTGCCTCGGCTCTCGCCCTCGAGCGCTGCCCACCACCCTAGAGGCGCCTCTCCGCCCGGCCGCGGCCCCGCAGCCCCCTCCCCCGCCGCCCGCGCTGAGCCCAGGCAGGACCGGGTCGGAAAGTTACCTCGCCGCCGGCGTCCGGCTCGGGCCTGTGCCGGGGCTCGGAGGCGCCCTCCCGAGGCTGCCGGCCTCCGGTCTCACAGAGGGGCCCCACGCGGGCCGCCGACGCCCCCGCGCCCGGAAGTTTGCGAACTTCGCTCCCCCACCGCGCAGAGCCAGCGCGGGCCGCAGAAATCGCTGTCCAGCCCGCCGGCGGCGCCGCCCGTGCCCCGGGCTGAGTCAAGCGGGGCGTTCGCCTTCCGGCCCTGGCCCGGCTTGGGGGAGGGGGCGGCGAGCCTGGGACGCCGACGGGGCCCGGAACGGTGGGCCCAGGGCGAAAAAGGGGAGGGCGGGCAGAGGGGAAGTTTCAGGACCGCGGCCACCAGCAGCGGCGCTCCGGCCTCCACCACCCCGACACCCAGCGCCGTGCGGAAGGGCCGCCCCGAGCTCGACTGGGGACCGGCGCCCCCACCTCCGCTCCGCACCAGCCCCCGGCCCAGCCCGTGACTCGCTCCGTAACCCGATCCCGCCCCCGCCCGCCCGCCGCGCCGCCCGAGCCACAGTATCTGTAGATCAGCCCTGGACAGCGCCTCGCGCCGCTCCGCGCCTGCCCGCCGCCCTCCCAAGTCCGCGTCGTCCTACCCGCTCGCCTGCGCGTCCACGGACCGCCGCCTCCGCTACCGTCGCTCCCAACTCCTTTTCTTTGTTGCTGGACTTTCGGGGGAGGGGAGAGAGAGCGGGGAAAAGTTGAGCGCCGAGGCCCGCGAGACCTGCGGGGCGATCGCGGAGCGGGATCAGACCTCCGGCCCTTGCCCTGCAGTCGCAGAGCTCCCCGCTGCCCCGGTCTGGGGCCCGCGGCCTCGGCGGCGCCCGGTCTGCTGTTGCGCCGCGAGCTCGCGGGAGCCGCACATTCCAGCACAGGACGCTGCGCC
>NC_022027.1:33039265-33040660 GCF_000317375.1 Microtus ochrogaster | reverse complement strand
AAACCTGTCTCAACCAAAGAAACAAACCTTCTAAGTCTCCACCCATAGGTCTTTATCCTTAGCTAATTGTCATTTTAAGCTTCACGAGGTAAAATGCTTTCAAATTCCAAACTCTAGCCAGGGGAAATGCAGTCCTTGTGGGAGCTGAGACAAAGCCAAGTCAGGTTGAATGCCTGACGTCCTGTAATGGGCACAGGCAGTCTCAAGTCCTGTCCCTTCTCAGCTGAAACACTTTAGCCTGCCTTTAAAGTCTTCTTAAAATGTGGGCCGTGAAGCCTGTCCTTTAATTTGTAGGCGGTGAACGACCAACTAAAGTTTAAAAGCTCTTAGTGGCCTTCAAGGCAGGCATTACCTATGAAAACACGTGAACCTGTTAGGATTGCAGCAGAGAGAGCAGGTGAGAGTTATAGGGTTGGAGATGGGCCCTAAGAGGATCTAGAAACTTCCTACAAGAACAAGCAAGCAAAGGAACTTCAGGTTTCTCTTTGACAGAGTTTCCATGACTTTCTTGGCACACTTCTGTAGAACCCATTTTTCCAAAGACCCAGATAATACAGTACTTGGTTTGGTTTTGGTTTTGTTTTTCGAGACAGGGTTTCTCTGTGTAACTGCCCTAGCTGTCTTGGAACTTGCTCTGTAGACCAAGCTGGCCTCGAATTCAGAGATTGGCCTGCCTCTGCCTCTTGAGTGCTGGGGTTAGACGCATGTGCCACCACCGCCCAGCTGGCAATATATTACTAATTATCACAAAGCTGGATGCAAAATAAAATGAAGGCCTTAGGGTACTTGACCACTGAAGATTTCTGTAATTTTTTTTTTTTTTTTTTGTCTTTTCCCAGACACGCTTCCCTGTGTAGCCTACGCTAGCATCCAAATTGTGGTTGTATAGATAGGGCCCACTGTGCAACAAACTCTTTTAAAAGCAAGCCCTATATACTGAGTCAGATATATAAAGATTTGAAAAGAACTCTTAGTTGAATAAAATTGAGTAAGAAAGAACAGATAAAAAACAGACAGCAAAAAAACAATAACTTTTCATTGACCTGATTGAACTGGTGAAGAGATACCTGGTTAGTGGCTTGGGCCAGGAACAGTGCTTGGAGTTAAAGGTCATTTCCAACTATACTAGTGTGAGGCCTGTTTAGCATACAGGAGACCAAATGAGACCATGTCCAAAAAAGGAAGACACAGACATACTGGCTTAAACCTACTGTGTAACCTAAAATGACTTTGCACATTTGATAGTACTGCCCATACTTGGATCAACACACCCAGGTTTATGCAGTGCTGGGAATCAAACTCAGGGAGTCTCGCATGTTAAGCACTCTCCCAACCGATTTTGTTTTTTGGACTTTTTTTTAGTTTTTAGTTTTTGTTTTTGTTTTTTTTTGTTTT
>NC_022027.1:33037166-33039165 GCF_000317375.1 Microtus ochrogaster | reverse complement strand
TTTTTTGCTTTTCCAGACAGGGTTTTTCTGTAGCTCTGGAGCCTGTCCTGGAACTAGCTCTTGTAGACCAGGCTGGCCTCAAACTCCCAGAGATCCACCTCCCTCTGCCTCCTGAGTGTAGGGATTAAAGGCATGCGCCACCACCACCTGGCTAGTTTATTCTTTTAATGCAGTGCTCTGACCGCAGGTACGTCTGTGTGAGGGTACCAGATTCCCTAGAACTGGATTTACAAACAGTTGTGAGCCATCATGTGGGTGCTGGGAATTAAACAAGAGTCCTCTGTGCTCTTAATCTAAGCCCTTAAGTGATTTTCTTGTTTGTGTTTTGAGACAGGGTTTCTCTGGGTAGTCCTGGCTGTGCTGGAACTCTGTAGACCACATTGGCCTTGAACTCTCAGAGATTCACCAACCTCTACCTCCCAAGCGCTGGAATTAAAGGCGTGTGCCACCACCAACCAGCCACTCCCGGCTCAGGAAAGATTTTCTTATTTATGCATCTATTGAATTTTAACAAGTAGCCCAGGCTGGCCTTGCAATTCCTACATACCTGATAATAAGCTATAGCTGATTTAACTGCCTGGGAGGCATTCACCAAGCAAACAGAACTTTTTTGTTGTTGTTATTGTTGAGACAGGGTTTCTCTGTAGCTTTGGAGTCTGTCCAGAAACTCACTCTGTAGACCTGGCTGGCCTCGAACTCACAGAGTCTGTCTCTGTACTGACAGGCCTGACGTATTTTTGGATACTTAGCTTCTACTTAATCTGTCAGCTATGAGGCCAGATGTGGTGGCCACTTTGCTGTAATCCTATCCCTCATGAAGCAGAGACAAGAGGATCACAGGTCGACAGCCTGCCTCGTCTGCACAGCAAGTTCTAGCCTTGCCAGAGGTACATGAGACCGAGTCTGTGAAAAAGTTAAAAAAGAGAGAGAGACTTAAGGTATTTCCTCTATGTCCGAAGGGCACACATGAAACACTGCTTTTCACAGCTCCTGTGTGCATGTCCTTCCTCATTGTGACTGCTAACTGGAAATGATTGATTGTGGATTTAGTCCCTGGCATCATTATGCAAATAGGTCAATGGCACATGGCAGAGACACGCATTTAACATCTGCAGAGGCTCTTGTTCAAGGGATGGGATATTCAAAGTGACCCAAATTATCATGACATGCAGGCCACAGGTCAGATTCAAAGCCAAATTACAAATCAATGGACTTCCTGGTGGTGAATGGGAACCTCGTCCTATAAACTTGAATTCTTAATTGTTTTTGACAGACTAAAATCTATTTTGCTGTCTCCAAAATTTAAAATCTATAAAATACTTTGCTCTGTGAGTGACTTATTTTCTAAGTGGTCTTTCCTGTATGTTTAATCCATCGGTTTTGCTTTTTTGTTTTTGTTTTTTGTTTCATTTCAATTTCCATATGCTCAATCATATTCTTCTCCAGAGATATTTTAATATTTGCTTTAATACTGTTTGTGGGGGCTGGAGAGATGGCTTAACGGTCAAGAGCCCTGACTGCTCTAGCAGAGGGAACTGTTCAATTCCAGCACCCACATACAGCTCAAGATCATATAACTCCAGTTCCAGGGGTTCCGTCCCAGTTCCAACACCCTCATACAGACACGCCTGCGGGCAAAACACCAATGCACTTAAAATCTTAAAAAGTTTTGAACTTCCATATGCTTTCCTTTCCAGCATTTCATCTGTTCTCTAGATCATACTGAGGTTTAATAATCTGCTTGGGAAGGGCAGCCAGCCTCAAGGCTTATGCAGATCAGAAGTCAGAGTACAACACTCCCATCCTGAGGCTGATGGTTCCTCCTTCTGTCTGACCTCTATAGTCACCAATGAAAAGAAAACCTGGCTAGTGAAGGACTGAAGAGAACTTCCTCTACTTGCCAAGGAATTCACAATATAAAGATCCAGGGGGAGAGATAAGAAATAAAAACTCTGGGGGCTGGAGATATGGCTCAGTGGTTAAGAGCATTGCCTGCTCT
>NC_022027.1:33034797-33036001 GCF_000317375.1 Microtus ochrogaster | reverse complement strand
ACCAGCCTGGTCTACAAGAGCTAGTTCCAGGACAGGCTCCAAAACCACAGAGAAACCCTGTCTCAAAAAACCAAAAAAAATAAATAAATAAAACCTAGAGACAATTATTGGGGTTCAGCCTGAAGGTCAGAAAAGCGAAACAGCCACTGACTCTTACCTCTACCTCAGGCTGAAATGGCGATCCTGCCTCCTCCTGGATCCTCAGTCCTCAGACTGCGACTGTGTCTGATAACTGTCTCCTCCTATTTTAAATTCCAGTGTAGTGCTGGGAGTTAAAGGAGTGCACCACTACTTCCCGGTTTCTAAGGCAAACTAGTGTGGCTACTGGAATTAAAAATAGGTGTCAGCCAGCAGGGAGGCAGAGGCGGGCAGATCTCTGTGAGTTCAAGGCCAGGCAGGTTCGCAAGAGCTAGTTCCAGGACAGGCTCCAAAGCTACAGAGAAACCCTGTCTTGAAAAAAAAAAAAAAGTGTATGTCACCACTGGTCTGTAAAGGCTGATCAGAGCAGCTGTTTTGCTCTCTGATCTTCAGGCAAGCTTTATTTATTAAAATACAAATGAAATGTCACTACATGCTTATGTGCATGCATGTGATCCTGCAAATCATCCTCTCCTGAGCAACACAGAGAAACCCTGAGTCCCAATAAACCTTTTTTAAACTTTTTAAAAATAACTTTATTTTATGTGTGTTTGCATTTTGCCTGCATGAATATCTGTGTGAGGGTGTCAGATCTCCCAGGAACAGGAGTTACGGGCAGTTCTGAGCTGCCTTGTGGGTGCTGAGAACTGAACCTGGGACCTGTCCCAGAGGGGACAGCAGCCAGTGCTCTTTACCCCTGAGCAATCTCTCCAACCCCTAATAAATCTTTTTTATAAGTTTCTTCTGTCATGGTATCTCTTTGCAGAAAAGTAAGATACTAGTATTATAGGTCTCTGAGCACTATAGATGAAAAGAGGTCAGCCTACTGTCTTAGATAAGGTTTTTATTGCTGTGCAGATACACCATGACTATGGAAACTCTGAGAAAACACTTATCACATTTAATTGAGGGGGCTCCCTTACAGTTTTAGAGGGTCAGTGTTATTCTTTTTTAAAAAATGCTGCAAGATCCCCGCGGCAGTAGTCAGCAGAAATGCTATAGGTCCCAAATGGTGGTAGCGGGCCATGTGGTGGCAGGCAGCGGGCTCTGGGAGCAGCCAGTCCCA
>NC_022027.1:33023690-33024726 GCF_000317375.1 Microtus ochrogaster | reverse complement strand
CCTGCCTCTGCCTCCCGAGTGCTGGGATTAAAGGCGTGCGCCACCACCGCCCGGCTTACATAAAAATTCTTAAGCAGGAAGCTGGGACAAATGCTTGTAATTCCAGCATTGAGGAGTCTGAGGCAGGAGGATTGGGGCTGAGGGTGGGAGTGGGGGGTTACGGGGTTAGAGCCTTTATGAGCTGCACAGGCAGCCCTTGTCTCAAACAAGAAGGAAGCCTGACAAATCAGACAACAGGCGCGCATATAAAACTAGTTTTTCTTGGTGGGACTATTTTATTCTTTGCATTAATTTAGTAAAATGTTCAAATCCTCTCATTGGAGTACCCAAGCATTTCCTGCAGAGACACTCTCTAATAGTAAACACCGAAAAGTCACCTTCATCTTGTTGCTGTTATTTTTGGTTTTTCAAGACAGGGTTTCTCGGTGTAGCCCTGGCTATTTTGGAACTCCGCGGTAGCCCAGGCTGGCCTTGAACTCAGAGAACCGTCTGCAGCGACCGCAGGGATTCTCGGTCTGAGCCACCCCACCCCTGGTTGCCGCCTTCCACTTAGGTTATCTTTATCTGGCAGGAGACTTTTGGCCTCCTTCTGTAAGGTAAGAGGGCGGTAGCGGATAGGAAGAAGGTACAGAAGTAGGAAACGAGTTTTAACTTTCCAGGGTTTAACCCAGAGGAGGAAATGCAACAAGCCCTGCTGGAGGAGTTTGCACTTCAAAGGACAGACGGCTTCAAACTGGAGGTTGAGCAAGCTGCAGGAGGTAGCTTCCTTTGTCTTGCCGGAAACAAAGCAGCCTCTGGTACACTGTGCCCAGAGGCTTGGTTTCTGGCTGTTCTTAACGTGTCATTCTAGAAAACACACAGTTTGTCTAGAGACAAACGGCAGTCAAGCGGTGAGGAGTTTAAACTGAACCCAAACGGAAAAACATCAGAAGTTGAATCAAAATAAGACTGAAAAGGCAGAGCTGGCCCAAGGTGGTTTAGGCCTTTAATTCCGGCACTCGAGAGGCAGAGGCAGGTGGATCTCCGTGAGTTCGAG
>NC_022027.1:33018683-33022372 GCF_000317375.1 Microtus ochrogaster | reverse complement strand
CATCCTTTCCGGTACACACATCAGACGGCACACAACTGCCTATTAACTCCAGGAGTTCTAGCCTCACAGGAACCTGCATTCATGCACAGATTCACACACATGCACACACACATGCACTCCGCGCGCGCGATCCCACACCCAAATACATGAATGAAAAAAAACCAAAAAGCAGGGTAGTTCAGAGGTTAGGAACACTGACTGCTGTTCTTCCAGAGGTTATGAGTTCAATTCCCAACAACCACAAGGTGGCTCACAACAATGTGTAATGAGATCTGGTGCCCTCTTCTGGCCTGCAGGCATACATGCAGACAGAATGCTGTCTCCATTATAAATAAATCTTTAAAAATCAAAGGAAAGGACACACCTGCTTCTAGGTAAGGTAGAGGTAAAAAGAAGAGCATAGGCAGAGGCAGATAGACATCTGGGATAGTCCAATGTGAACATTACCAAGCTGAGATGGGCCATGTGGGGAGAGGGGGAGGGGAAGGAGAGGGAAGAGAAAGGAAGATGGGAAAGAGGGGGATCAATTTTGGCTTGGTTTTTTGAGACAGGATTTCACTGTGTAATTCCTGTGGCTGTCCTAGAACTCGCTCTATAGACCAGTCTAGCTTTGAATTCACAGAGATTCTCCTGCCTCTGCCTCCAAAGTGATTAAAGGCGTGTGCCACCACCGCCTGGCTAATAAATTTTTTTTTTTTATTTTTGGTTTTTCGAGAAAGGGTTTTTCTGTGGTTTTGGAGCCTGTCCTGGAACTAAGCTCTTGTAGACCAGGCTGGTTTCGAACTCACAGAGATCCACCTGCCTCTGCCTCCCAAGTGCTGGGATTAAAGGCATGCGCCACCACCACCCGGCAATAAATATTATTTTAAAAAATAAATAAATAAATAAAGAAAGAAAGAAAGAAAGGAGGAAGAAAGAGAGAAGGGGGAGAGAGAGAAAGGCTAGCATTCTCTAGGAGAGTATTCTTTTCAGACATTCAAGAATTATTATTTACTGTTTTTGTGTTTTTGGTTTTTTTTTTTTTGGTGAGGGGTTGTTATTGTTTTAATGTGTATGTGTATTTTGCCTATATGTATTTCTTTTTTCAAGACAAGGTTTCCCTGTGTTACAGCTCTGGCTGTCCTGGAACTCACTTTGTAAACCAGGCTGGGCCTCAAACTCACAGAGATCCTCCTGCCTCTTCCTCCCGAGTGCTGGGATTAAAGGCGTGCACTGCCATTGCCTGGCACCTACGTGTATGTTTGTGTACCACTTATATACCTGGTGCCTGAGGAGGCCAAAAGAGGGGATCAGCTCCCTGGAACTGCAGTTACAGACAGTTGTGAACTGCCAAACGGGTGCTGGAGATGGAACCGGGGTCCTCTTGAAAAACAGCCTGTGTTCTTAATCCCAGAGCCATCTATCCGGCTCCAAGAATTCATTAATTCTTTAACCTAGTTACTCTGGGGTACCTGTGGTGTGTGTGGGAGGAGGTATGGATGCAGGTATACTAAGGCTCCAACACATGGCATGTATGGAGACTAATTTTTGGGAGTTGCTTCTTTCCTTCTATCATAGGATGCAGGATTCAGCTTGTCAGGTTTGCAAGACAAGGGCTTTTACTCGCGCCCACTCAGACATCTTATTGGTCATCCACCATCAAGGATTTCATCATTTGGACTGGGCTTGGTGGTACACACTCTAATCCCAGGACCCAGAAGAAAGTGTTCTATGAATTTCCATGAGCTGCAAGGCAGTCAGGACTACATAATGAAACCCTGTCTTTTTTTTTTTTTTTTTTTTGGTTTTTCGAGACAGGGTTTCTCTGTGGTTTTGGAGCCTCTCCTGGAACTAGCTCTGTAGACCAGGCTGGTCTCGAACTCACAGAGATCCGCCTGCCTCTGCCTCCTGAGTGCTGGGATTAAAGGCATGTGCGACCACCGCCAGGCTTGAAACCCTGTCTTTTGTCATTGTGTGTTTGTTTCTGTTTTGTCAAAGCAGGCACTCTCTGTGTAGCCTTGGTTGTCCTGGAACTCACTCTATCGACTAGGCTAGCCACAGACTCACAGAGATCTGCCTGCCTCTGTTTCCCAAGTACTGGGATTAAAGGCCTGTGTTATTTTTATTTTTTTGTTTACTTTTGTATTTTGAGATAGGGTTTCTCTGTGTAGCTTTATAGACCAGGCTGGCCTTGAGCTCATAGAGATCTGTCTGCCTCTGTTTCCCAAGTGCTGAGGTTAGAGGTGTGCACCACCACTGCCCAGCTATCATCATTATTATTATTGTTATTTTATTATTTTGGTTTTTCGAGACAGGGTTTCTCAGTAGCTATGGAGCCAGTACGAGAACTCACTCTGTAGATCAGGCTGGCCTCGAACTCACAGAAATCCATCTGGCTCTGACTTCCGAGAGCTGGGATTAAAGGCATGTGCCGCCATCACCTGGCCCAGCTATTACTTTTAAGACCTCAGTAAGGCTGGGCCGTGGTGGCGCACGTCTTTAATCCCAGCACTCGGGAGGCAGAGGCAGGCGGATCTCTGTGAGTTCGAGACCAGCCTGGTCTACAGAGCTAGTTCCAGGACAGGCTCCAAAACCACAGAGAAACCCTGTCTCGAAAAAACCAAAAAAAAAAAAAAAAAAAAAAAAGACCTCAGTAAATATTGGTTCTTTTCTCTGGCATTGCCTGAAATGTCTCAATTCTTTAGGAAAGCTTGATTGTGGAAGGTGAAAGGGGTTTATGGAAGGCACCTGGAAGACAGCGTCATCACTCAGCCAGCTTCTCCCTCCTCCGTCCCCTTAATTCCCCTGTTGCAGCTTTATAATATTAGGACTCATTTGCCTGCAGCAAGGGCAGCTTGGGGACCTGACCAAGATCTGCGCTGCAAAGGTTACCTTAAACCTTGTGACAGGGGACACGGAATTGACAGGAAATCCTTGTATTTCAGTGTGAGCCAACCTTGGGAAGTCCCTCTGCTCATGACGTGGTCTTCAGGCGGGCCTGCACCCTTTGGCTCTGAGGTATTTCAGCTGGGGCTGTTACTGAGGCAATAGTCTCCATTGTGTGGGCAGCCTTCCAGGGTAATTGACAGCGACAGGGGTTAGGCCACCGAGAAACACCGCAGAGCCGACATCAAAGGCAATTACCAAAACGCCCAGTTTTCAGGGAATGAATAGAGCCAGTCACTCAGAATGTCATTCCTCAGATTAAAAATTTGAAAATGAAACCCCAGGGCTTTCTATGAACTTAAAGTTTGCAGCTAAAGAAGTCACCAGCCTCTGCTTCCTGGGCCTGAGTGTTTCCTGTTTGCTAACACACTTCTCTCTGGAACTTCAGACAGCCTCTGCGTTTCCCGAGTGGTCACATCTGTTCATTCCATAGGAACGTCATACGTGTCTTCCTGCTGGTTTGTACACTCCCTACTATGTTGCACACTCCCTACTATGTGCAAGGCGTTGTGTCAAGCAGTCTGACCGTGATGAGGGTGAGCAGGAAGCTCATACACGAGAACAGGGCTCATGAGTTAATTATCACCTTAGCGATTATATTTGTATTGACTCCAGGTGGGTAGAAGAAATTCCTCTCTAGCTGGTCACAAAATCTAGTAAACCTGATGTTTAAATGGTCCCAGAGAATTGAGAGTCTCCCTGCTTTTTCTTTGTGTGTGTGTGTGTTTTGTTTTTTTGAAACAGGATCTTACACAGTGGCCTAG
>NC_022027.1:33001746-33017969 GCF_000317375.1 Microtus ochrogaster | reverse complement strand
AAAAAAAAAAAAAAAAATCTAAAGTTGAGAATGTTGGCCCACATTTATAATTCTGGTAATGAGTAGTTTAAGGTAGGATTACCATGACTTCTAGGTCAGTCTGGGCTATATAGTAAATTCCAGACCAGCCTGGACTACTGAGGAAAATGGTTTTCAAACAAACATACCTGGAGATCTTGAACTGAAATTCAGATAACTCTTTTTTTCTTTTGGTGGGTGCCCAGTGGGAATCAGAACTAAGTCCCTGCCACATCTAGAGTCCAGGAAACTCAAAGAGCTTTGGAAACCTGAAAACAGGGGCTGGGAAGATGACTTATCAGTTAAGAGCACGGACTGCTCTTCTAGATGACCCGGGTTCGATTCCCAGCACCCACATGGCCACTCATAACTGCCTGTAACTCCAGTTTCAGGGGATCTGACACCTTCACACAGGTATGTATATGCACAGGCAAAACATGAATGCACGTGAAATAAAAACAAATAAGAAAGAAAACCTGAAAACATGGAGAAGAATGTGGCCAACACATGGACAGACAAAAATCTCTCCGGTCTCCCAGCGATAGGACACGCTCCACATCTGCCCTCTAGCTCGCAGCTTGCTAAGAACACGAGCTCTGTGCTGGGCTCACAATTCCTCTTTGAGCACAGATGTGGTGGAAGCATGGAGTGCTTAGGCTGTGAGGGGCTGAAGTTGCAGCTCCCTGAGAATGTGGTTACAGATCTGTCTCCGCGGGAACAGGGCATCATTCTTCCTTGGGTTCTTGCATGGAACAAATGAAGCTCAGAGTCACAGCAGAGATCAGAAGAAAAATGAGACCCACCACCAAAAGGAATAATAATTCTGTATTATTCTCTGTATGTAGCTCATCATTAAAGACATCTGTATATGTGTATATGACTTTAGAAAAAAAATTCAAAGCTCTTCAGAGCCAGCGATGGTGCATTCCTGTAATCCCAGCACGTGGGAGGGAGAAGTTCAAGGCCATCCTTGGTTTCCTAGTGAGTTTGAGGTCAGTCTGGGCTGCACACTCCGCTCTAAAACTAGCTCTCCAAACTGAAGAGTTTTCCCTTGATAGGAACAATGTTTACTGTGATGGCCACAGGGGTTTCATGAACTCGGAGATCCCTATGGCATAGTCTGCACCCTGTGTCCCTACCTTAGGAATTTGAAAATCAGACTTGGGACATGGGACCCTTCGTTTGTCTTTGCTGTTCTTTGAAACAGGAGTCTTACTGTATGGTTCTGGCTGACCTGGCTCACGACTGCTCTGTGTGTGTGTGTGTGTATCTATGTTTATGACTGTGTCTGTGTGTGTCTATTTTATGTCTGTGTATTTGTGTGCGTGTTTGTGTACTTCTGTATGTGTGTCTGTGTGTGTGGAATGGAGATCCTGAGATTGAACCCAGGGCTGCCTACATGCTAGATAAGCATAGTCTACCACTGAGCAACTCTAAATACCTTCTTTTTTTCTCTTTTTATTTATTGTGGAACAGAGTCTTACCGAGATGCTCAGGTAGGCCGTTAACACTTGCCTCAGCCTCCACAGTGGCTATCAACTGGCTGTCCAAGCAGGTCCAGCCACCAGGGCACTACTTATTTGCTTTCTGTACATCTGAATTGTGTGTATTGTTTCAATCTTTTGTTTGTTTCAAACTGTCTCAGTCTGTAGTCCAGGCTGGCCTTTTTGTTGTTGTTTGAGATAGGGTCTCACGTAGCCCAGTTTGATCTTGAATGCCATCTGTAGGGGTTCTTCCTGCTTTCCCCTCCTGCGTGGCGTGCAGGGATTATGGGAGTGCACCACAATGCCTGGTTCATTCTATTCTATCAGCTACACGGATGAACTTTGATACAGCGTGGAAGCGGCCCACACACAGAAGAATAAGGGTGGCGGGGGTCATCTCAGATATCTTGGAGGCTAACTACCTTCTAGCTCTGTCTTAGGGGCCCTTTGACATCTCTATCATTGCACTTAAGATCCTGTGGTAATTAAGCGCTCTGCTGATGTGCCTGGAGGCCTGCGCTGTGCACTCCTCTGTCTTTCAATTTCGTGCTAGCACAGCAGGAGCCAGAAGCATAATTTTAGCATGAGCTCAATACCTGTTCATGCACAGTGTAATCGTGCAACTGCCCGAGAACAGGGAAGCTTCTTCTTGCTGGGCTGGAGGCACCTGAACAGGTTTGGAAGGAGCGGCTTTGCTTTAATTAAAGAAGGCAAGCCAGATAAAGAAAACAAAAGCCAATGGCCCATAGTAGCAGCATAACTCTTGGATTAAAATGCTGAGATAAAAGCATCAGGATACTTTTGGCTACTTCTGGCAGGAAACTGGAGGAGAGCTGGGAAAGCAGAAGTGCAGTGGGGGCTGGAAAGATGGCTGAGGTTAGCTTACTTACTAATTTTGCTCACGACCCAGCATTAGTTCTAACACCAACACCAGGCAGTCTACAGCTAACTGCAATCCAGTTCCAAGGGGATCTAACACCTTCTTCCAGCTTCTAGAGGAGCCTGCACAGATGCACATATGCACTGCACATGAACTCTCACAGATACACACACGTACACATTAGCTGAAAAGAGAAAGTTGGTCTCAAGGCTATTATGAACGCTGATCATAATGCTACAAGAATCTCATTTTCTACACTTCTTCTTTCTCTCTGTTCATGAGACACCTAGCCTTTGGTAGGCCCCAGAGCAGGACCCACCGGCACTCACTAAGTGCTCCACCACTGAGCTCTCTCTCCAGCTGCAGGAGAGAGCTCTTTTTTTTTTTTTTTTTTTTTTAACTTTGAATGGGAACATTCTAGGAAGCAGTTCTGAATTGCCTAAATGGAACCAGAGTCCCCACACCTGTGAAGGAAGTTGGCCGTTGATGAAGGACAGGTTCCTTCAATTGGAGGTGTCCACAAGAATTGTGATTCACTAAGCCTGTAGCGGTCTAAGACAATCCCAAACTTGTGAGCTTCCTGCCCCAGCATCCAGAACAGACTGGATGAATTCAAGGCCAATGTGGGCAACTTAGTGAGATCCTATCTCAAAATGAAAAGTAAAAAGAGGTCGGGTGGTGGTGGCACACAGCTTAATCCCAACACTTGGTAGGCAGAGTCAGATGAACCTCTGTGAGTTCGAGGCCAGCCTGGTCTACACAGAAAAACCCTGTCTCAAAAAACAAAACAAACAAACAAAAAAAGAGGCCTGGGTTGGGGGAGGGGGTCAGAAATACAGTATTTACCTTGACTGTGTGAGCCCTCAGTTTAATCTCCAGTGAAGAAAGAAAATAATAACAATGCAGTTGGTAATCAGTGACAGAAGAGAGAAATACTAGGTAGTCAGAATGGTGCCCAATCGTCTAAACCCTTACAAACTGTCAAGGGATTTTATGGGGCTAGAATTAAGAGCACTTGCTCTTCCAGAAGACCCAGGTTCAGTTCCCAGCACCCATATGGTGGCTCACATACAACCTCTATAGGTACCAGATACCAGACACATACACACTGAACGTTCATACATGTCATCAAAATGCACACACATGTAAAATTTTTAAAAATTAAGTTTATTTTAGAAAATTAAAAAATGTACTCTAGAGGTTGGTGGTGGAACACACGCCTAGCAGGAGTCCCTCGGTTCTGTGCTCAGGATATTAAAGAAAAGACATAAAAAAATAATAAAAAATATTTAAAAAAAAGACATGCCTCCCTATATAAGCAGCCGCCATAGTGCCCCCGGGCTTTCGCCTCTCTCGCCTCCCTCTGTCTCTCGCCTCTCTCTCTCTCTCTCTCTCTCTCTCTCTCTCTCTCTCTCTCTCTCTCTCTTGCTTCCTGCTCTCTCGTTCCCTGCCCCCTTTCGCTTCATGCTCTCCTTCAACCAAGTGCACTCCAGTAAAGCGTGATCTGAGAAGAAAAAAAAAAAAAAAAGACATGCCTGTTATCGTTGGCACTCACTATGCGCGAGCAGGGTAGGTTGGCCTCTGAGAAGCAGCGGATGTGACGCCGAGCTCCGCAGATGGTCGTCTTTATTGGGAATACTATAGGAACAACTCCTGGAAGCTACCTGGATGGTCGGTAGCACTGGACAGAAGTTGACCTGCGATGCTTTAAAACCAGCTAAGTGGTGGCGCACGCCTTTAATCCCAGCACTCGGGAGGCAGAGGCAGAGGTGGTGGCACACAGCTTAATCCCAACACTTGGGAGGCAGAGTCAGATGAACCTCTGTGAGTTCGAGACCAGCCTGGTCTACAGAGCTAGATCCAGGACAGGCTCCAAAGCCACAGAGAAACCCTGTCTCGGAAAAAAAAAAAAAAAAACAAACAAACAAACAAACAAAAAAAAAACAGCTAAGACCTTAAGAGAGTCCCGGAGCTCTGAGGTTGGCTCCATCTGTGATGTCTCAAGCTGAGGTAAGTGGGCTCTGGTTTGTTTTCCTCAGTGCAGGGGATTAATTCCGGGACTCCGCGTGCTGTAGCGTACAACTACACTCCCAGACTTGTGTGAGAGCCCTTTAGAGAAGAGGATCCAACCGCACAGACATAGAGATGTAGGGAGGGAGTTGCCCTGAGAATTCGCTGACGTGATTGTGGAGGCTAAGAAATCCCGCCATGTGCCGTCTGCAGACTGAAGGAGGGAACACAGCTTGGTCCACGCACACAGGCCTGGAACCCCTGGGGAGAGGAAGGGACACTGAAACAAGTCAGGGTCTTCAGGCTGACTCGTGTCCAGCATCAGAAGATGGGGCCCAACAACAGACGAGAAAGCAAGTCTGCCTTTTCCCCACCGTTTGTCCTCACTGTGTCCTCTGCCGATGGGAGTGGTCGGTCCTCAACTTAGGTGAAGGTGCTTCTTTGTTATCCAATCCACCAAGTACCGCGGAATGAAGGGTGGATGCCGAGGCATCCCTTAACCAGGTCAGGCTGGCCTCTAAATCCAGCCATCCCAGTTTCCCCAAAACTGAAGGGATTCCCAGGACATAAGAATCTGTTTTATAGAGCTCAATAAATATCAATAATATAATAATAAAAATCTGTTTTAAAGCCAGGAGAGTTCCAGGCAAATCAAAACACATCAATCACTTCGGAGGGCAGAGTGACCTGTCTGTCATTCACTGTGGACTCTCCCTGCGAAGAAAGGCAGTTGGGGAGTATACCACAGCTTCACCTGCAATATATAAAACCAAAACATGAAAAAAAAATTAGCAAAACCCAAAATATGTTCAAGAACAACAAAAAAAAAAGTGCGCTCTTGCCATGTTTTCTTTTTCTTTCTTTTTTCTTTTTGTTTTTTGAGACAGGGCTTCTCTGTGTAGCCTTGTCTGTCCTGGAACTCAACTCACTCTGTAGACCAGGCTGAACTCAAGAGATCTATCTGCCTCTGCCGCCAGGCTAAACTCTGATATTTTCAACTCTTGCCTACATTTTTTTTCTTTCAGGAAGTAAGGGTGGGTGGGGGTGTGGAAGACCTTAAAATACTTTGTAAACTTTATTATTTTTTATGTGTTCTAGTACATTGTATGTGGTGTGTGTGTGTGTGTGTGTGTGTGTTCAGGTAGGCTTTCCTGTATGACAGAACACATGAACACATGTGGGGGTCTGAGGACAGCTTCGGATGTTCCCTCCACCTTGCTGAGCCAGGGTCTCCCGTGTCCGCCACCACACAGCATACTGCAGGCTAGCTAGCTGTGAGTGGCTGGTCATTTTCTTGACTCCGCCTCCCATCATGCCGTGGGGTGATGGATTACAGACGTGAGCCAGTGGTTATCAAGTTTGAGTGCAGATTACTGGATTTGTAGGTCAAGTACTTTTCCTCCCTGAGCTATCTCCCTGGCCCCCTTTTCTTTGTTTCACTGTGTAGCCCAGGCTGGCTTCAAAGTTAGCAGTGTTCTTCCTGTCCAGGCCCCTGAGTTCTGCAAGCATGCACAACTGTAACTGTACTCTTCGGTACAGTTTGTATTACTGTATCATTCGCGAGCTGGGCAAGGGCCTGGAGATTAAAAGAACACACAAGAGACATGGGTCATTAGTATAATTAGATAATGCTGAATGCCGTTTATTCAAGTTTAGGAAAAACCTTATATACCTAGCTGCTGCACACTGGAAATCCCCCCCAGGCAGGTGGGAAATTACCAGGCCCAAAATGGAGTAAACAATGGTCTATAGCTAACCACCTCGGGGGGCAGGGGAGCCCAGGAACAAACAGGATGTTTAGCCGGAAATTGCAACAAAGTGTCTGGCCAGAAACTATCCTCAAGATGAACCCCGAGAGGATGGGAAGACCCGTGGGCCCTACACACAACCATGCTTGAGTTTATTCCTTTTTTTAAAATTTTAAACTTTGCTGGGCGATAGTGGCGCACATCTTTAATCGCAGCACTCGGGAGGCAGAGGCAGTTGGATCTCTATGAGTTCGCGGCCAGCCTAGACTACAAGAGCTAGTTCCTGCCGGGCGGTAGTGGCGCACGCCTTTAATCCCAGCACTCGGGAGGCAGAGGCAGGCGGATCTCTGTGAGTTCGAGGCCAGCCTGGTCTACAGAGCTAGTTCCAGGACAGGCTCCAAAGCTACAGAGAAACCCTGTCTTGAAAAACAAAACAAAACAAAAAACTAAAATTTTAAACGTTATTTTATTTAATTTAACGTGTATGCGTGGTTTGCCTGCATGTATGTCTGTATACCACTTATGTTATGGGTCTCCTGGAATTAGAGATATAAATGGTTGTAAATCACCTTGTGGGTGCTGGGGATCAAACCCAGATTCCTGGAACAGCATCCAGTGTTCCTAACCACTGGTCTCTCTCTCTAGCCTCCTCTATTCCACTTTTTTTTTTTTAGGGTTTATTTTTTTTTTTTTTTTTTTTTGTTTTTTGAGACAGGGTTTCTCTGTGGTTTTGGAGCCTGTCCTGGAACTAGCTCTGTAGACCAGGCTGGTCTCGAACTCACAGAGATCCGCCTGCCTCTGCTTCCCGAGTGCTGGGATTAAAGGCGTGCGCCACCACCGCCCGGAGGTTTATTCATTTCTTATGTATATAGTGTTCTGTCTGCATGTCTGCCTGCACAACAGAAGAGGGCACCAGATCTCATTACAGATGGTTGTGAGCCACTCTGTGGTTGCTGGGAATTGAACTCAGGACCTCTGGAAGAGCGCTCAGTGCTCTAAACCTCTGAGTCATCTCTCTAGCTCCTCTGTTCCACTTTCTAGGTCACTTTAAAAAAAAAAATCATTCTGGCTCTCTGAAAGTCATGAAAGAAAGTTTCCAAATAGTTAAACATTTAAAATGGTTCTCAACTTCATTAGTCATCAGGGAAATACAAATGTAAGCCACAGTACCATGCTGCTATTTACCAGGCGAAATGCCTAAAATGAATAAAGGACGTGAACTGTAGCAAAGTTCACCCACTGTTTACAAAGGTGTTGCCTTAGGGTTTCTGTTGCTGTGATGAAACACCATAAACCAAAAATCAAGTTAGGAATCAGACAGTGGTGGTGCACACATTTAATCCCAGCACCTAGGAGGCAGAGGCAGGTGGATTTCTGTGAGTCTGAGGCCAGTCTGGTCTACAAAGTGAGTTGCAGGATAGCCAGAGCTACACAGAGAAACTCTCTCAAAAAACCAAAAAGCAAGCTGGGGAGGAAAGGGTTTATTTGACTTACACTTCCACACTGCTGTTTACTGAAGGAAGTCAGGACAGGAACTCATCCAGGGCAGGATCCTGGAGGCAGGAGCTCTGATGCACAGGCCATGAAAGGGAGCTGCTTACTGGCTTGTTCCCATGGTTTACTCAGCCTGCTTTCTTGTAGAACTCAGGACCACCAGTCCAGGGATGACACCACTCACCGTGGGCTGGGCCCTTCCCCATTGACCCCTAATTGAGAAAATGCCTTACAGCTGGATTTCCTTAACTGAGGCTCCTTCCTCTCTGACGACTCTACCTTGTGTCAAATTGACACACCATGCAATTGGCTTTAAGAACGTTGAAAAGTATTCTGCGTTCATTGTTGTCTTAAGGTTTTATTGTTGTGAAGAGACACCATGGCCATGGCAACTCTTATAAAGCAAAACATTTAATTGGGGCTGACTTACAGTTCAGAGGTTTAGTCCATTATCATCATGGTGGGAAGCATGGCAGCATACAGGCACACATGATACCGGAGAAGGAGTTGAGAGCTCTACATCCAGATCTACAGGCAGCAGGAAGAGAGAGACATTGAGCCTGGCTTAAGGATTTGAAACCCCAAAGCCCACCCCCAGTGACACAGTTCCTCCAACAAGGCCATACCTCCTAATAATGCCAGTCCCTACAAGTCTATGGTGGCCATTTTCAGTCAAAGCATCACAATTGTCCAATAAAATTTAGCATATATTGGACCAGCAAGATGGCTCTATGGAGCCGGGTGATGGTGGTACCTGCCTTTAATCCTAACACTCGGGAGGCAGAGGCAGGTGGATCTCTTTAAGCTCGAGGTCAGTCTGGTCTACAGAGACAGTTCCAGGACAGGCTTTAAAGCTACAGAGAAACCCTGTATTCAAAACAAAACAAAACAAAAACAAAAAGATGGTTCTGTGGTTAAAGGTGCTTGCCACTAAGCTTGAATTTGATCTCCAGAACCCACATAGTGGATAGAAGTGACCTTTATGTTGTCATCTGAACCCCACATGTGTGCAGCAATAAGGGCACACACACACACACACGCACACACACACACTCGAAAAATGTGAATGAGCAATCCCACTCCAAATCTTCACCTATCTATACATTTTGACTAAGCCCTTATACTTCAAACTATACACCCAGCAAAAGTGTCTGTGTGGTGGTACAGGCCTGCAATCCCAGCTACTTGGGAGGCTGAGGTAGGAGGATCACAAACTCAAGGCCTTCATGGGCAACTTAAAGAGACACTGATTTAAAATACAGCGTAAGTCTACAAGAGCTAGTTCCAGGACAGGCTCGAAAACCACAGAGAAACCCTGTCTCGAAAAAAAAAAAAAAATACAGCATAAGGCACTGAGAGTTAGCTCAGCAGTTAAGCCCACGTGCTGCTCTTACAGAGGACCCCGATTCAGTTTCCAGCACCACATGGTGATTCACAACTGTCTGCAACTCCAGTTCAAGGGGATCTGATGTTCTTTTCTGACCTCCTCAGGCACCAGTCACAGATGTGGGGTACATGCAAACAGGCAGGCCAAAGCACCATACCCTTAAAATATGTCAGGGAAAGTTAAAAGGTAAAAAGATTTCACTAAAGGAGAGCTCTTGCCTAGAACACTGATGTCACTAGGTTCAGTGTCTGCTATGGCTCTAACTGAAAACAACCATCAGCACCAAAAGCTAACATGATCAGGAAAAGTGTGGAGGAATGATCACTGTCTCCCAAAATTATCCTCAGGAAGAAAGCTGGGACCCGTGTTCCTTTCTCTGAGTCAGGCAACTGACGCTGTAGAACTCTCTAAATTAGTCAGAAAAAGTTGTACATCTTTCTGAGAGAAAACAGCCCAGAGAGACCCCTACAGGAGATTAACTGGCAGTACACTCAAGAGTCTCTTGTCAGGACACACACAGACCTGAGCCTACTCCACCTTGACTGGAGGTCAGAGAGTTTGAGCTTACCTTTGCTATTTCAAAGTTGTCGACCACAACTGCGGCCACACTTCTGATCTAGGGTGTGGTTGTTTTGTGTTTAGGACCTTAAGAGGGCCCCGTGAGGTGGATTTGCCCCACCCTGACCAAAGGTCAGAGAATGCAAGCTAACCCCTGCTTCATTAAAATAGGAAGTTTGATATAGGGAGTGGCTGCCTACAGGATTCTTGGTCTAAGGTGTGTTCACTGCTCATCCCCGCCCAAGACATCAAATCCTTTACTCAGGAAATAATGGCTCAATGTCTCAAGTACTGAAGCAAGTAACTGATCTGGTTGTCCTTTGTGTCTTGATAAGGCAGTCTTTTACACCTCCCCCTTCTGTATTGGGGTATAAAAGTATACAGAAAATAAATGCAGGCAAATTTAGCATTCAGTATCCGCTGAGTTGTCCTATCGGTACTACCCTGTGTCTCTCTCTGTGTTTCTTTCTGCTCTGTAGATCAGGTTGGCCTCAAACTCAGAGGTTCACCTACTTCTGCCCCAAGTACTAGGATTAAAGGCAAGCACCACCACCCAGCAGTTTGTTTGTTTTAGAGATGGGATCCCATTGGAACTTGCTAAGTAGATCAGGCTGGCTGCCTCTGCCTCTGAGAACTGGGTTTAAAGTCCTGTGGCACCATGCCCAGACCCTCATCCCCTTTTTGAGGGGGGAAGGTATATGTAAGCCCAGGCTAGCTCTTTAAAGTCAAAGCTTGGACAAAGCTGGGGTCATCTGGCAGACGGACTTGGCAGGTGACCAGAAGAGTCCAGCATTCCACTCCTCTCTTCTCTTTCCTAAGATGTCACTGGGGGTGATCCCTCCCTTACACCCATGCCAGCCGCTAGCCCTGTCTGTGCAAGGACTCCAGCCACAGATCAGGTTAGAGCTTCACTCCCAGTGCTAGCTCTCCAAGATTTCCTGGGCCTTCTGGAAATTTCCTTTCAAGGGGACTTTCAGAAGCAGCTACCTGAGAGCAATCAAGCTTCCCAACCCTGTGGCTGGGAAGGTGTGGGGTGGTGAGGAGTGGGTGTGGCAGCAGAGTGGGAGGTTAGGATGTGGGGGGGTAGGGTTCCCTCACCCAGATTTTCACGGGACACGATGAAGCCTGAAGGAGAAGGGATCGATTCCTGTAGTGAGCCGGACAGGATTGCCATTACAAGATGGCGCCACATCCTGTCTTGTTGGTTATAAACAACCCCATATTTGGCTATGCCTTTGAGAGCTGCATGTCCCCCGCTTCCAGCATGCGCAATGGATAAGGGTCCTTGGGCCTATCACGAAGCAGTTTGGTGTCAGCTGATGGTGGCAGCCAATCACAATGCGACCCGTGTGCCAATTCCCTATATAAGCAGCTGCCATAGTGCCCCTGACTCTCTCGTCTCTCGCCTCTCTCGCTCTCTGCTCTCCCTCGCTTTCTGCCCCTCTCTTACCCCTTCGCTTCATGCTCTCCTTCAACCAAGTGCACTCCAGTAAAGCGTGATCTGAGAAGAATCCTTGTGTGGTGGTGTTTCTTCCTCGCCGGTCAAGAAGCCCGCCACAGATTCCAAGACAAACTTTGATACTACATTAAAGACTGGAAAAGAATTTTCCTTGTGGGGGCTGGAGAGATGGCTCAGCGGTTAAGAGCACTGACTCTTCTTCCAGAGGTCCTGAGTTCAATTCCCAGCAACCACATGGTGGCTCACAACCATCTGTAATGAGATCTGGTGCCCTCTTCTGGGGTGCAGGGACACATGCAGGCAGAATACTGTGTATATAATAAATAAATAATCTTAAAAAAATATGAAAAAAAAAAAAGAATTTTCCTTGTAATTTGGGCAGAGAAAATTAGCTCAAAGTCTGTGAACCTGTGGGAGGGGGCCGTCGAGACCTTTTCCCTCTTCTCAGCCAGGTTCAGGTCTGGAAAATGGTTGAAAGATTGTATCCTCCCTCCATCTTGTTCTCTATTGTTTAAAGCAAAGTTGGAAAGACACATTGTTATAGTATAAAGTATCAAACCAGATAGCAGGGCTCTGAGTGGGAGGAGCTACAGTGTTCACTCTACAGAAATTAAACTAAAACTACAGCATTACCCAAGAGGTAAGACTTTGCTTTCATTTTTATTTTATGTGTACGGGTGTTTTGTCTGCATATATGTCTGGGCACCATGGGCATGCCTGGTGCCCACAAAGGCCAGAAAAGGTATCAGATGTCCTGGGATTGGAGGTCCTGTGGGTGCTGGGAGTTGAACTCAGGTCCTCTGGAAAAGCAGCCAGCGTTTTTAACCACTGAGCTGTCCCCTCCAGCTTCTTGTCTCTTAGGTTCTTCTTTTTCGTGTGTGTCTGTCAGTGCTTGTAATGTATGTTTGTGCAGAGGCAGGTTGATCGATGTCTGTGAGTTTGAAGCCAGACTGGTCTACAGAGTGAGTTCCAGACTAGCCACAGTTACATAGTGAGACCCGGGTCTCAAAACACAAGCAAACAAATAAATAATAAAACAATTAAAATTTTGCCGAGTGATGGTGGCGCACGCCTTTAATTCCAGCACTCGGGAGGCAGAGGCAGGTGGATCTCTGTGAGTTTGAGACCAGCCTGGTCTACAGAGCGAGTTCCAGGACAGGCTCCAAAGCCACAGAGAAACCCTGTCTCGAAAAACAAAAACAAAAACAACAAAAACAATTAAAATTTTGAAAAGAAAAACATTGGCCACCAAGCCCTGGCACCAGCCCCCTAAGTTGCTGCTGCCTCCTGTTTGAGTCATTGCTCCCCTTCCCATCCTCATACACCCAGAAATCACTTACAGCTCTCCAGAGCTCTCTCCAGCATCTGCACTCCTTGCTCTCCCGGTTGGGTCTCATTGTGCCCTCCTTCTGTCCTTATACCCCCACCCCACGTATATTTCCCTTTCCTTGGGAATCAGCTGGGCACAATAACTAGCTTCTAACTAAGAGAACAGGGCAGCAGTGACGTGTCACTTCCCGGATTAGAATCCAAAAGGAGGCTGTGGTATACACTTGGCTTTCTCTCTTAGCCTTTGCTAGCAATGTAAGCTGCCCTGTGGAGGCCTTCCTAACAAGAACTAGTGTCTCTGGCCTGCTGAGGCCTGCCTGCAGCAGACACTTACATCAGTGAGCCTGGATCTTCCCTCAGTTGAGCATCCAGATGATTAGAGCAGGGGCTGACCCGTAATTGCTCCCTCCTTCCCCCGGTTTTTGTTTTTTTGACAGGATCTCTCTAAGTAGTCTACTCTGGTTTCAAACTCAGAGATCCTCCTGTCTCTTTCAGGCATGCACCACACCTGGCCCACAGTTGCTTCTTCGTGAGACACTCTAATCCACAGAACCCATAGAAACTGGGGGGACAGATTTTAGAGGGACATTTGTGTCCCTTCCTTTGGCTGTGAGACCAATGAAACAATGTCCCCCACCCCCACACCGAAAGTGAATTTCCCCTGGAGTCTCTTGCTGGGGGAAAGAAGAGCCTGGGGCCATGGTACCAGCCTCAGGGGGACTTGTCACAATGCTGACAACTTGTGAAACCACCTGATAGGACAGAGTAGCGACAATGATGAGCATGCCTATAGCCGGACTCCTTGGCTATGCATACCTCTTGCCCTCTACTTAAACCTAAACCATATGTCAGGACTCCAAAAATGGACTCAGGGTGGTCATTGTGCCTCTTTGTCTCCCTGCCCATTGTAGCTACATAGAATAGATCTCCCCCTCTTTTTTTTTGCCTTTCTGTTATCTTTTCTCTTTCATCCAGTTATTGAAGATGGGCAGATAAACCTGGCTTGTTATGGTGGCCAGGGGCCAGGCTCTGACTATAAGAATTTTCCAGTAACATTCAGATTCTGGCCCACAGAAGTGGGAAAATAAAACTGTCTTCCACCAAAAAGATATCTGTCTGTCTGTCTTTGGGCCAGGCAGCTGTCACCTATATGACATCATAACACCTCCTTCTAGCAGTCTTTGTCCGGTTTCTGTGTGTGTTGCTTCGTTCTGTGTGAGGAATTCATTCAGAGTGTTGGAAAAGAATATTCTTGGTGTCTGTCTTATTGCTGAGATGAAACACCTCGACTAAAAGCAGCTTGGGGAGGAAAGCTATAGTTCACTCAAAGGTTCATTTAGCAGTTCATCATCAATTCAGTCAGGATGGGAACTCAAGCAGGGAAGGAGCCTGGAGGCAGGCCCTGAAGCAGAGGTGGTGGAGGGGAGCTGTTTATTGGCTTGCTTATCTTTCTCAGCCTGTTTCTTAAACAAGCCAGGACCATTAGCCCAGGGATGGCACCACTCACAGTGGTCTGGGCCCTTGTCCATCAACGTCTTACAGGGCTGCACCACACAGCCTGATTTTTTTTTTTTTTTTTTTGAGACAGGGTTTCTCTGGTTTTGGAGCCTGTCCTGGAACTAGCTCTTGTACACCAGGCTGGCCTCAAACTCACAGAGATCCACCTGCCTCTGCCTCCCGAGTGCTGGGATTAAAGGCATGTGCCATCGCGGACCAGCTCCACAGCCTGATCTTATGAAGGCATTTTCTCAGTTGAGATTCCCTGTCTCAGGTGACTGTTAACTTGTGTCAAGTTGACAGAAAGCTACCCAGCACAATTGATCCCTCGACAAGCAAACATATCATTGTTAAGCCACAACTTTTTTTCTTGTTTGTTCCCAAGGTCACACACTAAAAAAAGACATTGCACTATAAAACATTTTATAAACTTAAAAAAAAAATCCCACAAATTCAAACCCTTTAAAAGTTGTCTCCCAAAGAAACACAGGAACGAAGGTAAAGTACCCTGGCGAGGCCATCGCTGTTTTAAAAAGAAGTTCACCTAGTTCTCATTCTGATGTGGGTGCTAACAATCTCATGCCCCTAGTGGGAGCTTCACCTCGCACTAATATGATTGGCTAATTCATAATCCGCATGAAGGGGAAGGGTGTGATAGAAAATCAAGGGTCTGGAATGTCTAGAGTTTGGACAAACAGGCACATTCGAGAGTCTCAGAAGTGGGGAAGCCGGAAACCACATGGACCGTTTCTCACATAACTAATGCAGTTACCACATCACAGAGGATTGTTCCTCCCCAGGCTCTTCACTGTGTCTCCTAAGTTCCACTTTCATTTTCAGTTTTTAAGTTTATGAGTGTTTTTGAGTGTTTTATCTTCATGTGTGTCTTTTTTTTTGGTTTTTCGAGACAGGGTTTCTCTGTGGTTTTGGTGCCTGTCCCAGAACTAGCTCTTGTAGACCAGGCTGGCCTCGAACTCTCAGAGATCCTCCTGCCTCTGCCTCCCGAGTGCTGGGATTAAAGGCGTGCGCCACCACCGCCCGGCTCTTCATGTGTGTCTTTACTGCACTTGCATGTCTGGTGACCACAGAGACCAAAAAAGGGCATTGGGTCCACTGGAACTGGAGTTACAGGCAGCTGTGTGCCACCATGCGGATGCTGGGAACTGAACCTGGGTCTTCCTTAAGAACAGCCATTGCTCCTAACTGCTCAGACATCTCTTCAGACCCTGGTTGTACCAGGCTTTTTCTTTTGGGCCACGAACCAGCTCCAAAATCATGACATGGAGACTTATTGTTAGTTTTGAATGCTTGGCCTTGTCTTAACTCTTTTCTGGATAGCTCTTTTTAATTTGAATTAACCTGTTTCTCTTTTTCTACCTTTTGCCTCAGAACTTTTTACCTTCCTTCCTTTCTTTCTTCTTTCTTTCTTTCTTTCTTTCTTTCTTTCTTTCTTTCTTTCTTTCTTTCTTTCTTTCTGTCTATCTGATTTTCACTGCTTCTTGTGTCTGTTTCTCTGGCGTCTCCTTTGTTCTCTCTTCCTCCTTCTTTTCTTCCCCTCTTGAGCCTAGATTACTCTTCCTACTTATTCTGTCTGCCTGCCAGCCCCACCTATCCTTTCTCTGCCTGGCTATTGGCCATTCAACTCTTTTTTAGACCAATCAGATGCCTTAGGCAGGCAAGGTGAAACAAATGCAACACATATTTACATAATTAAACACATACAGGATGAACAAAAGTAACGCACCTTTACACAGTTAAAGCAATATTCTGCAGCATAAACAAATGCAACACATCTTTGCTCAGATAAAATAATATTCCACAACACCTGATCCCGGTTTTCTCCTGCAATCACATCCATCCCTCTGGTGCCTTGCTTGCCTTTCCTCTTTGGCCAAGGTGAATCTCTACTGGTTTTTGGTAGGGAAGAACCTACGTGTAGCCTTTTACTTGTCTCCTGCACCCATTTGTGACATGTTTGCTCTTTCTTTGCCAAAAGTCGTTCTAAGTTCCCCAAATACTATGGGTTGGTTTTCCATAGTATTTGTTTTTTCTTGTTGTTAATTTTACATTTTAATTTTTTTTTCTTGTGTATGTATCCAGGTTTATGTATGAAAAAAAGGGGCAACTAGTGGGAACTGGTTCTCTCCTATTATGTGGGTTCTGGGAATAAAATATAGGTCATCAGACTATGTAGTAAATGCTTTTCCTGATAAGCCATCTTTCTGGCCCCTGTGGTTTTTTTTTTTTTTAAGAAAAGGTCTCAGCAGGTGAAGTGGCACATGTCTTTAATCCCAGCACTTGGAAGGCAGAGGCAGGTGAGCCTCTGTGAGTTTGAGGACAGTCTTTTTTTTTTTTTTTT
>NC_022027.1:33000688-33001646 GCF_000317375.1 Microtus ochrogaster | reverse complement strand
AGCTGGTCTCGAGCTCACAGAGATCTGCCTGCCTCTGCCTCCCAAGTCTTGTCTACATAGTGAGCTTCAGGACAGCCAGAGGAATACAGTAAGACCCTGCCTCAACACTCTCCTCCCACCACAGAAAAAGAAAGAACCAAAGAAAGGAAGAAAAGCTCTCAAGGACCAGTCCATAGTGTTACATTCCTTACTCCCAACACTTAGGAGGTAGAGGCAGGCAGCTTGTCAGGAGTTCAAGGCTTTCCTGGTCTATATAGTGAGTTCCAGGCCAGTCAGTGCTATACAGTGAGATCCTAGGGGTGTGTGTTGGGAGGAGAAAACATCTTGAAATGTGGCATAGGTTGGTGTGGAGCTGGGGATCCTCCTGCCTCAGTCTCCTGAATACTGGGATTGCAGCTATGCACTACTGTGCGTAGCTCTGTGGTATTTGGGGATGCCACCTTTCTGCCTACCTTGTGGTCCACCCAAGGGAGAACAAGGAAAACTGCCTTTCCTTGGTGTTAATTAGGGTTGTAATTATTGTTGAGATCAAGCTGTGCCCTATTGTTACTCCATGTTGTGTAAGATGGTGATTTTTTTTTAAAGACTTCCTTTCCGAGAGATCTTCCGTTTATGAGCTGCTGGGACTCTATTTTGAGGGTGGAAGATGACGTCTAGAGGCCCTGCAATCTGCGTCATCGTCCAGCACCGCCCACACGGCACAGGCTGATTTATTCCTGGGAGCAGGAGTAAGTTTATTGGAGTCAATTGGGACTACAAGGACACATGAATGGATTAAGGTTATACCAAGGAAAGCTTGCCTGAGACCTTTTCAGACACACCGACCAAACGGAGTGGCTCCCTTACCTCGACTCCGTGAAGTGTCAGGTCCTTGCACTGCAATGCCAAGTCCCTTGGACCTGTCAACGTCTAAAATGCACATCAAAAACACCAAAGATGGAACTCCTGATAGTCCCTG
>NC_022027.1:32999814-33000460 GCF_000317375.1 Microtus ochrogaster | reverse complement strand
GGGGGGGGGGGAGAAGGGTCTCATACAGCCCAGATTGTCCTTGTTCTTCCTATGTAGCCTTAATTCCTGATCCTATGATTCAGCTGCCCAAGTGTTGTGATCTCAGATATTGTTCTGAATGAACGGGTATGAATAAGGAAGAATTTACAAACCTACTCATGGGAGAGGAGAGAAAGAAGTCATTCATTAGGCCTGGGTGTGCCTCTTGGAGAACGTGAGATTTCAGACATGTTCCATGGTGAGGCCAAGGCTTGGCAGGGCTTCTTCACTCCAGCAAGCAAGGTTCTTGTTGCTAGTGAGCTGGGGAAGGTGAGGTCTGGAGTGGGGGGGGGTGGGAGTTCTGGTTGGAGTCAAGGGTGTGTATTACTCAATGGAGGCAGGGGGGGGCAACAAGGAAGCTAAGAAAACAGAAGGAGTCCCGTATGGTGGCTCATACCTGTGATCCTAGCACTTGCTAGGCTGAGCCAAGAGAACTGAAAACTTTTGGCTTGGCCTTGTCTTTATTTTATTCTAGGTGTGTCAGTATTTTGCTTGCCTGTATGTGTACCATACATATGCAATACCCTGGCTGTAGAAGGAGCAGTGGGCTGCATTCCTGCTACCCGGCTCCCGGCCGCCTGGCTAGCTTATGCCCCGAAATAATTAC
>NC_022027.1:32993055-32999398 GCF_000317375.1 Microtus ochrogaster | reverse complement strand
GCTGACTTGTGGATGCTGGAAATCAAACCTGGTCCTCTGCAAGAATGGCTGAGACAGAAAACTGGTGGCGGTTGGGAAGCAAAGCCATGGGAGCCTTGGGAAATGCCACTTGACAGACTTCACCCTCCTTTCATCTTTGTTGCTAGAAAGGCCTGTTTGCCATAGTCATGCAGTTTAGAATTGAATCCACTAAGACAGAAAAGGTAAAACATGATGCTGTATGGTCTGCAGAGTTGCAGCAAACTGCAGCCCTGGCTCCAGCATTGGAGCTCTTCCTGCCAAGTCCCAGCCAGCGGGAATACTTCAGCTGCAGGTACCTGTTCTGGGCGTTTTCCCCATAGCAGGAGTGGTTAGTACAAAGATTAAGGCAAAGTCTCTTTGAAACTTCCGTCTTGACTCCTTCAGTCATTCAGTTGGGCTTCGTCTTGTCCAGCGTTTCTTCAGATACCCATTGCCGTCACCTCATCCCACATACGTGCTACAAGAATGATTGTTTCTGGAGTTTGGGGGTGCCTATAAATGGAATCCTTCAGTGATGGAGACATAAAGAAGGCTGAGATGTAATTGTGAGGGAAATTGGGGTCCACATCACTGCATCTGTCTTGAGTTGTGCCTCCTCATGGGGCAGCCACAACTGCTTCGCTGTCTTCTCTCACAGTTCCACAGGACAAGGGTCCCTCAGTGGCGAGACGGTCATCCGTGACACTCAGACTGTGTCCTATTTACTTCTGGAGCAGCCACACTGTGGATATCCAACAAACACAAATTATATATTTAGGAGGGAAGAAACTGGCCATTTTCTGAGTTGCTTCTCTGACAGGCCTTTTCAGTGTAAAGCCCCTTGCTTTCACAGAGGTGAAATCAAGTCAGTGCCCAAGAAGCCACCTCTCTTCTGATTCTGTGTTCTCTAGTTGGCTTATGCTACAGGCCTTTGCTATTGTGTGTGTGACAGACAGACAGACAGACAGACAGACAGAGTCACACACAGAGAGGCTCTGCTTCCTCCAGTCACCCCCCGCCCCAGCATTAGGAAGCCTGCCTCCAGCTTCCATCATTGATTGGCAGGTGTTGCTCACACTTCCTAGGTATCTTCTCGATTTAGAAGCAGCTGGAATCTCTTAGTCTCTTAGCTTTGCGGATGCAAACACAGCTCTCACCTCAATGGGGATAAGAGACAGTTTATTCTGGAACCATGGCTCTAGGGAGCACGGGAGGATTCAGGTGGCCCTAAATCACCATGAACCATGTTCCAAAGAAAGAGTTTCGTGAAAACTTTATAGTTACAGAACAAAGGGAAGCGAGAAACCAAGACACTCCACACATGGGTGGAAAGACCTGGTCTGCAGGTTACAGCAAAGCAGGGAAGTCTCCACTGTGCGTTTCAGATGCTATCTGAAGACATGCTCAGCTTTTGGGGTGGAGGGAACTAGTAGTCTGTTTAGTTAATACATTCTCCCCCCCTTTAAAGGTATGATACACAGGCATGATAACCTATCTCTTTTAATTTAAAAATTTTAATTAAAAATTAAAAATTCAATTTATTTTATGTGTATGAGTGCTGTATCTACATGTGTGATTTTATGCCAGAAGAGGGCATCAGATTCCGCTATAGATGGTTGTGAGCTACCATGTGGTTGCTTGGGATTGAACTCAGGACCTCTGGAAGAGCAGCTAGCGCTCTTCACTGCTGAACCATCTCTCCAGCCCCCAAGTTAATACATTCTTTAACTTTGCTACACAGCACATGGCTACCAAGGGCTATGTCTACACTGTGAGTCTCTATGTAATACATGGTGACCCAGTGTGTGTATAAACCGACAGAAAGCCTAATTTAGAAGAAAACATTTGTGACGAATAGCTGACTCTCAGCCAATCATGGCCAACTCTACTCAACGACAGGCTGTACTGACCATATCACACTGAGCCTTCACAGACTGTCTGTAACTCACATTTCCTGTCCACAGATGTGCCTTGCCTGCAACCTGGTTGTCATAGTTACTTTGCTATTATGGTTATAAAACATCATTACCAAGATGTTGCCTTGGATTTCTGTCTAGCCAGGTCCTGCAGCCATTTCGTCCCAAAGAAACACACAGAGGTCTACATTAGCTATAAACTATAAGCTAATAGTCGGCCTATTAGCTCAGGCTTCTTATTAACTAATTTTTACGTCTGACATTAACCCATAATTCTTGTCTGTGTTAGTGATGTGGCTTGGTACCTTTATCACTGAGGCGTTCTCATTCTTGCTTCTTCTGCATCTGGGTGAGGACTGCAGACTGAGCTTTTCCTTTTTCCAGAATTCTCCTATTCTGGCAGCCCTGCCTATACTTCCTGCTTGGCTACGGGCCAATCAGCATTTTATTAAACCAGTACAACTTACAAAACTTTCCAGGGTATAAGACCATTGTCCCACAGCACCAAGACGACTCATGAAAGAAAGCAATTTGGAATTCCCAGTTCCAGAGGGTTAGAGTCCATGGCTGTTATGGCAAGGAGCTTGTCAGCGGGCAGACAGTGGAAGTAAGCTAAGAGCTTACTTCTCAACCCACAAACACAAGAGAAGGAGAGAGAGGGAAAGCGAGAGAGAGAGAGAGAGAGAGAGAGAGAGAGAGAGAGAGAGAGAGAGAGAGAGAGAGAGAGAGAGAGAGAGAGAGAGAGAGAGAGAGAGAGATCCTGCCAACTAACTGGAAATGTGTGGGCTTTAGAAATCTCAAAACCTCACCCCAGCGACACACCTCCTCTGACAAGGCCACCACTTTTGATTCTTCCCAAACGGTTCCACCAACTGGGAATGATGCATTCAAACCCTGGAGCATGGAGCCCATTGTCATTTGTGCCACCACGTGGGGGGTCATGTGCCTCTCTCAGGTGAGTCATTACTTGGTCCACTCAACTCCGTTGTTGTCCAGAGTTTCACTTGTTTTATGGCACTAGGTATGTGTCATTGAAGGTTTCTCTCCTACCTGCCAGTTCCCGAATAACCACCCAGAGGCTTAATATTACTTATATACCTTTGGCTGATGGCTCAGGCTTATTACTAGCTTGGTCTTACATTTAAATGAATCCATTTCTATTAATTTGTGTATCACCACGTGGCCTGTGGCTTACAGGTGGTGCTCTGGCATGTTGCTCCTTGGGAGGCTACTGGTGTCTCTCAGACTCCACCCTTTTTTCTCCTGTATCTCTGCTTGGATTTTCCCCCTGTCTCTATTCTGTCTTGCCATAGGCTAAAGAAGCTTTATTTACCAACCAATGAGAGCAGCACATATTCACAGCATACAGAAGGGCATCCCATTTCAGGGATGAAGCAAGGACCTTGCACATACTATGCAACCTTCCCCCCCCCCCATTAGTTGGCTTGGCACCCAATAGGCAAACCAGGCTGGCCTTGAACTCACAGAGATCTGCCTGTCTCTGCTTCCTGAGTGCTGGGATTAAAAGCCTGTGCCACCATGGACAACACATTATTGATCCTACATCCTTATGAACAGTAGAATCGTTCTCCTTAAAGTGTGGGCCACCTTAACCATCAGCACTATTACTTTGGAAGATCATTAAAAAGCCTAGTTTTGGAGCCCAGCATGCTGGCTCCTGCCTATAAAGTCAGCACTTGGGAGGTGGAGATAGGAGGATTAGGAGTTAAAGGCCATCATGTTTATATGGTGAGTTCAAGGCCAGCCAGGATTAGATACAACCCATCTCAAAAAAAGCAAACAAAGAAACAAAGGAAAAACTAAGCAAGTAAGTAAAAATATTTTTCTTGGAAAACAAGTAAAAATATTGAAGTGAACTTGAATAACAATGTCTGTGGCGACAACAGGAAAACAAGGTAACTTCAAACAATTACTGTATCTAAATGGGACACTGGCTTTATCAGCTGATTTCCACTAGAGGGCAGCACACATCACTAAATACAGTTTAGCCTGTTTGCTTTCAGGAAATGACTGTAATTATTCTAAAATGTGCTTGAAGTTCAAGTATTGCTATTACTATTATTATCATCATTATTATTATTTTGGTTTTTCGAGACAGGTTTTTTGTTTGTTTGTTTTGCTTTTTGTTTTTTCTATGTGTAACAGACCTGGCTGTCCTGGAATTCGCTTTGTACACCAGGCTGGTCTTGAACTCATGGACACCACCGGCATCTGCCTTCTGAGTGCTGAGATTAAAGTTGTGCACATTCGCTGTCTGACTCAGGTATTATTTTAAAGAGTGAACTACTTGCTTGGGTTTAGGAATACTTACTATTTTTTTTGCATTGTGTATGTATGTATGTATGTATTTATTTGAATGTGTGTCTGTGTCTGTGTGTGTGTGTTTGAGTGAGTTCCTGTGTGTGCACAGCAAGTGCCTTTACCCACTGAGCCCTCTAGTTAACCTAGGAATCCTTTTGTTTGATGCAAACTGTAAAATGATATTTTCTTGGGTCTGGAGCGATGGCTTAGCAGTTAAGAATGTCCACTGCTATTAGAGGTTCCTGGTTAGGAACTAATTACATTTGACAGCTCACAACTGCCTGTAACTCCAGCTCTACGGTACCAACACCTTTGGCCTCCTGCAGCATGCATATGCACATACTCACACACAAAATAAATCCTTTTTTTCTTTGCTTCTTTTTTTTTTTTTTTTCGGACAGGGTTTCACTATGAAGCCCTAGTTGTCCTGTAACTGCTCTGTAGACCAGGCTAGCCTTGAACTCAGAGACCACCTGCCTCTGCCTCCTGAGTGCTAGGATTAAAGGTGTGCACTACCATCTCCTGATGAAATAAAACACATCTGCAGGGTGGGGTGGCTTGGGGGTGGGATGGAGGGGGAGAGTAATGAGATATCTTGATGGGGGCATTTAGGGTTTAGGGAGAAACTTGGTGCCAGGGAAACTCCCCGGAATCCACAAGGATGGCCCCAGCTAAGACTCCCAGCGATGGTGCATAGGGTGCTGGCAGTCTGCTGTAATCACGTCAGTGACTCCCCTAATACCAGAGAGCTTTCATCCAGTAACAGATGGGTGCAGATGCAGAGATCCACAGTCAAGTACTGGACCGAGTTCCAGGAGTCCTCTTGAAGAGAGGGAGCAGGGTTGGGGGGTGTGGGGTGCAGGGGTGGAGGGTGTGCAGGTCATGACTGGGAAGCCACAGAGACAGCTGTGTTTTAGGACTTTAGCAGAGTCCCCATAGCTGGGTAGACATTAGAATGAACAGCTGTTTGCTAGAAGTACTTTAATTGTGCAGAATCCTCGTGGATAACAGAGATTGCTTTCCATGACTTGTAGACTTGTTTTCCTGAAGAGGCATGCAGACATCCCATGACTTCGGTCACAAGACACTTCACGCACACCTGAGGCTCCTGTATTATTGGGTATTGCAAATGATACCTAATAAAGGACTAGAGCCATGGGTGTGTGTGTGATGCTGTCCTTCAATGTACAAGACGTGTAAATTAGATTAGGTACCTTGGTATGAAAAAATACAAAAGAATTGAAGAGGGCATATGATACAGGGGTGCCAATTTGACACAGAATCTTCAGAAAGAAGGAAACTTCAGCTGGAAAAATGCTTCCCTAAGATCCAGCTGTAGGGCATTTTCTTAATTAGTGAATGAAGGAGGAGAGCCCAACCCAGTGGGGATGGTGCCAACCCGGGGCTGGTGGTCTCGGGTTCCATAAGAAAGCCAGGGTGAGCAAGTCAAGCCAGTAAGCTGCAGGCTTCCATGGCTTCCGCATCAGCTCCTGCCTCCAGGTTCCTGCCCTGTGTGAGCCCTGTCCTGACTTCCCTTGTTGATGAACAGTGATGTGGAAGCCTAAGTCCTCCTGACTTGCTTATGGTCATGGTGTTCCATCACAGCAATAGTGAACCTAACTACGGGGAAAGTGTGTTGTGAACCACGGAAGTGGTCCCTGCTCATCTGACCATCGTCCTACCTCGTTTTCCAATTTCCATAAGAGGCCAAACTGTACTTTCCCCGAGTAAACATTCTGCTGTGCACCGCTACATAGGTTATAACTGGCCTCTTCTTAATTCTACCAGTTTCCTTTTTACTATAAAACTTTCTTTGGTCTCTATGACTCTTCCTAGCCACAGGCACACTTCTTTTTCTTCTAGTACCCCCAAACAGCTGGCCACAGCTTTGGTTAGGGCAGTGGTCTCTGTTATTGAACAACTTTGCTGTCTCTGGAGTCTAGGACACCTTATCATAGTTTTCTACATATACACTCTTAATCTATTCCCAAGCTTACCCCTTTGGTGGAACTCATCTCAGTGTTAGACAAACCATTCTGCACTCAGTGTCCTCCGATACTCATCTCTCCTGGGCTATCCCAGTCGATTCTGGCTGGTTTAGTTCC
>NC_022027.1:32991194-32991855 GCF_000317375.1 Microtus ochrogaster | reverse complement strand
TCATCTTTCCAGCCCACAGTTTACTCTCTTTGCTGAGACATTAATCTGACCGCTTAAGAACACAGTTTATTTCTTTGCTGAGATATTGATCTGATTATTTCAAGAGTTTATTTATACGGGTCACGTACTCAGCTGTGTAGCCACAGGACTACTCTTGAGGGGATACAAAAGTCAGATTAATAAGTAGCCTCACAGGCTAGAAATGCCCTGCTCTATGACAACACAGTGACCAAAGAGATACAATTAGGAGACAAGCTTTCCTTGCCCAGAAATAATTGCTCACTTGATATCAAGGTGAAGATAAAGAGAGACTTCAGCTAGTGCCTTAATACTATAATAATTTATTAATATAAAATGATAACATTATTTGTGGGTATGGAGGGAAGAAAGCAGGAGGCTGTGCGTTCCAGAGTCTGGGTTAATTTCAGAGTGGGTGTGCCTAGGGAAACTGCACAACCATGCCATACTGTGGTAGAGCGTGTCACATAACACACACAGCCAGAGACCATGTCTTTCTTGAAAAACCATTTGCTTAGCCAGGTTTTTACTATGTAGCTCTGTTTGGAGACAAGATCTCCAAACAGATGTAGGTCAAGGAGACTTCAAGCTTGCTGTATTGCTGAGAACAACCTGGAAGTCTTCATCCTCTGCTTCTACCTCC
>NC_022027.1:32987566-32989480 GCF_000317375.1 Microtus ochrogaster | reverse complement strand
ATGGTGTATAGAAGAACAGGGACATGGTTGTTCCCATGCATGGTGTATAGAGGAACAGGGGCATGGAGGTGCCATGTGTGTAGTGCTGAGCATGCATAGTGTACAGAGAAAGAGGGGGCATGGTGCGGTGTGTAAAGTGTTGGAGTATTTGCAAGGGTGATGGGCATGAATGAGGTGTATGGAGAGGTAGATAGTGAGTTGTGTGGGGCTGAAGGTATGTGGCGGGCTAGAGTGTCTGGACGTTGAAAGGGTTGTGGGGTGTGTGTGGAAGGCTGGTGTATGGAGTGGTGTGGTGGGATATGTTGGGGATGGAGTATTTAGAGTAGAGGTAGGGATGTGTGTGGGATATAGAAAAGTGGAAGAGTGGGGGTCTGTTTGTGGGATGTATTGTCATGAGAAGTCTGGGGGTTGGGTTTGGGGTATGTGGAAGGGTGGAGAGGTGGTGCATTGTGTGCTGCGTACAGGAAGGATATGTGGAGATGGGATGTGGGATTCCCCTCTGTATGCTGGGAATACCATTGGTTAATAAAGAAACTGTCTTGGGCCTGAGCAGAGAAGAACAGCTAGGCAGGGGAAACTAAACTGAATGCTGGGAGAAAGAAGGTAGAGTTAAGGAGATGCCATGTAGCTCCATCAGAGACAGACACTGGATGAACACTGCTGGTAAGCCACAGCCACATGGCGATACACAGATTAATAGAAATGGGTTAAATTAATATGTAAGAGCTAGCTGATAAGAAGCTAGAGTTAATAGGCCAAGCACTGATTTAATTAATACAGTTTTATGTGGTTATTTTGGGGCTGCGCAGCGGGGAACAAACAAGCGGCCTAGACAGAGTTTCTTTGTGTTACTCTGGCTGTCCTAGAACTAGCTCTGTGGTCCAAACTGGGCTCAAACTCACAGAGACCCACCTGCTTCTGCCTCCCAAGAGCTGGGATTAAAGGAGTGCACTGCCACTGCCAAGAGAGGGGTACCACCACTGTCTGGAGAGGGGTACTTTGACGGTTTGTGTGTGTGTGTGCTGGGGTGTGGAAGACTGGGGAGGTAATGGTCTGTGGGAGTGTGCATGGATTGTGAAGGTTTGAAGGGTGGTGGGTATGGGAGGAAGGGGAAGTGGAGGGGTGGTGGGCTGTCTGTTGGTTTTTGTGGGGGATGTTTGAAAGACTGAGATATTTAGAAGGTTGAAAGCGTGGTGAGTAGTTAGGGTGTGTAGGGGGTATGTGGAGAGTGTAGTATTGGAGAGAATGTAGGGGTTACGTGGGAGTATGGTATGGTATGTTTGGGGTGGTTTGTTTGGAAGGATCGTAGAGGTATGTGGGTTGTGTCAAAGGGGTGTGTGTGTGTGTGTGTGTGAAATGAGTGAGTTGGGAGCATATGCAGTGTGTGGAGGAGTTGAGAGGTTGGGATGTCGGGGCATTGTAGAGATGTGGAGAATTTGGATGGCTGGAGGAGGGGGGTGTGTGTAATGAGTGTGTGGGGTATGTAGTGGGCTGGAGGGGTGGTGGAGTGTTTAGATGGGTTGTGGAATGAGGGATTGTATGGTGGGTGGGTGGGGTGTGCGGATGTATGAGGTGGGTGAGGGGTGGTCAGAGGTGTGTGGAGGGTTGGGATGTTTGGAATGGTAAGGGGTGGTGGATTGTATGGGGTATGAAGGTCGGGGGGGTTGGGTTGGAGGGGTGGCAGGGGTTGTTTGGAGTGTGAAAAGGTGGGGTGTAGGAGTGTGTGCAAGGGTAAGGTGTTTGTTGGGGTATGTGAAGGGGTGGTGGGTTATCTAACAGGGATATTTGCAGGGATGTGGGTGAGGAATGGCTTAGAGGGAGTTGTATGGAAGTTTGGAGCAGTGGTGGGAAGTGTGTGGAGGGGTAGAGGTGTGTATGGGTCTATGGAGAAGTGGTGGAGCGTGTGTGTGTGTG
>NC_022027.1:32985786-32987126 GCF_000317375.1 Microtus ochrogaster | reverse complement strand
GCTCAACCAGAGTGTGACGATGAACACCTAATCTTCCGCTTCTGCCTTCTAAGTGCTGAGATTAGTTCAACTGGTCCCATGCTGGGCTCTGTCTTATTTTGCTTTGGAGCCTGTCCTGGAACTAGCTCTGTAGACCAAGCTGGTCTCGAACTCACAGAGATCGGAAGAGCTTTGCCTCCCGAGTGCTGGGATTAAAGGCGTGCGCCACCATCACCCGGTGCGTGCGTGTATTTTGTAGGCATATAGAGCCTAGGGGTCAACGCTGGTGGTCTGGTATTGCTCTCCACCTCACTCTTGAAACAGGGTCTCTTGATGACCCCGGTGCTTGCCATTTCTGCTAGCATGACCGGCCAGTAATACTTGGTACCCACCTGTCTCAGCCCCCTCCCAATGCTGGAGGGTGCAAACCAAAGCCATCATGGCCAGCCCTGGATGCTGAGGGTCAGAACTCAGTTGACAGCAAGCATCGAGTCATCTCCCCAGCCCACAAACTGTTCACACCCCACTCGCGTGAGCGAGCTTCCTGTGTGTGCTGGCGCACTTGGCTGAGAATGCTCACGTGGGGCTCGAGGCTGGTTTAGGGTACCATCCCTCATCCCTTACACACTGGGATTTTAGTGTGCAGGGGTAAATTTTACGAACAGTTTACCACCGTCACATGTACCGTGTCCGTGTTTTCTCCTTACAGTTGCCTCCAACTCTTACGACTTTTCCGACCCTCACATAGTTGAGCCTTCAGAATACAGAACAGTAAGTATGAACTGCCTGCCCTGTTTCTCCCCGTACAGAGGCTCCCCAGACAACAGCCTCGATACAGATAAATGAATATATACTTTTCTTTTCTCAATACCCTCCTGCCTCAGTTTCCTGAGTACTAGGATTATAGGTACCCCTCTCCTGCCAGGCCTGTCCCTCCTTTTCTCTTCCTCCTTGTTCTGGTCTACCTAGTCTCCAGCCCGCCCTTTGCCCCTCCCCTTCGCACCCGCGTGGTGCCGCGGGTAACTTATAGACCCGCTGCTCTGTTGATGAACTCTAGAGCCTTCCAGCAGAGCAGGGAGGATGGCTCTGGTGATGCTGCCACTGGTGCTGTTGTTCCTGGCAGGGGACTTTGCAGGTGAGGCTCAAATAGGGTCTGGTGTCTAGGACCGGTGAAGGGAGATCAGGTCAGAGATGAGAACGCTGGCCTGCTGGGCTTGAGCTGCGGATGCCTACCGTTACTGGCAGTTCTGCCGGAGGTGCCGGGAGGGCCCCCGTGGGAATGGAAGCTGAATGTGGGGGCCCGGCACCCTCTGAAGTTCCCATTGGGGCTTCGATCTCAGCTTTTTCTAGGTGTCACCCAG
>NC_022027.1:32985024-32985686 GCF_000317375.1 Microtus ochrogaster | reverse complement strand
TCTCTTTTAGTTTTTTGAGACAAGGTTTCTCTGTAGCTTTGGAGCCTGTCCTGGCACTAGCTCTTGTAGACCAAGCTGGCCTTGAACTCACAGAGATACACCTGCCTCTGCCTTCCGAGTGCTGGGATTAAAGGCGTGCGCCACCACCGCCCGGCTGCTCTTTCTTTCTTAAACAGATTTTCTGGACTCCAGATAGACAGTTGTATTTGTATCCACAGCCCAGTTGAGTCTGACCTGAGGTGTGCTGGATGTGGGAATGCCCAGGATACCTTCCTCTGAATGGACTTGATGTTTATGGGAAAGCAGTGTTGAAATACTCATACTAAGTTTTGTGTTTATTGAGCTTGGCATACTGGCTCATGTTGTAATCCCAGCACTTAGGAAGCAGAGGCCAAGAGAATCATGCTTTCCAGGCCAGCCCCTGCAATGTGGACAGTTGAAGATCAGACTGGGCTTTGGGAGCCCCTGTCTCAAAAGTTAATTCCAGTTTTGTGTTTATCTGGAAAAAAAAATCTTGAATACACAGACAAAAGTTATCTAGTACTGTTAGTCACTTCCCTGATGCTTGGAGCTTCAAAATCAGTTTTCAAGAAACTTGATAGAAACAGAACCAAATGTTCTGTGCATTTCTTAGAAGAGTGGGAAGAGGGGGAGGTGGTGGC
>NC_022027.1:32978281-32983582 GCF_000317375.1 Microtus ochrogaster | reverse complement strand
TCATTGTCATTTGGGCAGAGACTCACTGAGTGGCAGAGGCATGGGAAGGTGTCAGCGTGGGGTCAGTCTTCGGGTGTGGCCTGGCACAGCAAGGGATGCGGTAGGTAGGGTGCAGACACGATTACACTTGGTTGGTCCTCATCTGGAACTGAGGACCCCAAGTTAGGGAAGCTGACAGTTATTACTTGAGAACTGGCCACTTGGGGCTGTTAGAAGGATTATTTGTCTTCCTGGACTGGCTTTGGAGGCAGCAGTCTGATAAGGGGGAGGAGTGCTGCCTCGGGCTATCTGACGGAGAATGTTTGTAGCTATTCTCTGCCTAATCAGCTTGCAGATAAATGATCCCAGCAGGTCTCAGGATAGTCCCCATGGTATAGTCATTCCTTGCTGGCTGGCTGAGACGGGTCTCCTTTGTGGCATAGAGCCTTCAACTGTCCTGTCGGTTGAGAGATTTTGCTTTGTTTTGCCATGCTGGAGACAAGGTGCTGGGACCACAGCTGAACAGCAGCACACTAGCATAGCATTCTAGACTCTTGAGGTGGGGGTGAGCTTGTCGAGACTCAGACTCAGGACCTGGTGGATGCCAGGCTGTCCTGCTTCTAAATTAAGAGTATATTTTCTATAGGGGTGTGGTGATTTGAAGGAAAAGGGCCCCCAAAGGGAGTGGTACTCCTAGGAGTGTGGCCTTTGAGGTCTCCTTTGTGCTCAAGCCATGCCCAGTAATACCGACCACTTTCTATGGCCTGCAAGATGTAGGGTTCTCCAGCACCATGCCACGCTGCCATGATCCCCCATGAGGATAATGGACTGAACCTCTGAACTCTAAGTGAGCTACTCTACCCCAGTGAAGTGTTTTCCTTTCTAAGAGTTGCTGTGGTCATGGTGTCTCTTCACAGTGATAGAAACCCTGACTTAGACAAGGGGTATACCTCAGAGGCTGAACACTTGACCTGTGTGTATGCAGCTCTGGTTCAGTCCTCTTCACTGTGTACCCCAGCTGGAATTGGGGTCTTTGTAACACTCAAGGATCTCATGGAAACATGAGGAATGAAGCAATATCAAATACTTTAGAAAGACTTGCTAAAAGACATTGCTAACCTCCACACTCCCCCCACCCCAAAAAAAAACCCAAAATGAAAGGCCAAGTGATGGTGGCACATGGCAGGTTCCAAAGCTACAGAGAAACCCTGTCTAGAAAAATCCACCCCCCCCCAAAACAAAACAAAACAAAAACCAAAAATACCTGGAGCCAGGCGATGACTGCACACGCCTTTCATTCCAGCACTCAGGAGGCAGAGCCAGGTAGATCTCTATGAGTTTGAGGCCAACCTGGTCTACAGAGCAATTTTCAGGACAGGCTTCAAAGCTACACAGAGAAACCCTGTGTCGAAAAAACAGAAACCAAACAAGAACAAGAACAACAACAACAAACCCCTGTAGTTTCTAGGTATTATATGAATTCTTTTAATTCCAGCACTTAGGAGGGCAGAGGCAAGTAAATCTTTGAGGCCAACCTGGGTTATTTTATTTTATTTTTTGGTTTTTCGAGACATGGTTTCTCTGTAGCTTTGGAGCCTGTCCGGGAACTCCCTTTGTAGACCAGGCTGGCCTCGAACTCACAGAGATCTGCCTGCCTCTGCCTCCCGAGTGCTGGGATTAAAGGCGTGCACCACCACCGCCCGGCTCAGCCTGGGTTATGTAGCAAGTTCCAGGTCAATAGTAAAATCTTGTCTCAAGGGAGGCAGAGGCAGGCGGATCTCTGGGAGTTCGAGGCCAGCCTGGTCTACAAGAGCTAGTTCCGGGACGGGCACCAAAGCTACAGAGAAACCCTGTCTCGAAAAAACAAAAAAAAATTCTTGTCTCAAAATAAATACCACCTCCCCACTCCAAACTACCACTGAATTAGGTAATGGCGGGGTTGGGGTGGGGTTTCAACATGAGGCTTACTAAATAATGTCCAGATTCTCACTGTGTTTCAGACTATTGAGGTGAGGTCTTAACTAGCCAGGCTGGCTCAACCAGAGTGTGACGATGAACACCTAATCTTCCGCTTCTGCCTTCTAAGTGCTGAGATTAGTTCAACTGGTCCCATGCTGGGCTCTGTCTTTTTTTTTTTTTTGTTTTGTTTTGTTCTTTTGTTTTTGTTTTTAGACAAGGTCTACTTGTCTTCCCCAGGCTAGCCTAGAACTTACTATGTATCCCAGACTGGCCTCAAACTGGAGTCCATCCTCTTGCCTCAGCTTCTAAAGTACTGGAGTTACAGGTTTGAACCACACTTGACTCTGGTGTCTTTTTTTTTTCTTTCTTATTTTTGTAATTGTATTCCCTTGCATCTGATTTTTACATTACAAGGGGGGCAGGGGCAAACCTAAGTATTCATTTAGGATATTTTTTATGAAATTTAGGGAAAATTGGGATGTTGTCCCCTCTTAGATATATCGTAATGGGTGTGTCTCAAGTCACTCCTCAATTTTTTCTTTTGTAGCCGGAATGTGATCATTATGACTACCCAGCATGTCCCAGGATCCTCAGCCCCGTGTGTGGAAGCGACTTGAACACTTATGGGAATGAATGCATCTTGTGCATGAAGATCAGGTCCAGTATTAAAACACCTTTTTTCAGATCTATTACTACTTCATGTGTATGAGTGTTTTGTCTGCGTGTGTATACACAGGTACAACATGTATGTCTGTGCCCACAGAGGTCAGAAGAGGGAGCTGGACCCCTTGGAACAGGAGTCACAAATGGGTATGGCTGGACTCAGACTTGGGGTTTTCTGTAAGAGCAACAAGTGCACTTAACCTCCAGGCCCGGGCCACACAGTTGTACACCAGTCACGTTTCCTTTTTTTTTCTTTTCTTTTCTTTTTTCTTGAATTTTGATTGTTGGAGGTAGTAACTCCTTTCTGAAATGTAGGAGTCAAATGTGACTTAAACTGTTTTTGGAGCTTTTGGAGCCTGTCCTGGAACAAGCTTTTGTAGATGAGGCTGGCCTCGAACTCACAGAGATGCACCTGTCTCTGTCTCCCGAGTGCTGGGATTAAAGGCATGCGCCACCACCGCCCTGCTGTTTTTGGTTTTTATGGAAACATTTAAAAGACGTAAACTTTTAGGTGCATTTTTCGGTCAAAGCTAGAGACAGAGTTTGTGATCAGTCCTGTGTAAGGTAGCAGCCAGGCTATGTCACCATCTCAATGTGCACTCACTCCAAATTAAGACTGTGGGGGCTGAAGAGATGGCTCAGCGGTTAAAAGCACTAACTGGTCTTCCAGAGGACCAGGGTTTAATTCCCAGCACCCATGTGGCAGCTCACAACCAAATTAAAAGTGTAGTGGAGACAGAGTTGCTCAGTAGAAAACCTGCCTAAGATTTACCAGGTTGGCCTCGAGCTCACAGAGATCTGCCTCCCTCTGCCTCCCGAATGCTAGGATTATAGGCATGAGCCACCACGACCGGGCTACCTGAGATCAATCTTTAACTATTCTTTTTTTTTTTTTTAAAGATTTATTTATTTTTTAAAGATTTATTTATTTATTACATATATGCAATGTTCTGCCTATACATATGTCTTCATGCCAGAAGAGGGCACCAGATCTCATTATAAATGGTTGTGAACCACCATGTAGCTGGGAATTTTACTCAGGACCTCTGGAAGAACAGCCAGTACTCTTAATCTCTGAGCCGTCTCTCCAGCTCACTGGGATTAATCTTTATAACCGGTGGAAGGACACATTGCATGTTTGGAGACTGGGATGTAGCTCGGTAGGGAATTTGCCTAGGATACATAAAGCCAGTAAGTAAGTAGTTCAATTGTCAGTATACTGACAGTATACACATGCGCGCGCGCGCGCGCGCACACACACACACACACACACACGGCTATAGTTAGTACTTAAATCCTGCAGAATATTATATTTACTTTTGGATTTAGAGGGGTATGCAGGTGATCTCCACACCCTCTATTTACCAGTTGGCAGGTAAGGCTTCCTACATATACTTGGGGAAATGCTGAGGATTAAGCTATGGTACCTGACTCCCTTCATGGGGAGTCCATTCTCGCTTCTCAGTCTAAGTCTTGAAATGTTTTGTAGGCATCAGAGCCCTTTACCTTAGGTTTGGGTGGGTGGAGGGTGGAGGGGGGTGGCAAAAAGATCTTCACCTTTGTGTTTTCTGGATGAACCTTAAAAAATGACTAAGTAAATGTTACCCTGAGAGGAATTTAATGCGTAATGGACATAGGACCGCAAACTGCAAAACAGTTGACCTGGTTTCAGCACGCTAGGCACTGATACAGCATGTATGGTTGTTCATTTTGCAGGGAGGATGGGAACCCTATTAAAATCATCCAAGATTCACCTTGCTGATGGGCAGTGTATGGACGAGCAGCTTACATTTACAGCCCTGGTGACTTTTGCACTGCTTCACTTACGCGGAATAAAATGAGCATTCATCGCCTCCTGTTTTCTCCTGAAAATGCTTCTTCCACCCGAGGGGAATTTTGTTTCTCCTGGCTTCAGGGTTTTCTCACCGAGCCCAAGGATGAAATGGACACAGACAGACTAACAGGAGAAAATACCGCACGTTAGTTTGCTGCAGGGTTTTCATGGTGAGAGCCTCCTAGAGGAATGATTGGATGCCGCTAGGGGACTCAAGCCATTTCTAAATGTATCAATATCAAGGGGTTCAAAATGTGGGTACAACTTAAAAAAAACTAATAGGAAAACCAAGAGAAGGTAAAAATAAATGTTGAGGAAAGATGGGATCAGGGCAAAAAGTATATGGAAGACAGGAAGGAGGAAAGAGGCCAGGAGGCAGTTTGGGGGGGCAATGGTGAAGGGAAAGGAGAATTTACAAAAACTTTTTTTTTTATTGTTTTAGACAGGGTCTCTCTGAGTAGCCTTGACTGTCTTGGAACTTACTCTGTAGACGAGGCTGGCCTCCAACTCACAGTGATTCACCCACTTCTGCCTCCCGAATGCTAGGATTAAAGGCATGGGCCATCATCACCTTCTGGTTAAGAATCTACTAAAAATTTATTCGAAAATACCATAATGATCTCTAGCTAATACTTTCTATGCTAACTTATGTGTTTTTAAAGGAGTCAAGGAAGGAGACACACAGACAGATGGTGTTAGAATTCAGCACATGTTGAGTTAGACAGAGAGTGGCTAGGAAGACAAAGTACTCTAGTAAAGTTGGTCTTATGTATGGACTGCCTCTATTCTCAACTTCAGTCCTTGGATGTTCTTTCTGGAATAGGAATATTCTCCCCACCCCCACTTTTTTTTTTTTTTTTTTTTTT
>NC_022027.1:32976753-32978181 GCF_000317375.1 Microtus ochrogaster | reverse complement strand
ACACAGACAGATGGTGTTAGAATTCAGCACATGTTGAGTTAGACAGAGAGTGGCTAGGAAGACAAAGTACTCTAGTAAAGTTGGTCTTATGTATGTGCTGCCTCTATTTTCAACTTCTGTCCTTGAATGTCATTTCTGGAATAGGAATATTCTCCCCACCCCCACTTTTTTTTTTTTTTTTTGTCTCCAGACAGAGCTTCATGGACTGAGACACAAGGGGGCAGTGCCTCCCTGACAGCCTGCTGCCAGCGGGCAGGGCCACAGGCCGCCAGCTCAGGGATGCTCTAACTGCGAGTCACAGTTCCTTTGTAAACTGCTTCTGAGGTCTCAAGTGTTTTGGTTCCTTGAAGATGCCGCTTCCATGAACAAAGCTGAGCGGCGGCCCAGGTTATTGTGAAGTGGGGGCGACGCAGGCAAAGAGAAGCCATGTTGCCTTCTCGGTAGTCAGAGAAAGGCCGTTGGACGGTGGCTGGAAAGGCTGAAGTGGAAGAGCGGCCTGGGGGAAGGTTTGAGTTCAGATGACCACAGCTGACCATCCCTCTTTGGCTCACCATCCCTTACCCTGGTTAAAACGCCAAGGGATGCGTAATAAGCTCCAACACCCGCTTAGCTGTATGGCTTGTGAAGTCTTTTGTGCTTCATGGAACACTTTCGTGTATGATTTTTTTTGTTGTTTTTTGCCTCCACTTGGAAATGACTCCCGCTTTAATGACTTTTATTATTGGCAGGAAGAATGCCAATGTAGTGACTGAAGCTATATTAAAAATTCCTGAGTGGAGCTGGGCGTGGCAGTACACACCAAGCCAAGCCTCAGAAGGTCAAAGCAGGACTTTCTGGAGTTTAAGGCCATTCTAGACTACTAGCGGTTCCGGGCCAGCTACACGGGGAACCGGCCTCAACAACAAAGCCTGGTACATGCCTATAATCCCAGCACTTGAAGGGTTGAGGGAGGCAGATCAAGAATTTGAGGCCAACCTAGACTATACAGGTATCCCCTGTCTCGAAAAACCAACCAGCAAATCCTGACTGAGTAGAGTCACATATTAATGGCATTACATTGGCCTTGCAACAAATACTAGTCCCCTTGCTCAAGATCTTATACAGGTAGGGTTTTCAAAAGGTTTAGAATATTGGCCGTGGAGGTTGACAACCAGTTCCATTCTGGAAAGGAGCAGCGAAGGGGAACCATAGAAGCCTTTGCTACTCGAAGGCCTTCAGAGACTCCATGTCCATCAAGTCAGTAGTAAAGGATCATGGAGCAGTTCAGTTTCAAAATGTTTAACTAAGGGGCCGGAGAGATGGGTCAGCAGTTAAGAGCCCTGACTGCTCTCCTAGAGGACCCGGGTTCAATTCCCAGCATCTACAGGGCACTAACACCTGTTTGTAACTCCAGTTCCAGGGTTTCTGACTCCCTCACACAGACATGCA
>NC_022027.1:32972504-32975693 GCF_000317375.1 Microtus ochrogaster | reverse complement strand
CGATGTTCAATTGGGTATGGTGATCTTTGGTTGAGTGGAAATTTCCTTTGTTTTCCAGAATGATTTATTAGGAAAAGCTGTCTTTATAAATCACATGTTTTCATACATAACAAGTCTAAGCTACATAAAAATAATATCTCTAAAGGAGAAATTTCCAGGTAGTATGGAGAGCTCTATGCTTTTGCATACACCGTAAGTATGTGAGAATGGCTTCATGTTATTTTTTTATGATTAATTTTGTAAAGTTTATGCTTAGAAATCATATTGGGCCTACAGGAAATCAAGGCCCAAAACGTAATGGTTTATCTGCTGATTGTCCAGGAACAGTTGGGCTGATGGCTGGAGATTGTATCTCAGCTTCCTGATTTGATATATTGTATGATCCTGTTTAAAACTGAATCAGGGGAACAATAGACCTTCTAGGTCCAAACACGATATTCTTTTAATTAATTAATTAAAATGTTTAAAAATTAATTAAATAGTAAATAAACAACTAAATAATTCTTACTTCCTTTTGAGACAGTCTCTACACTATAGTTCTAGAACTGACTATGTGGCCTGGCCTAGCCTCAAACACATGACAATCCTTCTGCCTTAACCTCTGGGGTTCTTTTATAATATACCGTGTGTTTTCAAGCACACCTGACTTCACTAAGGAAGTCCTCTTACTAAACTCTGCTTCATGTCTCTGTGGTGGATCTGGTGCCCGTTGCAATCCTGCCCCATCACAGAGGGATGGCGCCCCATGGCTAGTGCGTGCCAGGTAGGACTCTATTCCTGAGCTACGTTTCCAGTCCCTTACTTCCATCTTGTATACAAGAAACTAAGGACTTGGAGGCTTGGGTGTTCTTGATGACGGTTTTCATTCAGACGCTGCCGGAGAAAGGTTGCTTTTTAGGCAGGAGGCAACATTTTGTCTGGTTGATTCGAAAGTTCCAGCCTAGTATGAGGGGATGGGGAAGTGATGGTTGTACAAGTATGAGCTGAATTCAGGTCCCCAGGACTCTGGAGGAGTCAGGTGCAGCAGTCTATGTCTGTAATCTTAGTGTGGGGACTGGGACTGGGGGCAGGGAGGGAGATATGGGGACAGTAGGGGTTGGCTTTCTGGCCAGCCAGTCTAGCAAAGGCAGGGAGCTCCGGTACAGTGAGAAACCCTGCCCTAAAACAAACAAACAAACAAACAGGCGAGGGGGCTGAGAGTGGCTCATCTGTTAAGAGTGGTGGCTGCTCTTCCAGAGGAACTGGGTTTGATTTCCAGCACCAGCGTGGAACTCCAGTTCCAAGGATCTAGTGTTCTCTTCTGACCTCGATGGCCCCAGGCACTCAGTGGTGCATATATCACAGATATAAACATTTAAAAAAAAAAAGGTGTGGAGTGATTGAGGAAGATGCAGTAAAGAAACAACATATTGCCTGGGCAGTAGTGGCACGCACCTTTAATCCCTGCACTTGGGAGGCAGAGGCAGGCAGATCTCCAAGTTTGAGGTAAGCCTGGTCTACAGAGTGAGTTTCGGGATAGCCAGGGATACTTAGGGAAACCTTGTCTCAAAAAAAATTAATTAAAAAAGAAAAAGAAATGACATATCTTTAAGTCTACCTGTTTAGATTTCTGGGCTCACATCCTTGACCAAAGATGATAAGAATTATTGAACAATGGCAATATTTAGTCCATGGGAACATGTTGAATAGAAACCATGTTATCAACGAAATGGACCACAGGAACTTGGACATATTTTATACCTTTAAGCAATATTTTAAATTGATAATAGGTCCATAAAGTAGTATATAGTAAGGCTAGGATTAGCAATTGATTTTTCTTTCAGTCTGATCCTGTTCAGGTGTGCTTGTATTTAGGAGGCTGGGCAGGAGGACATTTGGGAATTTAAGGCTAGCCTGGACAACATAGCAAGTTCCAGGATGGCCTGGGCTACAAAGTGAATCCCTGTCTCAAAAATAAAACAATCCCACCCTGGCTGAGGAGCTATTGGCCACTGATGGCTGCTGGGGGAGGGAGACCAGCTTTCTTCAGGGATGTGAACCCTGAGAGGTTCCTCAGGATCTAGTTTGTGGATGGTCCCACACCCATGCATGTTACAGGCAACACTGAGTTGACTGGGTGGCTGTTTTGTTTTGCTTGAGAGAGAGAGAGAGAGAGAGAGAGAGAGAGAGAGAGAGAGAGAGAGAGAGATCCTGAAGTTGGGAGGGAAAAGTGGAGGGGGAGGGATGGGAAGGAATGGGGGGGCATGGATTTGATCAAAACACATTATATGTTTTATGAAATTCCCAAACAATAAAAATATTTTTTAAAAAAGCAAGAGCAAGGATTCTGGAGCCAGCTTGAATCCTCAAACTTGAAAGTAGAGGACAGAGGAGCAGGAGTTGAAGGCTGTTCCCTCAGTTGCACGGCAAGCTTGAGGATAGCCTAGGATACATGAGACCCTACCTAAAGAAAACAAGAACAAATGAAAACCAAAAAAACTATAAAACAAACCAGCTGGGCAGTGGTGGTGCATGCCCAGCACTTGAGAAGCAGAGGCAGGCGGATCTCTGTGAGTTTGAGGCCAGCCTGGTCTATAAGAGTAAGCTCCAGGACAGGCTCCAAAACTACCCAGAAACTCTGTCTCAGAAAACCAAATAAGATAAAATAATAAGAGAGAGAGAGAGAGAGAACCAAAACAATCAAACTTTTCTTTATTTCTGGAATCTATGGAAATAAAAATGAGCAAACACGCTCCAAACAAATAAAGACCCAAAACATAAAAGCACTCAAAAAGCATGGGGGTCTGTTTTGTGTTGGTCAACTTACTCCTGGGCTTGGGGCCTGCCGTGGAGTGTGGTTGGTATACCCAGCGTCACTCCGTTGGAGCAAACTGATTCCCCCTTCCCTAGCAGGTATCAGTTACAAAGAACCTCATGGTTATTTATGGGTAGAACTTTGTGTCCACTTTCCTCTTCTCTGTGCTGGGATTTTGTTTTCACCTAAGACATTTTGCCTGCTTTTCTTTTAAAGGCAAAAACCAGAATAAATAATAAAGAAAAAGAAATCAGGATGTCTAACATACACAATATTTTTAGAATCATTTATGAAAAGGAATATTGGAGCTGGAGAGATGGCTCAGTCTTTAAGAGCAGTTGCTGCCCCTGCTGGGGACCCACGTTTGGTTCTGGTATCCATAGGTGGCTCATAAG
>NC_022027.1:32970249-32971071 GCF_000317375.1 Microtus ochrogaster | reverse complement strand
TGATGTATATGTGGAGACCAGTGGACAGCTTGAAGGAGTTGTTGCTTTCCTTCCATTCTGGGGGTCTCTGGAATTGAACTCAGGTCGTCAGGATTAGTAGTAAGTCCTTCACCACTGAGTCATGTCACCAACCCATCATGTCAGGATTCTGGGGGGCTTTGAGGAAGTAAGAGTCTCTTGGGTGGGGCCTGGGAAGGGCAAGGAAATGCTGTGAGAAGTGGAAATAGATGTTACAGTGTCTGAGAGCCCCTGCGCTATTGTCTAATGTAGGAAGCTCTACACTAGACATCTGTGTGGAAAGCCGGCAAACGGACCAGTAGTGGAGGATCGGAGGAGAACTGGGCTCACGGCTCGGTGAGAGGGTCTATCCTTTGCCTGGGTAGGCTCATGACAGTTTCTGCTGTTCCCAACCAGAGCCATTTCTTTCTCTTCAAGTGTGCTGAAAGGGTGTCATTTTGCCAAAAGAAACTAGCCAATCAGAGAGATTCTCTAAGGACTGTGCTATTTACTTGCAGACCAGTGTGTTAGGGATATGTCTGCTGTAGGAAACTACATGTTTAAAGGGGTGGGGGAAGGGAGAAGAGGGAAGGTTTTTAGTAGCGAAAGAAGGGGAGGATTACATCAGATATTTTGAAACAATCATTCCTGGCCACAATGATTAACAAGAAGGGTGGCTTCAGGTCAAGGCAGACATACTTGCAAAGGGCTTTTGTACAAGGCTCCACAAGGGCTTGTGGGTTTGCAAAAGTTACTATCAGGCCATGAGGCATAAGAATCTTTCCTTGCTAGGTGGTGGTGGGGCACACCTTTAATTCCAGCACT
>NC_022027.1:32940122-32970049 GCF_000317375.1 Microtus ochrogaster | reverse complement strand
CTAAGGCCATTGGAAAACATGGATATTTACATTATGATTCATAAAAGTTGCAACATTACAGTAATGAAGTAGCAATGAAAATAATTTGATGGTTGGGTCACCTCAACATGTCTGTATTAAGAAGACCCAGCAGTAGGAAGGTTGGGAACACTGCTCTACAAGGGTGATTATTGTAACTTCCTTCTTTTGTTGTCAGGGTTGTCACAGACTCTTCCTCAACCAGAAGTGCTGGTAACAAAGTCCTAAACAGAAAGAAGGACTTGGGCCAGTCAGATAAACAGGAGGCTAAAGGTGGGTTACTGTGTATAGGGAAAGCAGATATCAAAGTGAGTTTTCTTCTGCCAGGAATCTCTTTTAATCTACCCCCAAAGGCCAGCGACCTCAGGCAGGGGCATTCAGTTCTGTCAATCTGAACAGCCTGTAGCATCTCACAGACCCTCACTCTGCTGACTGTCGTATAAAGTCCACTTGCTTCTCTTTGTTCTCTAAAGAGACAGCCTTTGTGGTACGATCTCCAATAAACTTTTCTTTCTATCCAGGGAGTGGTCTAGCTCTGTGGTTTCACATGGTTTCCATCTATGTCCTTTGGGTAGGTGGATGGCCCTGAGGTAAGTTAGGTCAGCTCAGAGGCCAGGTTATCTGAGTTTAGGCAGCACCAGTCTCTGTCAGCCCTTTGTGTGGCAAGGGAAAGTCAGCTTCTACAAAGAACAGTTTTTTATATTGTTTTACTATGTTCAGAGATACTGATGATCACACATATCTAAACATGCCCCTTGCTTCACAAAAGATCTTAGAGGCCCTGTGGGAAAGACGTGGAACCAGGCCAGAGCCTCAATCCAGACACGAGTCTGTGGAGTGTGGCCCTTGAAGGGCCAGCAGAGCTAGCTGGACTGAGCAGCAGGACTTGAATGCTGCAGAGTTAGCTGGTCTTGGCTACTCTCGCCTTAACCCAGGGGTGCCTTAGTAGATATGGGTGCCTACAAAGAGGTGGGCCATGGCACCCAAGGTGAAATGAAGAAGTATGTTAGTAGGAGCCACCATCTGTCTTAGGACACCCCTTTGTTGGTCATATAACTGGCACTCAGTGAAACACAGGGACAGCTATTGGCTCTGGCACTGAAGTACATAAGAGACTTGTACTCTCTTAACACTTATACTTGGAACATAGCTGTCACATGTGTGTGATGTTCCTTAAGTTACTTATTCAGCAAACTGGTTGGTACGAAAGGTCCCCCAAGGGACAATGTGATAAAAATTTGGTCCCTGGTTAGTGCTGCTGGGTGGTGGCAGGAACTTTAAGAGGTGGGGCCTAGTGTGTGTGGGTGTCTTTGGGTCACTAGGGTGTGAACTTGAAAGGACCAAAGTCTCTCTGATCTCTCATTCTCTTCTACTTCCATTTTCTCTCTCCCTTCTCCCTCCTCCCTCTCTCTCCTGACCTTCATTCCTTTTACACACACAAAACTGTTGCATGGAGAGAGGGCCTACTTGGTTTTTCTTGCCGCCCAGCTAGCTTACACCCGATGTAACCACACAGAAATTGTACTAATTAAATCACTGCCTGGCCCATTAGCTCTAGTTTCTTACTGGCTAATTGTTGCTTCTTAATTTAACCCATTTCTATCAATCTGTGTGTTGTTACGTGAGTGTGGCTTAGCAGCAAGATTCTAACCAGCGTCCGTCTCAGGCAGGAGATCCATGGCGTCTCTCATTCTGCCCTTCTTCCCAGCATTCAGTTCTGTCTTCTCTGCCTTCCTACGTTCTGCCCTACCAACTAGGTCAAGGCAGTTTCTTTGTTCATTAACCAATGAAAGCAACACACAAACAGAAGGACCTCCTACACCACAAAACCTCTCCATGAGATAAGTGGGTATGCTCTGTCACACAGTCCCTGCCATTAAATAGCTCCTTTTCATAGAAACAAGACCAACCGGAACCTTCAAAACTATGAGTCAAAACAAATCTTTGGCCAGGCGGTGGTGACACACGCCTTTAATCTTAACACCTGAGAGGCAGAGGCAGGCACATCTCTGGGAGTCCGAGGCCAGCCTGGCCTATAGAGTGAGTTCCAGAACAGCAAGGGCTTTTCAGAGAAACCCTGTCTTGACAAACCAAAACCAAACCAAACAAAAACAAATCTTTTCTTTTCATAAGCTGATTATCTTAGAAATTTATTACAGTAACAAACAGAAAGTTCATTAACATGCTCGCGCCTGTCCATTTTATGATGGCCCATTATAAATTTTACCCATTCTTGTCTCATTATTCCTTTTTAAAAATACAGCCAAGTTCTAAAAAAACAAATATAGTTAGTTATACCTTATATAAATAGTGGTTCTCCTGGAAGGCTTGTTGAAGTATTTTCTGAGTCAGTAGTTTTGGGGTAGACTTGAGAATGAGTGTTTTTAGTACACTCTTGGGGATGCTGAGGCCTTAGGCTCCGAGAACCGCATTTCTAGAGTATGGTCCAAGGTCAAGGGGTTCGAGGATTCTCTTGCCTTGTAAAAGGCTCTCTTCTCCCTAGAGCAACACTAATCTTCTCCCAGTATTCTGCACTTCCAGGTTTACTCTCTTACTAAGACATAAGTCACACTGCATGATGAACCACACTGGATGGTAAATCACACTGGATGGTAAATCACACTAGATGATGAATCACACTGGATGGTAAATCACACTGGATGGTAAATCACACTAGATGATGAATCACACTGGATGGTAAATCACACTGGATGGTAAATCACACTAGATGATGAATCACACTGGATGGTAAATCACACTGGATGCTAAATCACACTGGATGGTGAACCACACTGCGTGATGAGAGTCCCACACTTAATGGTCTTGTTTTAACGACACAAACTATCTATTTAAAGACCTTGTCCACAGAAGCAGGGTATGGTGTGATCCCTCTGGAGGTAAAGGCGGGAGGCTCAGGAATTTAAGGCTACCCTTGGCTGCATAGCAAGCTTGAGGCCAGCCTGGATGGAGCATTGACTCTCTGGGGCAGGACCTCATGTGTTCCCCAGGCACATCTTGGACCTAGAGCAGTGGTTCTCAACCGGTGACTTGTGACCCTCTGGGGGGGGGGTGTTGTATATCAGATATTTACATTGTGATTTATAACTGTAACAAAATTACAGTTATGAAATAGCAATAGAGTAATTTTATGGTGTGGAGGGTCACCAGACGTTGAGAACCTCTGGCCCAGAGCCACACCGGAGGAAGTGCACAGGTTTTCAACTTTTCCTTTCTTCAGCCACTAAGCTAACTACCATCCATTTAAGTAGTTTAATTAGCAGCCAACGAGTTTTCAAAGGCCTTCCTATCAGATTTAAGTGATAGTGGAACTTGTTTAAGGGACCTCCTGTTTGAACTTTATAGGCACAGGAAGCCATTCATGTGAAAACAGGATTGGGCAACTGTGCGGCTGTGTGAAACTCTGGGTGTGGCGCCATGGGAATCTGGTGTGGCAACAGCCCCATGTGCAGGGTGTTCTCAACTTTAAAACTGAACGTCCCGTTTCCCAGGAACCCCCTCCGTCCCGGGCAGAAGCTCAAAATGTTTACACTCACGCTGACAGTAAATGACAAGCTAAACAGACAGCAACCACGGCTGCTTGTTTCAGAGAGTTTGGATGCTGATCAGATTAGAATCAGTAGCTGGTTTTTTACCGTTATGGTTTGAACCCAGGGCTGTATTCATTCTCAGCAAACACCCTACACCTGATTGATAGCCCTAGGTTGTTGTTTTTTTTGTTTTTTTTTTGTTTTTTTTTTTTTAATTTGAGATTGAATCTTGAGAACTTATCACGGCTAGTCTTTAACGTGCTCTGTGGCCTAGGAAGGCCTCTGTGAACTTGAAGGTCCCAGAAAAATTTGACAGCCATGTTTAAAGTCTCTACAAGGCTAATTGACTGATAAGAAATTGGAACTTGTTGAGAGCTGGGATAGTGCAGACTTACAGCCAAACTACCTTGGGCTATCTTTAGATCCCTCTTAATAGTCATTCATCCTTCATGTGTGTCTGACCTGATGTCCTCAGATTCCACCTGAGAACCATAGCAACCTCTCACCTGATGTCCTCAGATTCCACCTGAGAACCATAGCAACCTCTCACCTGATGTTCTCAACAGTGGGTTTGCCAAGATTTATGATTTTCTTTCATCCTGTAACTCTGAATTTATTTATTTTTTTTTGGTTTTTTCGAGACAGGGTTTCTCTGTGGTTTTTGGAGCCTGTCCTGGAACTAGCTCTTATAGACCAGGCTGGTCTTGAACTCACAGAGATCTGCCTGCCTCTGCCTCCCGAGTGCTGGGATTAAAGGAGTGCGCCACCACCGCCCGGCTAACTCTGAAAACTTTATGAGCCTCTTGCCACACGATATTTGGGACAATGTGTTCCTGGACTACATTGCTCCCATGTGGTGCAGAATAGACCTTTATTTTCTTTGAAGTAAGAGTTGTGTTTTTCACTGACACCTTGAATTTGTAATCCTCAGCTTATCAAGTAGCTGGGGTTATAGGTCTGTGCCACCAGGCTCAGCTCAATGGATGTTTTCTGTTTTAGTAAGTGGACATACATGTGTCCCTGCTCTTGATAAACTATAAATGTTTTGCCTGCATGTTTGTGTGTGTATTGTGTTCATGCTTAGTGCCCAAAGAGGCCAGAACAAGACATAGCAACTCCCATGACTGGAGCTAGGGAGAGTTTTAAGTGGCCATGCGGGTGCTTCAAGCTAACCCCAGGTTTTCTATGAGCTATAAGTGCTCTTAACTGTTGAGCCATCTCTCTAGCCCTCTCTAGCCCTCAGTGCTTTGGTCCATTTGGGCTACTATATACAATTATAATTAGGGGCGATGTGTTACATTTTGGAAGCTAGAAAGCCCAAGTCCCAGGTAATGGTAAATCTAGAATCGGTTAAGGGCCGTGTCCATGTTTGTAAATGACGTATTTTTGCATTCTCATAGGAATACAGAGAATATGCTCCTCTCTTTAGAAGGACACAAATTTCATTATGAAAGCCACATCCTCTTGGCATCATTTGACCTTAACTACTTCCCTAAGTCCTTAGCTCCAAATACATTCACAAGGACGATTAAGATTTCAGCATTTGAAATTTTGGAGAAATTCAGTTCAGAAGAGTGGAAATGACTTTGGATAGCTATCTAGCTGTCTCTGTCATCGGGAGAAATGAGGAAGGAACAGGCAGGAATGCCCTGGTCTCTGGGGTGCCTGTGCAAGAGTGGAGGCAAGGAAGGTTGGAGGAAGGGGGCCACTTGGCTTCATTCCATCTGCATCCATTCCGAAGGAGTAGAGACCATAAGAATGACCGCTGGGGACACAGCTTCCTTGCAGAAGCTCTTTCTCCCTGGAGGGAGTGTGGCAAGATGACCTTGGTTTAATCATAATCAAGAAAGGAACAGAAACAGGCAAGGCTAGGATTGGCAAACTTGTGATCAGCGGCTGTACGCAAAGTGGGAGACTGTGTACATCGTTCGTTTCTTTCTACCTTCTTTACAAGGGTATCTTGCCTTCACTTGAACACATGCCTATCCCTTGTTTAAAGGAACGTGTTTATAAGTTAAATTTAAATTTTAACAGAATATGTTTTTACAGTGACCACTCTGTAAATGGCATCACTTCAAATGAAGAAGGAAACCCCAAAACATTTCCAAGTACGGAATAATAATCATAAAACCAGCTTCTTGTTGAACAGGGGTGTGTGCAGAAATATGCACATGACACATTTAAATACCACAATTGCTGATATTTTTGCTATGGTGACTCTAGAATGCCCATTCCAGTGCTACAGAATGCCTTTTCCATTTTAAGATACAGTCTCTCTATGTAGCTGAGGTTGGTATTGAATTCACCATCCTCTTGCCTCAGCCTCCTAGTTCTGAGATTACAGGAGTGCACTTCCAAACTCAGCATACCCGGGTCTTTCTTTTCAGTATTTTTCAGTTTAGATATAAATGCAGGCTCATCCTCCCACTCCCATTTATGCTTGGACCTGCAGATGGCTCCTGAAAGCAGCTAGTGGATGTTTCGCTGCAGCTCTGTTCTCACTAGGGACAAATTTCCTCACTGCTTTCTAAGTCTGGCCCTAAGGTCCTGCTAACTCTAGACTGGGATGCCTAGTGAGTGGCGTTTTGTCCTGATATGAATCAACACATATTTCAGCAGCTCTTGGCACAGGCTCACTTCACCATGGTAAGGAGAAACTCCTAAGTTGGCAGAGCTGTGGGCAGGAAGGATGCAGACAAAAGAGGAAGTAGGAGGAAGCTACATCACTTTTTCCTGAGTCCATTCCATTTTTAAAAGGTTAGGTTCCAAAGACATTTGGGTACTTGGGTAGTAGTTAGTGACCGCTATAGTATAAATGTCTGTCTCCCTCCTGCCCCTAATCCATATGTTGAAATCCTAACCTCCAGAAGACGGGAATAGTTGATGGGACTTTTTGGAGGTGACTTAGTTGTGGGTGCAAAGCTCTGGAGAACACTGACCCTTTCCGCTGTGTGAGGTCACAAAAAGCAGCCAGCTTTCAGGGTTATGGATCAACAGAAGACCTGAGTTTCTCATAGGCTGAGCTTCCCAGCATGTGGAGAAAGGAAGAGTAAATTTCTGTTGGTTCTGAGCTGCTCAGCTTTTGTCCTAGCCAAAGTGAATGGAGTAAGAGATGCTTACACATTTGTTTCTAAGCCATACGATCACATCTATAACATCATTGGCAGAACTTGGACAAGACAAACGTTGAGAGAAACTTGAAGCATCTTCTGTTCACCCCCCAGGGGAGGACTTGAGTGAATGAGGAGAAGGCCTGCTCAGTGGTTAGCTTTTTCAGAGAATTCTCAGACACCCTTTAGGATCCTGCTTGTCACAACTTGGCAAAGCCATTCCGGTTTCTCTCTTGGGAGACAGTTACCTCCTGCCATAATTAGACTTAACTCACAGTGTCTTCTCATCAGAAACCCAAGCCTCCAAGCTGCTGGCGGCCACACAGCATTTGGCTCCAACAAGTCAGTCTTATCGCCTTGCTCCTGGCAGTGTGGCTTATGTGTCTCCATCTCTTCCAGTCCACGTAGACGAATTATGGCTTCCTAATTGCGCAAGTTTCTTTGTATCACAAGCCAGGGAAACACTTTGGTGAGTTGGTTCATGCCCCCAGGCTCTGGTCCATTTCAACTTGCTTCTTCCTTCAAGAAGGTACCAGCGTGTCCAACTCAGAAGACTGCTGCCAAACAGGCTGGGACAGTCCCACACCAGGGTGACTAATGTTTATTAGGGGAGGGTGGGGATGAGGGTGGGCAGGAGGGGGTGTGCGACGTTCCCCTTCTTGACTCTTTCCCACATCCAGATTCACATCCTGTTCACGCATGGATTCAAAAGGCCCACGCAGACTTGGCAAGTCTGTAAAGAGTCTGAGTCAGGCAGCCCACTTCCCAATCTGTGGGACCTGCTGCTCTCAACTTCTCTACCCATTCTGCTTCTTGTTGGAAAACGTCTTGAGTTCTGTTGGTCACTCCCAGGAATAGAAAAGGACAATGACAACCCAATGTATTCCCCCCATGGCCCTATTTTCACAAGGAATGCAGCCCCAGATGGAAGGAAGATGGTGTCATGATGCAGGAATATCAGGCTTCAACAAGAGCAGCCGATGAGGAAGGTCAGTAGCAGAGGCTTGGGTCTCAAAGATCATATCGTGGAAACAACGGAAAACCTCACCTGTATTAAAACCAGCTCTGACTTCAGGCTTGGGTCAAAACTGGCTAATTTAGGGAGGGTGGTGGCCCAGATTATATCCTATGCTGATTGCTCAGCCCTGGAAGGATTTATCTGTGGCTGTATAATTGTATACTCCTCAGTGATGACTAACCAAAGATGTCTACTGGAATTTTCCACAGCTGCCTTCCCATCACCCCATAGTATGTTCTCTGGTATGTCCATATATCACGGTATTCTAGTATGTTCTCCAGTATGTCCATATATCATGGTATTCTAGCCTGGGTGCTCGCCAACACTGGCTAAGTTCTGCTTGAGGATGGAGGACCGGATCTTCAGGGGAAGATAAAGAGCTCAGCTCTGGACATCCTGAACTCAAGGCACTCACACACACCCATTTGGAACCACCCAATAGGCAGTCAGCTGCATAGGCTTGTAGTTCATCGGAGAGGTTGGTCCAGGAGCTACTGAAGTGAAAACTCATCTATATGTGGTTGGAAGGTGAAGGCAGGGGATGAACAGCATCACAGGACTGGTCAAGTGGGGACTTGGGGACTGCTAAGCTTAAGAGATAGCCTGTAGACCGAGCCGTGCACGAAGACTGTGAAGTGCACAGAGAGGGGAAGGGAATCATGACAGGCATGGGAATCAGGAGAGAAGGGAAAGACACACCCCTGCTATGCAGGACCTCCCAGTTGTCTGAACCAATTACAGCAAGAGGAAAATTTATCTCAAGTTCCAAGGAAGTTATAATCCAAGCCAAACAGAACATCTGGGAGCCCCTTCCTGGCTTATCCACTTCTGCACGGTTCTTCACTCAAGGCCTGAATTCCCTTCCCAGCAAACAAGGCCACTCAGGAGTTAGTTTATTATATGTACTAATGTAATTACATATAATATGTAAGGGTATCATTAGCAGGGTTCTTTTCTTAGGTGAATGTGGTTATGTCAACAGGATTCTTTGAAGCCACGGGGATATGGGACTCTTTTCTTTCTCAATACCTTTCCATCAGCTCTAAAATTAATAGCTTTTCAGCATTTGTAAGCTTCACGTCGGACTGAAAACTAAAACTGGATCTTAAATTTCTCAGCCTGTGGCCATCACCTCTGTGCAGCAAGTCTCAAATGACCAGCATCTCAAAGTCACCCACATCAGGGCAGCAGAATGGCTTTATACACAACGGGATAGGCAATTTAATGCTAGCAAACACGAAGCAAATTCTCACACATTAAATGTGCAAAAGTTTACATTATTATCTGAATTTTCGTTTTGTTTTGAAGCCTGCAGCTTTTAGAATCTGTCCAGTTTTAGGAAAAAAACGCTACACATTCAAAATGTTTTCTTGGTACTGATAAAATATTTAATGGTATTATTATTTGCCTAGACCTATTCAATAATTTAGTAGGTCAACCTAAGGGAGTTTTCACGCTGCTCAAGTCATGGAGCTGTAACCATCTCATGACCTTCTGAGGAAACGTCTGAGCAGGGCTCAGGCAGAAGGTCCCCAGAAAGGGACACAGGTGAATGATGCTCTTTCCCCTCAGCTCACACTCAAGTTTGGAGTCATAACATCAGGAGGCATTTTAGTTGCTGCTACGCTGCATGGGTTGCTCACCCAGGCCTGCGTGCTTTGTTTCTGTTCCTGAGATTGTACTTAGCACTCGAGTGCAGAGCATTATTTATAAGCATTGTTTTGTAATGCGTCATCACCTCTATTCCCGACCCTTGATCCACAAGAAGAAACTTCTCTTAGACCTCTTCCTTACAGAAGAATCAAGTTTGTCCTTTTGGTTTGAAATAACAAACAAATTATTTTGATTTGAAATAATGATTGTGGGGCCACAGCAATCATTAAATAAATGGTGCTGGTGTCATAATAAGGAATCTGAGCTGCCTGGAGATGGATGGGCTTGGGGGCTAGCTTCATCTGCTTTGAGAATGTCTGAGGTTTGATGGCCGATGCAACAGAAGTGCTGTCTCCGAATATGCTGCACAGACTACTAAGTGCTCTCTAGCTACAACTGAAACAGCAAAACAAATGCAACGTAGCTGCAGTTAGGGCGGCAAGACATGGTCCCACCCTGTGTTAAGTGTTGTGAAGCTTACTGGACCACAGTCGTTGGTCACCAAACATTTGTTCAATGAATGTATGATTGAATAAATGAACACAAATTGGCCCCCTCTCCACCTCATGAACTGTGGGCCAGAAATAGGAGGTCATTTTGGAGACCAAGATAAAGCACCTGGGACTGATGAGAAAGAGTTGGCCGAGAGAAGACAACTTGTTACCTTTATTTTCCTTTCTTGTTCATTAGTTGCTGTGATTTGAATCTATAATGTCCTTGTATTTGTCAGGGTTCCTTAGAAAACAGACTGATAGAATATATACACACATACACACACACACACACACACACACACACACACACACACACACACACAATGCATATTATTAGAATGGCTTGCAGGCTGCCGTCTGGCTAGTCCAGCAATGACTGTCTCCTGATGGAAAGGCCAACGATCTGGTAGTTTTTCAGTCCACGAGGCTGGATGTTTCAGCTAGTCTGTGGTCTATATTGGAATTCCAAATAATTCTAATTTGGAATTCCAAATAATTCTAATTTGGAATTCCAAATAATTCTGATGCCAGCCAAGGAATGCTTCAGTAGCAGAATAGATGAGCTTGCCAGTGAGAACAAGGGAAAGCAGGCAAAAAAAAAAAAAAAAAGCAAAAGCTTCCTTCTCCCACGTCCTTGTATGTGGGCTGTCACCAGAGGGTATGGCCCAGATTTAAGGTGCATCTTCTGACCTCAAATGATACAATCAATATAATCGTTTTAGTAGTTATGAACATATATTGCTATGCAAACAGTTGTCCATAAGAGGTCAGTCACAGACCTTGAGAGAAGATGGAGACCTGTCCTCTTTCCTCTTGAATTCACCTTGTCTGGCTAAGCCTAGCGTGGCGCCAGACCAGGACACTGTAGAGACGGAACAGCTGGACCTCTTGTGAAATTGCCTGGTTGGGGCAAAGTGAGCCCTGCTGGCTGGGGTAGAGCCATTCCTGTTTTTGTTCATTCTGGGGTACGGTATATGCTGGAAATTGAGACAAGGCTTCAAAAAGAGGGCACAATACTGCGTGAAAAGGCAACTGCCTCAAACGTGGGTCTGAACCTTTTGAAGAGAAGATATGCCCAAAGGCTTGAAGTCAGGCATGAAGGAAGTTTAGTGGTCTCTGATAATTCCAGGCCGGCGTTCGCAAAGCTGAGAACCTTAGCTCTGTAATTTTCTAGGCATGTGTGCTAATTCCCTCAGGCTAACCACCGGTTTCTTGAAAACCTTTGCCAGACATGCTAGAGTGGCGTTAGCTCATCCTCCGTGAAGATAAGGCGGTGGACCAAGTCTGGTCGGGACGGGACGATGCAGTACCAGGGAGGGGAGCAACAACCGCAGGACTGTGCTTTGTATAACCTCCAAGGAATTGCTCATGGCGGGATACATGGATCCCCAGGGTGGCTTTGAGATGATGGCCACTCACAATGACCCTAACGGAGCAGCCATAGCCACATATTTTGTCGATAACCAACAGCTCTCTAATTTGGCTTAAGAATTGATCAATAAGAGGGAACCCCTTTCTGGTCCTGGGAACCAGGCTAACACTTGCTGCTAGTGAAGTCATGGTTATGGGAGGAGAATGGACAGCAACTAACTTACCTAATGAGCATAACCACTAACAACAACCTGTTAACGCTCGTCCTTATACCCACAGATAAGCGTGGTCCTCACTGCCCATGAAGGAAACTTCTCTTTGCAACAGACAGAGACCACTACAGAAAACCACAACATGCAGAGTTGTGGAGCCCAGTCCCAAATGCATATATCTACAAAAACAGTCCCCAAATGAAGACTCAGGGAACCTTTCAGAAGAGGGGGTGGAAAGATTGTAAGAGCCAGAGGATCAGGGAGTTTGCTTTGAGATCGTGTCTCCTGGTAATGTCAGAAGCCACACCCAGAAAGTCTCAGCACAAGACCGCCAAAATGTGAGCTGAACAAAGACACCAGTGGACATGCCAAAGTGGACGGGGAAACACCCCCAAGGCCTCCATCCTCGTTAAAGAACTGCAGACACTTGAGAAGGCTGGGATCAGCAGAGGCGGCCTTCCCCAGGCAAGAACACAGCAATGGGTTGTCCAGGGCCAAACGGACGTCCCTGAAAACACATATACAAGTAAAATGATATGGACCGAGCAGGTTATAATTAGGAATACATGTATATACATATACATGTGATAACAGCCAATGAAAGAAGAGGCCAGGAATTTGAAAGAGAGCTGAGGAAGGCATATGGGAGCGTTTGGAGGGAGGAGCAAGAAGGAAGGTTGTAATTGTATACAATTAAAAACAAGAGTAAAACACTAATGTAAATGGAGGTTTCTTCCCACCCGCCAGTTCCCGAATAAATACCCAGAGGCTTGATATTAATTACAATTGCTTGGCCAATGGCTCAGGCATATTACTGACTAGCTCTCACAATTAAATTAATCCATTCTTACAAGTCTGTGTATTGCCATGTGGCTGTGGCTTACAGGTAATGTTTGGGTATCTTACTCCTTTGGCGGCTACATGACATCTCCCTGACTCTGCCTTCCTTCTCCCTGTGCTTGGATTTCCTGCCTGGCTCTATTCTATTTGGCTATTGGCCAAATCAGTTTCTTTATTAACCAATGGTAATAAAACATTCACAGTATATAGAGGGGCCTCTCCCACACTAATAGATTTATATATATATATATATGATGGGCACTGTGAGGAGGGATAGCTGGGATGGATTTTTTTATTTTATTTATTTATTAAAGATTTCTGCCTCCTCCCCACCACCACCTTCCATTTCCCTCCCCCTCCCCCAATCAAGTCCCCCTCTCTCATCAGCCCAAAGAGCAATCAGGGTTCCCTGCCCTGTGGGAAGTCCAAGGACCACCCACCTCCATCCAGGTCTAGTAAGGTGAGCATCCAAACTGCCTAGGCTCCCCCAAAGCCAGTACGTGCAGTAGGATCAAAAACCCATTGCCATTGTTCTTGAGTTCTCAGTAGTCCTCATTGTCTGCTATGTTCAGCGAGTCCGGTTTTATCCCAGACTTTTTCAGACCCAGGCCAGCTGGCCTTGGTGAGTTCCCAATAGAACATCCCCATTGTCTCAGTGTGTGGGTGTACCCCTCGCAGTCCTGAGTTCCTTGCTCGTGCTCTCTCTCCTTCTGCTCCTGATTTGGACCTTGAGATTTCTGTCCGGTGCTCCAATGTGTGTCTCTGTCTCTGTCTCCTTTCATCGCCTGATGAAGGTTAATATTCAGGAGGATGCCTATATGTTTTTCTTTGGGTTCACCTTCTTATTTAGCGGGATGGAATTTTTAAAATATTTATTTATTTGTTATGTATACAGCATTCCTTCCATGGATGCCTGCAGGCCAGAAGAGGGCACCAGACCCCATTACAGATGGCTGTGAGCCACCATATGGTTGCTGGGAACTGAACTCAGGACCTTTGGAGAAGCAGGCAATGCTCTTAACCTCTGAGCCATCTCTCCAGCCCCCTGGGATGGATATTGAAAGCAAGTATTTTTTTAGAAGTTTCCAGAGATACGGCAACCTAACTGAAGACTAGCTAATATAATTGTTAACATGGGGGAAATTAGTTTCTGGACGGAAAGACTGTGCGTTTACTTCCGAGTATATACACCATCTGTGTTACACTAAACAATGACTGCCGTATATAAGTAGAGGGTGTCTTGAGCACACAATACCACGGATCTATGTCCTCTTGCTTTAGGTTTTTGCTTTGTTTGCTGCCTCTCAGGTCAGGACCAGCTGATGAGGCGGCTTCTGAAGCCTAGCACTGAATACCCTCTTGCCTTCCCGCAAAGCATTTGATTCTGCTGTTTTCCCGCAATGGCCCAAGTCTCATTATCATCACTCCAGTGCAGAAAATTTTTCTCAGCCAGCAGGGATGTTTTGGGTATTTCACAGGGACTCTTCTAGGAGGAGACACCAAGGTGCAGATGGGTGTGGACCGTATCCCCGTGCCATTGGCAAAGAAGCCAAAATGACTTCCGGTTTCCTCCGTCACGGTCTCAGTTGCAGAGGTCCACAGCCTCTCAAAAGCACGGTCCCAAATCCCTGCTCTCTACAGGGATTCGGAACGTTGCTGTGATCGCCAGATCTGCGTTTATTAGGGGACAACCACCGGCTTTCCCCTTCTTGGCAGCAGGTGATCTGACAGTCTTAGGAATGACGTCAGGTTACTTTTTCTTGAATAAATATTTAAAATCCTAAGAGGTGGAGATGCTACAAATAGAGATGATCTAGTTAAACTTGCTGCGTGCACTCGCAGGTGCAGGGGCCGACATCCAGGAAGAGCAGGCCAGGCTGTTCTGGTCACACGGTGCGAAGATGACTGCCAGCGCCTCTGCCCTGAGACGGGCACTCGCAAAGCAGTCCCGGAGCCTGGCGAGAGATGTCAAACCTTCAGAGGGCAAAGAGGAAGCTTCTGTGAACGGCTGTTTATAAAGGTGTGGGTGGGGTTGAAGGAAACCAGTGAGGTATGCTGAAGCATGTCCGAGTTAGGATGTCACTATAGTTCTGAAGTGGGAAGAGGAGGGTAACAGGAGCTCAGAGGAAGCCTCTGAGAAGCCGGACAGAGATCACAGCCTGCCTGCTGTTCAGCTGGAAGGAAGACAAAAAACTGAACACCTGACCTGTCCCTCTCCCCCGACTTCCTAACTACTGTCGCCTCCGTTTTCCTAATGCAACCTGAACATAGGACACCAGGGACGCTGGTTGACAGAGTTCATAGGGAGCAACCTACCACAGCAGGGTGGACGGTGGGTCTGCTGGGACAGAGCAGGACACTGTAACCCTGCTTTCTCATGGAGCAGAGTTGCCCAGGGAGGGGACTTCCTTTCCTCTGGGCACAAGGAAACAAAGAAGAAAGTAAGTATGTCAAGGTACTTCTGAATAAAGGCTGTCCAGGGGCTGGAGAGATGGCTTAGTGGTTGAGAGAATTGACTGCTCTCTCAGAGGATCTGTCTGTCTGTAATTCCAGTTCCAGGGGATCCGATACCCATGGGAAAACATCAATGCACATATAAAATAAAAATAAATAAATTAAAAAAATAAAGACTGTCCAGCCTCACACCTATGGCCAAAGTAGATTAATTTCCCATTTTTTTTTTCTTTGCACTTTGAGCTCTCTGGAACTCACCCTGCCCCATGATGACATGGTGGCCCTTTGATTAGAAAACAGCTCTCTGTCTCTGGTGGTAGGGAGGTTACCAGTGACCATATTGCCCCCTCCAGCCACATGTCTGTTTATGTGGAAACTGTCTTGTGGAAGCTATGAGGTTAAGTCAGGCGACATTGATAAGCGATATTAAGAATATGCTATAAAAACCCACCCACAGTCAGTGGATCCTGAGTAAGCCTTGCCATGTTTACACGCGGGGCAGATAGTGGATGAGGTCATTTCTAGCACGGCTCCTCTCTTTTGAACCCCCTCTCAACCAACAGACATTCTTCTCCATGTACTTTGTTTGTTTGTTTTTACATTGATGTATTACTTGTTTCTTTAGTGTTTGTGCTCACGTGTGCTTGTGTGTGTGTGTGTGTGTGTGTGTGTGTAGGTCAGAGGGCTCCCAGGAGCAGGTCCTGTCCTCCTACCGTATGGGTCCTGGGGGTTGAACTCAGGGTTGGCATCAGGTACCCTCACCCACCAAGCCATCTCACAGCCCCCCCACGACCCTCAACATTCTATATCCAGAGGGGCACTTTGTTTAAACCCTCCTCCCTCAAGTAGGAAGTAAAATTCAAGCAATAAAAAAATATTATTTTACTTTCTTCCTGTTCGCTGGTATTTATTTAAAGTGCTTTTTAAACAAACTGGTCTGACAGAAACTGCAACAGCAGGAAGCTGGAGCCCAAAACAAATACCCCCCTTCCACATTTAAAAATGGGAGGGGGGCAGTTTGGTGCAGGAATTAAAGAGCTAAATAGGCTCTGAGCAAGAAAAAAACGCCTGGGGTCTACAGGCCAGCCCCCTCCTCCCTATGTAGTGCTCCCCATCACAACACGGCCAGCCCCCTCCTCCCTACATAGTAGTGCTCCCCATCACAACACGGCCAGCCCCCCTCCCTACGCAGTGCTCACTATCACAATTACGGCAGCTACTCTCCCAGAGTCCCGCCTCCTTCAAAGCCAGACCCACAGCTGCAAAGGCACAGCTGTGCCCAGTCCTCCACAGTGCCTGGCTCTAAGCCAGACAGTGTGCAGGGTGGCAGGGATCACCTCAGTGCTGGATGAGAGGTGCAAAAGGATCCCATCCAGGAGCAGATTAGCAAGGCCAACCAGGCAGAACAAAGGCAACGTCATCATTTGTACTTGTACTTCCTGCCTCGCCCCCAGTTCAGGCCAAAACCAAAACTCAGGTTCTGCTTAGAGACCAGCGGGGCTGACAGCAGACACTCGGACTTGTTACTGGCTCCCCAACCTGTCCTGCGCTGCCTGTATCCCACACCTGTGATTCCCGCAGGACAGCGGCACAGCGGCCCGCTGGCTCACACCTCAGTGTCCACCTACTACATAGTCGCCAACCCTGGGATTGCTGGTGTTCTCGCTCAGGCCTGCGGCAAGCAGCTTTGGGCTTTTTTTTTTCCCCCTCTCTCCCATTTCAACCCTATATTTAGAGAGCCCAGGTTAGTTTGAGATTCTGCAGGGCTGACTTTGAGACTGGTGTCGGGATGGAACATGCCTTTCTTATCCAGCCTGATTGATCAGACTGCCTGGGGTTGGGCTGTGTAGCCTTGGCAGACGCTACTCTGGCTGCTCCCCAGGAGGCAGAGCACAGTGTACTCTGAGCAGCTGGGAGCTGAGGCTCCTCCATTAGGCTGAACCACAGAGCCACAACCAGGGGATTCTGGGAATCTCTTCCTACCCCTTCCAAATGTCAGGACCTGTAAACACCCTATACTCTCCATCTTAAGTTTTTATGGATGCTCAGAGGATTTTCTCTGGCATCTTAAAAAGAAACGTTTCCTATTTTCCATTATAGGCATATGTGTGTGTCCGTGTAGAGAGATATGTGAACATGATTGCAGATACTCTGAGAGCTGGAGTGGGGGCTGGACCAGAGATGGCAGATCTGGAGCTCTGAACGTGGGTCCTTGTGAACTCTTAACTACTGAGCTATCTTTCCAGGCCCTCTCTTCCATCTGGATAGTTAAGTCAACTCAGGTACAACGTCACCAGGGTCTGCTGTCAGGAATATCACTGCCGCCCTGTGTTGCTGAAGCACAGGGCAAAGCTGAGCGCATACCACCCCTCCCCTTTCAGTTTTACTGTCATTAGATTCTAAGAACAGTGTAGGAGGCCAAGAAATGGCCCCATAAAAATCACAGAATCTGTGCACATTACCATATTAGGAAAGAAGAAAAGCCTCGGCAGATGTGATAGACATAAGGCTTAGGACAGGAAGTGCTTAGTCTGTGCTGTCCAGGGGGAGACAGACACAGGGAACGTGTCCCCCACATGCAGAGGAGAGGGCTGTGTGAAGACACGGTTGAAAGGACACGGACGTCAGACCAGAAGCATCTGCTCAAGCATGAGAAGGTGAAGAGGCAAGAACGGCTTTTGTACAAGGATGCCTGGGAGCACTGTTGTTGACGTCTTGACTCTGGACCTCTGGCCTCCAGAACTTTGAGGTCACACCCATCTAGGCTGAACCAGGCAGCGTGCGGTTACTCGTGTGTCTGTGTAGGGATGTATGTGCAGCCTCGGGGAATGCACACAAGAGGCGTTGCGTGATTCCCCGTGTTCCACATGAGTTCCTTATTCAGTTATTATTTTGAGATGGGGTCTTGACATATTGCCCAAACTGGTCTCAAACTCTTAATCCTTCTGAGTGCTGAGTTCACAGGCTTGTGCTACTCTGTCTGGTCTGTCTCTTTGTTCTTTAATTGGGTGAGTGTTCTTGTTATAGTGTGTTTCTAGCTTGTTCCCACCAAAATTCATGATGAAGCTTCATCCTTCAACACGGTAGTGTTGGGAGCTGGCGTCAGTGGGAGATGTTTGGTCATGGGGTGGGGCCCACATGAAAGAATTGGTGCTCTTCTCCAGGTTGTAAGTTGTGGCTGTCCCTGGCTGAGTTACTATGAATACTGTTGTTATAAAGCAAGTCCACCCCTAAGGCTTGGCTCTTTGGCACGCCCTTGCTTGCGTCTCCGCTTTGAACCGTGAGGTTCGCAGAAAGGCCCTCACCAGATGGAGCTGCCCAAACTTTGACTTACCCACTTTCAAAGCCATGAGCCAAATAAGCTTCTATTCTTTAAAAAAAAAAAAAAAAAGTTACCCAACCTTAGGTGTTCTGTTGTAGCAATTGAAAACAGACAAAGACAACTCATAACTCATTAGCTGAACTAGTGGTGTTAGATTATTGCTCCTTGTTGGCTTTAATTATATATGTAGATCCCAATCAGGCTGTGTTACAGCCACAGAACTAGGTGAGATCGTGTCTCCCTTAAGCGTAAAACACTTCTGTATTGTTCTTATCCAACTTGGAGAACCCTTTCCCAAAATCCCCTGGGTCTTCCTGGAACACCCTGCCAAGAGCCTGGACTCACACTGGGCAATGAACACGGCAGGTACAAGTGCACACCGGGCAAAGCTTCCCTATGCATCTCAAAATCAAAACCAAGTAAAATCGAGCTCAACTTTAGCCTCCGGAATGAAGCTCTGTGGAGCATGCACAATGACTGCCTGGAGTAAGAAAAGTTATAATAATGCTCAAATGCAAAAATTCTGGCAAGTAAGAAGTGGTCACTGTCATTAAATACCAAGGATTTGCAAGGCAGAGGCAGGAGGATCTCTGGGTTCAAAGCCAGTTTGGTCTACAAAATAAGTTTTAGGCCAGTCAGAGCTATATAACAAGACCCTATTTTAAAAAAAGGAAAACAAAAAGCAAAGAGAAAACTAACAAAACAAAATAAAGACAAAAATATTAGTATAAAAAATTACTAACTTTTAAACAATAGTATTTTCTACTCATTATCCTGTACAGTTAGTAATTCTAAGAAAATATATGAGATTAATTTAGTGTTAAGGTATACAAGAGACAATATTAAATTGCTCCTTGTATCCAGTGACACAATTACGTCAGAAAGCTACTCTTCCCCTATTGCACGGGTTTACTGCTGCACGTGTGCAGGAGTTTAGACATAGGAACACTTGCTTCTTCAGCTGTGTTTCGTCATCTGAGGCAATGCCCGTGCCTTTCTTCAGTCAACCTGACATGTCAAGAGCTTATGTGGTCTGATCTGATGCAAAGAACTTAGCATTGCACCCACAGCCACGCCTGTTGTTTGGGAATACAGCAACAGAGCAGTGGCTGCCACGGAGGGATCGTAATCAGATTTATCCTGTGACTTTCCTATTAAAAAAGAAATACAGTCTCTTTATGTTATTATAACGAATACTTGTGTACACAACGCCACCAAGTCCGTGTCTGACAGTACACTTCTCTATTTCCCCTGGGTTAAGGAGAACTGATCTCCTCATCTGCTGTTAATGGAACATGAGTGATGAACAGAGCTCTCTAAGATCAGCTCTCGGCACTGCATATTCAAATCTTGTTTCTCCCAGACCATGTCCATATTCAGATTGGGTCCTGCCCTCTGTCCTGCACCTTCATGCTCCGACACCAATTGATTGGGTGAGTAGGGTTAGGCACTTTCCTGGAAGCCTAGTGCTAACCTAGCCAGACATGGAAGTGACTTGGAACACAGGCATTTCTTGACACCCAGTCCAATCTCAATGTACCCCAACTCCCCTTTTCTTTAGCCAAATGCTCAAATGCCTGTCACTAACCCACCCCTAGTTACTGATGGAAAGTAAGAAAAGAAAGACCGTGTCCACCAAGAGCTGGCAATATTTATTTTATTTTCCACATTACACAACGGGATTCATTGGGAGGACCACACCGTGAGGGCTTCTGGAAGGGCGTCTGGTGCAACATGTACAAGGGCAGCCTCATCTCCATTTACCTTCCCTAGCCATCCTCTGGCAAAGACTCACACAAACCCTCCTAAAAACCAAAGTACTGTCCTCAAGCAGCCAGTATCATTTCAGAGCACATCACAGCTCTCCAAACTGCCATTGTCATTATCATAGAACTTCAGAGCAGCCCTCGGGCCACCAAAGCAGATACCAAAGTTTGGGGGAAACCAAAATAATTTGTTCCAAGCCCGAGAAATTTCTTTCATTAAAACCTGAGACTTTCTGACTTCAGTATGCAAGCTGTCTTCACCGTACAGGAAAGAATAAGAGAAATGTTCTCACGGAGAATACTAAGTATTCAGGCGACAAGGGAAAGAAATGGGGAAGCTAGGACTCCGTTAAGGAGCAAGACAGTGAGGGAGAGGGGCTGGAACCCCGCTCTGCCTGCTGGGACGTATCCCCCCCCCCCAGCATCTCTTGTAGAAGTCCCGTTTTCCTCCCAGTGGCCTAATCCAGTGTAAAAGCTGATAACCCCACACAGGGCTCCGGGTCCTTGCATTCTCACAGAAGTTTTTATTGTTCTAGGTTACAGTTGGACAGTGAGCTGGGTTTTCATCCGTAGGTGGATGGTGAGTCTTAATTAGGTTAATTGAGGCTTCAGCAAATGAAGAAAATTGCGCCGGTAGATTTCTTCGGAGCGTCTGTCTGTTTCCCCGTGGAAAACCTGCTGCTTCCCTGTGTTCTTTGGTGGGAGGAGGCAGGAAAGAAAGTCTGGATTTTAGCTTCAAGGTCCCGCGGCCTGATCGTTGCGGCAGATGCGAGGAGAAAGGACAGCTCTCTGGTTTCTCCTCGGTGGTGCCGCCTCAGGTGGAGAAGGATGTAATTCCCAGCTCCAGCTGGGCAAACAGACACGGGGCAGGACGCTCTGAGGTCTCACAGTCTCTGGGATGGCAAGAAGCCCAGTTTCTATGCTGGAGCAGGCAGACCGAGAAGGGATTATTATTTTATCAAGTGGGTAAAACATTTTGTTAGCATATAGTCATTGCACAAAGAAATGGGTCTCAAAGAAAATAGGTAAGAATGGTGTTTCTTTTTCTAAATTTGTCTTCCTTTAAGGCAATTTTAAGGGTTTGTTTTAATTTTTGAAGTTAACATTAGTATATTCTAATCATATATAATAATGAGCTACATTTTGTTAGCATATAGTCATTGCACAAAGTAATGGGTCTCAAAGAAAATAGGTAAGAATGGTGTTTCTCTTTCTAAATTTGTCTTCCTTTAAGGCAATTTTAAGGGTTTGTTTTAATTTTTGAAGTTAACATTAGTATATTCTAATCATATATAATAATGACCTTTATTATGGCACTTTCAAATGTACACTCAGTGCATTTTGATCATCATGTTCACCCCTGCTCCTTACTCTCTCTTGTCTCCCTCACACTTCTGTAGATCCGTGTCTGCGAAGGTTCCTTTTCCTACAGTTAAATAAGACGGTTCTGCTGAAGGGAACCTTCTGCTTGAGCTGCAGAAGGCAGGCCTCATTGTGGGAGGCTTTCCTAGTGTTCAGCACCTCTGCTTTCTTAGGCTGAGCTCTGTCCAGCAGCATGGGTAGAGCAGATGAAGAAGGAAGGTTTGAGGGGAGTCTCCCCTCCAGCGTGCTGAGCACGTTGAGGGAGTAGCCATTTCTGCAGTTGGAGAGAAGGCCTGTTTCCCAGGGTGTGTCCTCGCTCGAGTTGGTCACGACAAGCCTCTGGAGCTTGCTGGGACATGCTGCTTCTTTAATGGAGGTACTGTTCAAGTTAGATGGGCAAAGCCTCTGGTGGATGGCAGCCAGAACCATCCAATGGCAACAAACGGCAACTTTAGGAGAGATATACGTGGGAAAACAACATTCTAATGGAGGAGCCAACCCAGGGCGGGGATTCTACTGAGGACGAAATCCCCAAAAGTTATAAGCCAAGAGAAGAGAGAGAGACAGAAAAACTCCCACCCACACTGGAGAAGGTGCTTTTCCCACTAGAGCCCACTAGAGCCCACTGGAGCCCGCTCTGCTGCAGTTTGCTTCCCTGGCTTTTGCCATGAAGATCTTGCCTTCTTTGGCCACAAGAAAATTCAGGTAGGAAGCAGCAGAGGTGCTCATCATCCACATCCCCAGGACTTGGGGTGAGGAAGGCAGATAAAGACTTCTAGGCCAGGCTGGATTGCAAAACAGGGTCCCATCGCAAAAGAATGAAGCAAAATGAGAAAGGGTTCAAATCACCAGCAGAAAAAGTGTTCAGGAAGGGGGACGAAGCAGGCAAAGACACAGGAGTCCTTGTGTCACCTGACTCTGGAGGGTGGTGCTCTCAGCCTGTCCCAGGAGGACCCACCCTCGGCTCTTGTTCCAAGTCTGCACTCACTTTGCTGAGTGGCCCTGGGCAAGCTGCCGGAGCTTGAAACTCAGACTCTATTTTCATGAAATGTAAAATTTTAGTCATCAGGGCAGCAGCGAGAGGGCTCGGTGGGTAGAAGTCCCTATCACCAAATCTGACGAATTGTGGGTTCACTCCCTGGAACCCCAGAACAGAAGGCAAGCTGGCCTCTGATGTCCACACCATGGCCCTGGAGCATGCTCACACACTGTATACACGCAATAAATAATGGATAAATTCATGTGATAATTTTTTTAGAGGGAAGGTCTGGAATCAGTCTTGTAATTCCCCTGCCTCAACCTTCTAAGAGCTAGTATTACATGCATCCACCACCACACCTGGCTCCATGTTCAACTTTTTTATTTATTTTTATTTTTCTATTTTATTTTGAGACAGGGTCTCACTTGCTGGCCAGAATCTCACTGTGTAGACCAGGCTGGCCTTGAACTCACAGAGCTCTGACTCAGCCACTCTGAGTGATGGGATTAAAAGCACAAGCCACCACACCCAGCTCTGTTTTAACTTCGTGAGGAACCACAAGCCATTTCCCTAGTGTCTATACCAGTTCACATTTTATCAGCAACACGCAAGGACCCCATTGAGAAATAGGACTTCTATCAGCAAGAGGCCCTGTTCTATAGAGGAAATCTTCCAGGAAGCTGGATTTTGAAAAGGAATGAGAATGTGGGTCCTCAGAGGGGTTATCTTAGCGTCCCAGCAGCCCCACACCCAACAAGCATCTCTGTGGGACCAAACAAAAGCAGGATAAGGTCTTCTCTATTTCTGTTTCACATCACAAGCCTCTATTGTTCTAAGTCCATGTGCCCCGCTGAGCATCATCCAATGAGCTCAAGGCTGGCGTAGTTGCTTACGCTTTGCTTCTTCTATAGCAGCATTAAAGATGCTTGTGAAAGCTCACCGCGGAGGCATACAGTCAGAGTATCAGGCAGAGGAAGGTATGGAGGATGCCTGTAAGACCCAGGAGCGAGCTGACCCAGCCTCTGCCTGCAGGCTCTTTCGGAAGGCTGAGGGAATGCAGGGTAGATCACTCCGTGCACACGTGCAATCGGACTCAGCTTCCGCCTGTGGGTTCTTTCGGCCAGTGAGTATCGCGGGTGGAGGAATGTAGAGGAAACGCAGGGGCGATTGCTCCATTCACGTACGCAGTCTCCAGCAGCAGAGGAGGGCCGAATTGCTTATGTCATATGCACCTTCACCTACAGTCTCCTTTGGGAGAAGACAGGGAATAAGACCAGATGCTGATCAGAGAAGAAGTCTGCTGGGGAAGCAGAATCCTTGTACCTAAGAGTTGACTCAAGTCACAAACCCTGGGTTTACACCCTAGTTCTACTACTTGCTAATCCTGGGGGAAGACAATAAGCTCTTTGGGCGTCTGTTTTTCCATCTGTCCAATAAGGGCAATGATAGAGATTACGGTGGGGATTAAACGAGCTAATGAGTTTAAGATGTTTATCTGGGACCCGGTACTGTTCCTAGCATCGGCAGCTGCTCTTCCTGGAATTCTTTCGGAGGTCTCTACCCCGTGTCTGTCTTGGTCATCGCTCTATTCCCAGCCTCTAGCAGAGGACCTGGCTCCTAGCAGGTGTTGAGTATATTTTCAACTTGAATTATGTAACAGTCTTTCCTGTCTGAGATGCCCTCTGCCACACACTCCCTCATGACAATGGGTGACAAGGTTGAGAAGCATGAGGTCAGGCTGGTTGAAGGTGTTGCTCACTAGGTAACACCCAGAGACTGCATGCTCAAAGTCTGAGGAAATTCAAGCCGTGGAATGTACTTGACCCTGACTGCCTCGGTGAAGAACCTCTCCCGTGCGTCCCCTGGCCTTCTCTCTACAGAGGACTGCATCTCATACCATTTCTTCTTAGTCTAGAAAAAGGTGTAACATGACGGTGGGGAAGGATGAGGGGGATGGGAGAGTTAATCAATAACTAATAATAGGTTACTGTTAGAAGTGGGAAGCTCTGGGGTGTTACTGCATAGCATGGAGATCAAACATGGACAATTCACAGAGCACAAGCAAGATTTGGGATCATTTCGCACGAAGAAATGATAAAGTCATTCGGGGATAGACATGTTTAACTCCATGAAACCGTGGTACAATGTACACATGTACTGAACGTCTCTTAATAGCCCATTCATATACATCATTTTGATTTTTGTATGTCAGTTGAAAGTTAAAAAAAAGGAAAAGCAGTGAAATATCTAATATCGTATATCATCTTGATAAAATAAAGGAGAAGCTTAAAGGCAAACATAAAGTCTATAGAATAATAAATTAGGGCATGAGCAACATCAGCCCCAAAAAGTTCCTTTCAAATCTACAACTGCGTATTGACTGTTGAACACGTACAGCTTCAGGGCTCTTTGCTGGACACTGGAAATTCAAAGCTGAGCAAGGCACCTCTGCGCTCAAAGGTCATGTTTTTCAGCAAATGGACGGCCCATGGATAGTCAAGTGCAAGAAAAATGTTGCACAGAGAGACTGAGCAATAATGACGCAGGAATGAGGCAAGGGAGAAACCACGTTCAGCCGCCCTCGTTTGGAGGCGTGTCTGGGGGCGTGGCTTACCTCTTGGAATTTAGCAGGCAGGGCGGGAGACACAAGCAGGAGGAAGTGGAAGGCTCGGGAGGCAGAGGAATGACAGTTGTAGGTAGGAGGGGGAAGAAAACAGAGTGCTCGGAGGGACAGTGTGTCACCAGCTTGAGACGGTGACACTGAGAGTGGATAGGGATGTCTAGAAAGTACGCTTTGAAGTCTTGAGGGCCCGTGGAGGAATTTACAGAGAAAGGGGAAAGAGTAGGGAAATGTGATCAGGCTGGTAGTTGGATAACCCTCCTGGCAGGGATGAAGATATTCTACACAGGGACACTGTGCCTCTTATTTGTCTATTAAAACCTAGGAAGAGGACCTCGAGGAATTTGAATTTAATTCCTTAACAGTCTCCTTGGGGGAGTGGGAAGAAAAGACAGTGGTCCTGCAGCCAGCCAGATTGGGAGCTTGTCTCTCAGGAAGATTTGTCTGCTAGAAGAGTTTTCACAGTTCCGTTGACTTAAACCACCTTACAGGATCAATGATGCGTGGGACTAACCACATCATGACCAGGAGTGCTTAGTCATGCTGACATGATGTTCTCTGTCAAACCTAACCCTCATGTCAGGACCTCAAGATGGACTTGGGAGTTACTGAAACTCTTCATTTCTCTTCCCAACGTGGCCACAATGAACAAATCTCTTTTATCTGTTTTTCACCATCATTCATATCTTTAATTATGTATATATATGTATATATATATATATATTTGTTTTTTATTTAGCTCTACATTTTTCTCTGCTCCCCTCCCTGCTTCTCCCCTCCCCTTCAACCCTCTTCCATGGTCCCCATGCTCTGAATTTACTCAGGATATCTTGTCTTTTTCTACTTCCCATGTAGATTAGATCCATGTATGTCTCTCTTAGGGTCGTCTAGGTTGTCTAGGTTCTCTGGGATTGTGATTTGTGGGCTAGTTTGCTTTATGCTTAAAAACCACTTATGAGTGAGTACATATGATATTTGTCTTTCTGGGTCTGGGTTACCTCACCCAAAATGATGTTTTCTAGCTCTATCCATTTGCCTGCAAATTTCAAGATGTCGTTATTTTTAATGCTGTGTAATACTCCATTGTGTAAATATACCACATTTTTCTTATGCATTCTTCAATCAAGGGGCATTTTTGTTATTTCCAGGTTCTGGCTATGACAAACAATGTTGCCATGAACATAGTTGAGCACATGTCCTTGTGGCATGGTTGAGCACCCTTTAGATATATACCCAAAAGTGGTATTACTGGGTCTTGAGGAAGGTTGTTTCCTAATTTTCTAAGAAATCACCAGACTGACATCCAAAGGGGTTGTACCAACTTGCACTTCCACCAGCAATGCAGGAGTGTTCCCTTTATCCCACAACCTCTCCAGCATAAGTTGTCATCAGTGTTTTTGATCTTGGCCATTCTTACAGGTGTTAGATAGAATCTCACAGTTATTTTGATTTGCATTTCTCTGGTGACTAAGGATGCTGAGCATTTCCTTAAGTGTCTTTCAGCCATTTTAGATTACTCTGTTGAGAGTTCTCTGTTTAGGTCTGTACTCCATTTTTTTTAATTGAATTATTTGTTCTTTTGATGACCAATTGTTAAGAAAACTCCTCTCCGCCTGCACACAGAAATCCAATCAAGCCAAATTAAACCGAATTAAAATGCCCATTTTAATAAATGCAGCAGTCTCGGGTGGCGGAGAGCATGGCAGGGGAGACAGAAAACCGGGGAGCACATAGAAAACCCGAGACCATGTGTTCCTCCTCTGGGCACCCATTTAAATACCCTGTGGGAGTGGTCCTGTCCTTCCCTCAGGGAGGGGTCAGGACCTTGCATGCTGGGATTTGGAGTCCAGATCAATGCAACTCCCAGCCCAGGGAGCTGGGATAAATGCCAGGGTCTGGGGTGATGTTCCCAACTTAACATCACATTCCAGACTCTTTGGATATAGGGGTGACAGGAAGTAGAGATGATAATTATGACCAACATTTTAGGCTCTCTTTGGAAAAAGGGGTGTAGACTCAAGTCTGGGTACTTCTTGCGGGCATGGGACAACGTGGGGAGAGCTGAAAGTTGGCCCACTCATACTCAGTGAAATGTGGTTGGGGCGGCAACTAGTTTGCTGTAGTCCTCTGGCAGCTGCTTTTTGAGGGAGATGCAAAGGCAGGTGGCTAGGAGAAAGAAATATTGTTATTATTGGCCCTATGAAATAGGGCTAGCCATGGGATGGGACACAATAGCAGATGAAACCAGGTTTTAGTTGGCAGGTGTCCTTGATCCAGAAGAGTTGGCAGGTATCCTTGATCTAGAAGAGTTGGTACCCATGGTGGAGTCCCAGGAGCTGGTGCAGGTGCTTTTGGGGTTGTCCTGGGAGCACTTTGTAGGTTGATCTTTGGCAGCGGGAGTGACCTGTAAAATAAGCTTGAAACTGGCTGGGATTGGTGTGCTCAAACCTAACTCACTGCTTCAGAAGAAAGACCTGGGTGAGGTAGATTGGGAAAAAGGCGCCCATCTACCTCAGTTCTGGTAGGGCAGCTGCGCTCTGCTTGGCAGCCTGTGCAGGGTGGGATGCAGCACCTCTGTCCTGAGTCTCCAGGAATATGGTAAAGACAAAGATCATTGGCTTTGAATCCGTTTTCCACACTCCGCCTCCACCACCAACATGGAGGATTTCTCTCTGCCCGCCCAGCCTCCCCTCTCTTCCACTCCTCAGAGAGGATTCTGGCTTTGCTGCTTCTGTGTTTTTCTACTGGGATAGAGGTAGGAAGAAAAGTGGGTAAAAGCACTTGTTGGTAAGCTTTGGGAGCCAAGTTTAATCCCTGGAACATCCATAAAGTCGTTCTCTGACTTTCACCTGCATGCTGTGGCATGTGAGTGCCTACGCACATCACACACACACACCATAATAATAACTAAAATTTAAATATTTCCTAATTGCTTTGGCTAATTCCAGAATTATTCTTCTGTGTTTTAACTCAGGCAACAAGATAAACAGTGGTATAGCACAGAGGGAGACCAGATGATAAAATCAACCTATGTATTAGGAGCCAAGAAGGAACTGAGAGAAGAATCGTTATCCCGTTTCAGGAATATCTGCAGAGGAGAGCGAGCAGATGAAGGACTCTGAGATCTGAAATGTGTTGCTGTTGTGTGGTCAGAGCGTGACTACCATCTCTGGACACGCATACTTTTATATGAGGCCGCCTCACTGAATATGGGCTGGACTTGTCTACGACTCACATACACCGGTGATGACAGAGTGTCACTTCAATGATTAAGTGACAAAAGACTATTATTCCAATCCTGTTAGTAGACTCTCTCTCATTACTGCCACGTTGGAATGGCTCACATGTCAAGGAACTGAAGGTGGCTTGTGGCCAATCGCTCATTCAGCACCACAGCCCTCAATGAGGAACTGAGTCTTTCCAACAGCCACTTTGTAGAAGTGAATCCCACCTGTTCCAATTTTGTTTCTATTGCTGTGATAGAAACTGTCTTTTTTTAAAAATATTTTTTATGGTTTATTTAACTTTATTTTATGTGCATTGGTGTGAAGGTGTCAGATCCCCTGCAACTGGATCTTCAGACAGTTGTGAGCTGCCATGTGGGTGCTGGGAATTGAACCCGGGTCCTCTGGAAGAGCAGTCAGTGCTCTTAACCACTGAGCCATTTCTCCAGCCCCCGATAGAAATTGTCTTAGTCATTGTTCTGTTGCGGTGGTGAGAAACCATACCCGAGGAAACTTACAGAAGAGAACACAACATAAAGCCTATCGTTTCAGAGGGTTAATTCATGATCGTCACATTCAGAAGCACGGTGGCAAACAGGCAGGCAGACATGGTGTTCAGCAGTAGCTGAGAGTTTACACTTTATCCATAAGATAGAGACACAGAGAGAGAAACTGGGCCTGGCATAGGGTTTTGAAAGCCTTCTTTCAGTGACACACCTCCTCCACAAGGCCACACTTCCTAATTCCCACCAAAACTGTTCTACCACTAGGGAATCAAACATTCAAATATATGAGCCTATGGAGCTTATTCTTATTCCAACTGTCAGCTGTTTTTATACAACCCAGGACCACCTGCCCCGGGTGGCATTGCCTCGGCGCGCTGGGCCCTCCCACATCAATCGTTAATCAGGAAAATGCCCCCACAGACTTGTCTCCAGGCTGACCTGATGAGGGCATTTTCTCAATTGACGTTTCCTCTTCCCAAAGACCCTGTCTTGTGTCCACAAGCTAACTAGTACAACAGCCTCCTTGTTAACTTGACACAGAAACACGCCATTTCCAAGATCTCAGGTGAATATCACATGTAAAATATAACTTTAAAATCCCCACAGTTTGTAATTCTTTAAAAGCACAGTGGTCTTTGCTGAAGACACCACACGCTTCAGACACAGGATGCAGAGCACCCAAGCTGAATCTGACTTGGAAGTCTCTTCCCTGAGGCCTAGTGTTCATAGCACCAGAAGACATAATGCGAGCTTTCAGGGGAGGGAAGCAACCAGGAGTTCTCCCCAGCTATGACACCTGGGAGCCACAACAATTACCAGCATGGCATGATGACCCTCGCGGTGGAGTAGATGACAGGATGCAGCTCTCTAGTCGGAGATCTGCTCAACAAGAGAGAGATCGTGCCTGGTGCTGGAAATCTAGCCAACTGCTTGGGACTAGAGAAGTCATGGATCTTGGAGCAGAAACTGTAACTGCTAGCATAAACCCTAATTGCATCCTAAGTACCTGTTCTTACATCCATAGGTAAGTGTAGTTCTCAACCCTCATCAAAGAAATCGCTCTTTGCAGCAAAGAGAGACCGTTACAAAAAACTCCGACTGATCCGAAGGCAGAGATGCTTCTTCGACACGGTTTTGGCACCTCGGGCTCAGGAATCACTGTGGAAGAGGACTAGGAGAACCGGAGACACGGGAAGTTTGCTGTGAGACTGTCTCCCAGAAATATTAAAGAAGCTGCACCCGTGAAGTCTCATCAATATAGCTGCTTAACACGTCCTGAACATTCATGACAAAGACATGCTAACATGGAAGAGGGAAGTCTCATGAGACCTAGCCCTAGATAAAGAACTACAGGCAACAAAGAAATATGAAGAGCAGGAGGAATATTTTCCCAGGGAAGGGCTCTCAATAACAAGTGCTCAGCTCTGAAA
>NC_022027.1:32913583-32938882 GCF_000317375.1 Microtus ochrogaster | reverse complement strand
TCAAAAAGTCTGAAAGGAAGCGTCCAGCTGAGCCGTGCCTACAATCCTGGCCCTGGAAACTGAGCTCAGCAGTAGAAAGCTAATACAACCATGAACGCTTAGCGAGAACCCGAGGACTGAGCGAAGGGCAGAGGGGCATCAGGTGGAGGTGCAGAGGGCTGCAGTTGAGAAGGCCCGGGTCTGTGTTGGAGGGATGGTGACTCAGGCTGCACCCTTTAGGATGTGACTACAGAGGCTGCCCTAGTTTTTCCTGTCCTCGTGTGGGTTGGCCTGGAACACTCAGTTCTCCTCGTCCATCTCTGGCCTCCTTACAGCCTGAATATGTACCTTCTGGAAACGCCTGCTTATCTTTGTGATGCTTGTCTCTCAGTCTGTTTATTCATCCACGTAACAACTAGGAGCCAGGCACTTCTGTGTGCATGCTGAGTAGCTCTCGTTAGGGAGGGGCAGGGTCAGAAGTGTTTTAGATTACTATCCTACAGATTTTGGAATATTTGCATAGCTGAAGAGATGTTTAAGGATTAGAATTCAGGTCCACATAGGCTGTCTGTTAGCTTCACATACTCTATGTAGACATTCTGAAGATAATTTTGCATCATATTTTTTAGTAACTTTGTAAAGAAAATGCCATGTTTTGACATGTTGGCACTAAGAAGTTTCCAGATCTTGGAATATTTGAGACTTCAGATTTCAAATTAAGCATGCTCGACCTGTAGTGTGTAGGTATCCACTAAAAGCGGTGGCCTTCGCACCCTTTGGAACTGATTTTGGCTTCGGGGTTATCTTTTCAATCTCTCCTCTAACTGCTTGCCTGGGGTAACTTTCACTACACATCCCTTGAGGGGGTCTTCATGGCCTATCCCTTGTCCCTCTGTGTGACTTCAGGCTTACTGACTCCTTCGTCACCACCAGGGATGTGGAGTAGCCACGAATAGCTAAGGATGCACTGAATTCTTGGCCGTGTCTCCACCTGCCCACTGCACATGGCTCTCATTTACTCCGAATGCTCAAGCTCCCCACCACCAAAAGTAAACTCATTTCCCCAACCCCTTCTCTCCTGCCCTCCCAAGCCTTTGCTCTCATATTTTCCCCACTACATTCAGGTTATATATCAGCAGTTGTGTTGAGACAGAGTCCTGTCATACAGACCAAGCTGGCCTAACACTTAAGATCTGCCTGCCTCAACCTCCCATATCCTGAGATCTCAGATAGTGACCACCACAGTCTGCCCTCCCAAGTAGCAATACCATCATCTGCCCTGATGGGATACAGTTCTCGTCCATGCTCTTTCCTCCTGGCCTCCCTGACTTCCTCTGATCTCACGACATCTTATAGGGTGGCTGAGCACCTAGCCATGCTTGACCATCTCTTAATTTCCTATTTTCTTTTACCCGGTTACACAAGGACCAGAATCTGACTTTCTAGTATTGGTGCTCACTTTTCACTCCAGTCTCAGCCACTGACCTCAGGTGGCGTTTCCCCATGCTGACTGTGCAGTCCTGGCTCTCCGTGCCCAGTGGAAAGGGTTCATGCTGGTGAATGTGCAGCCCTTCACGAGAGGCCCTGGCTCCTGTTCTGTCTCATCTCTGCCTACTCCAGCTCACAAACTCATGCCCTGGCCTCATGGTCTTTAGTTGTCCTGCCATGCTGTGGCTTTTCTACTTTTGCTTAGACGTCTTTCCTTTAACCATGTAACCAGGCACACGACAAGTCCTACTATAAGACTCAGCGTAAACATTTTCTAGACCTACTCATGTAAATGGACTCTATGCTTGTGTTTCCTGACCACCCGAACCCAATAATCACACAGAAACTATATTAACTGCAACATTGTTGGGCCTATTAGCTCAGGCTTCTTATAAACTAACTCTTACATCTTAAATGAACCTATTTTTATTAATCTATGTGTTTCCATGAGGCTATGACTTACTGGAAAGGTTCTGGCATCTGTCTCCTTCAGCAGCTACCTGGCATCTCTCTGACTCCTGCCTTGCTATTGGTCGTTCAGCTCTTTATTAGGACCATGAGGTGTTTTAGACAGGCGAAGAATCACAGCTTCACAGAGTTAAACAAATGCAGCATAAACAAAAGCAGCACAGTTTAAAATAATATTTCCCATCACTTGGGAGCCGTTCTCATTCAAACCACCAGATCCCCAAATTCGTGTCCACCAGAAACTTATACCATGACCTTATTTGTTGTTTTTTTTGTTTTGTTTTTTTGGTTTTTCGAGACAGGGTTTCTCTGTGGCTTTGGAGCCTGTCCTGGAACTAGCTCTGTAGACCAGGCTGGTCTCGAACTCACAGAGATCCGCCTGCCTCTGCCTCCCAAGTGCTGGGATTAAAGGCGTGTGCCACCATTGCCCGGCTACCATGACCTTATTTGGAGCCAGGACTTATCTTAGTTTGTTTGAGTTCTTACAACATAACTTTCAGGACTTGGTAATTTATAAAGAAAGTAATTTTTAAAGTCATACAATGGCCAGGTTCTACGTTCTACAGGCCTGTTTTTTTGTGGGTGGTGCATCTAGGTGCTCTCACCTGGTGGGTAGTACAGAAGAACAAAAGAGGGGCAAATACTGTGTCCTCACAGGGCAAGCAAGGAGACCGAACTCCATCCATGAAGTCCATACTCCCTTTGCTGGATATAGAGATTTCGCCATTCTCTTCTGACATTCTCCGGCAATCTCTCCCAGCAGTGTATGTTTTGGAGCCCTTTTGAGAACGGCTGTCTCTTCCCTGTGTCCTCACCAGGCAGGAAGAATCTGTGGAGCATCCCATTAAGTTGTCGGCATCATGTGTACATTTTCCACAGTCTGTGGCTTCCACAGAGGGTAGTGTGTGGATGCTTTACTCTGGAGTTTACTGTTGCCCCTTTGTCCAAAATCTAGGCAGTACATTTTGTTTCATTATTGATCGAACAGGACAACACTGCGGAATGTAGATAACAAAGAAGGTATTATATCCTGATAATCCCAGCTCCAGGGACACACACAGTGAGTTAGGAGAGAGAATAAAAACCAGGCAAACCTCCCAGGCTAGAGTATTAGAGGCCTCCGGGGTGAGTAGGCCATACTACTGGGATCTCTGGATGCTGTTCAGCCCTTGGTCATTCCCTCCAGCTGTTGTTCTTGAGACCCTCCTCACTTCCCACCCTCACTGTCTTCCCCCACAAATATTCATCTCCCTAAACCAGTCATCTGCAGAGGGCCCTATCACCTCTGTGGAAGACAAACAAAATAGGAGGAACCTACACAGGCCTCCAGAGACCTCAGTCTTGTACAAAGGAGTTGAGGGAAAATGATGTATGGTCAACATGAGAGACCACTTGAATCATTCCCAGAGTTGCCCACAGGCCTGAGCTCCTGTCAGAAACCTGCAGTGTGGTTAGAATCATTTATGTGGTCAGGGAAGTTGGGCAGTGAACCTGACCTCAGGGCTGGGATAAAAGCCTGCAGCTAGTTATGTCCTATGTGACTTTCAGCTAAAGCTAAAGCTGTGTATTGTGTGTGTGTGTGTGTGTGTGTGTGCGCGTGTGTGTGTGTGTGCCACGATGAAGATGACATCATGGTGACAGTGAGCACCGATCTCCAGCTCTTTCTGCAAAGTCCTCAAGAAAAGGGAATTGAGTTGGGTTGGGGACAAGATCTTGGTAAAACATCCTGTCCTTATTCACTATGAAATCACGTTGACTAACCTAAGTTAGTCAACAAAACAAGCCAATAATGAAAACAAAACCTAATAAAGAAACAAAAGAGACCCGAAGACAGGCTTTTAACACAGGGGTAAGGGTGGAGGGGTGGGAGACTGGGGAACCTTGCCTAATCTGGCTCTGGCTTTGTGAAACAGCTCAGAAACTTTGTCTTCTTCAATAGCCTCTTGCAGAAATACACAGTCTCACTGGCTCTTCTGAGTAGGAGTTAAGATTTTCTACAACACAAAGTATTACTTATATTTTATAATATCTTTGTTAGAATTCCTTCACTGAGAGGGAGGGAGAAAGGGAGAGAGAGAGACAGAGACAGAAGAAGAGAGAGACAGAGAGAATCAAAGTTGAAGATTTTGAGGCTAACCTGGACTACAAAAGCAAGATTCAATGTAAAAAACACAAAGCAAAAATAGCAACAGCAAAAATGTGAGAAGCCAGTGAGGAAGGAAGTCTTGTAGGCATCTGAGGGCAAAGCAGGAAGAAAAGAACCACAGGAAAGGGGTTGGACATTTGAGAGCAACTATGGTCAGAGCCAAGGGGTGCCAAAGGAGACAGGCTGAGCAAGTCTTGGGGCTGGGTTGGTCTTGTCCTTCTTCCAATAGTTAGCGTTTGTATATCACAGATACTTGTGATAATTTTGATGCCACGTTAAAGTGCTGTTTATCTTGACTCCTAGTTGCTTTGGCACCTTGAGGCTGATGCCCACTACCTTGTCTTCCTCCCGATGTGGATGTAGTTACTTACATGGAGCAGGGTGAAGGGCAAAGGAGAAAGATGGCTAGGAAAACATGTCGGAATAAAGGGGGGAAAGGGACTGAGGGGAGCAGGGCTTTGACTCTGCATCTATCAGGAAGCCATTGGAGTTCTGTGTGCTGCCATCACTGTCGGGGGTAGAGGCATGGAGATTTAGAAATATAGTATAGGATATGAAGACGTGAATGAAAATAATAAAACAGAGAAACACAGAATAATATTGTGAGGGAATTTCAGTGAGTACTGAGTGAGTACTGAAATTTGCCTGTGTTTCATTTCCAATTAAATACTCCTGAGCTCAAGGCAGTTGCCCATTGAAAACATGAATAAGTATCCATGGTGTGGTGCACAATTTTCTGTAAAGTGGAACACATCTATCTGCCAGATTTCATTCTTTTGAGTACCCTTTGGGTCACTCCCTGCAGGTAGTGGTGTTTGGTTATAGAAGGAGCAAGTAGGACATCTCTATAATCTCCTTAGCTTATTGCCATGCAATATGAAACTCTTTCTTTAAACCTTTGCTATTGACATATATTTTTTATGGAATTCTGAGGCCTTCAGCACACTTCCAATCAATAATCAATTTCTGTATTACCTTGTGCTAGCAGACCTGGCAGACCTGTATGGGATCAGATGTGTGTTATAGGATAAAGCCTATTCCTGATTGTATCTTGAACCTGAATGAACAATAAAGTCAATTCTGTATCATCTGTTATAAATTCAGTGGTTTCAATATGGAAGACAACTCTTTTCTGCATATTACAAGTCAGTAACTGTATTGAGAGGTTTTTAAAAATCCCTTGATACCACGAGAATAGCATATAATTCTGCCTTTTGGACAGAATTATAAGGGCTTTGCTCCACCTTACTTAAATCTTCTGATTTGTAACCTGACTTTGCTGATTTATTTGCATCAGTATAGAATGTATGGGCTCCAGTTATTGGTGTGTCACATGTAATGCAGGAAATGATCCAAGTGGTTCTCTTTATAAAGTTAATTCTACTGCATTTGGGATAATTGCTATTAATCTCTCCTAAAAAATTAGCACAAGATCTTTGCCATGGTTCATTGTATTCCCACAATTTTTTAATGTCATCAGTAGTAAAATGGTGTGGGACAATGGTCTGTATTCTGTCAGTTGTATTTTAATAAAATGCTGATTGGCCAGTAGCCAGGCAGGAAGTATAGGTGGTACAACCAGACAGGAAGTAGAGGTGGGTCAATGAGAACAGGAGAATTCTGGGAAGAGGAAAGCCCGTTCCTCTGCAGTCCTGACCCTACCACAGAAGAAGTAAGATGTGACTGCCTCGCTGAATAAGGTACCAAGCCACATGGCTAGCATAGACAAGAATAAAGGGATAATTAATTCAGAGACCTTTCCATATAAGTTTTTAATTTTTTTACTTGATTTACATGGTAAAAAGATCCATTCTAAGATAATATCTTCCCTCTGCATTAAAATTCCTATAAGGGAAGTTCTAGAAGGCAATTTGACTAGAATCCAGTTAAGATTTGAATTCACCCAATTCACATGTGCCTTCTATAATTTCTCTTCAACCACAGTTAATTCTTTCTCAGCTTTAGCTGTTTATTTCCTGTGACTATCTAAGTCGTTGTCACCATCAAAGGTTTTGTTTAAATGAATTATTAGATCAGGTATTATCCCAACAGCAGGTAATAGACTGGAATGTCTCCTAGTAATCTTTGAAAGTCATTAAGAGTTCTCAATTGGTCTCTCCTAATTTGTGCCTTTTGTGTTCTAATTTTCTGTAAAACTGTTTTATAGCCTAGGTAATAGACAGAATCTCCTCTTCGCATTTTTTCAGGAGCAATTTATAATCCCCATTTAGGCAAAACTTTCTTTACTTATTCAGACATTCTTTCTAAAGTATCTATGTTTGAATCAGCAAAATGTCATCCATGTAATAGTAGATTATAGACTTAGGAAATTGTTTATGTATTATTTCCAATGTCTGACTTACAAAGTATTGGCACAGGGTAGGACTATTGAGCATTCCTTGTGGTATGATGGTCCATTGATATCTCCTAATAGGCTGAGAATTGTATAAATAGGCACTACAAAGGCAAATTTTCTCTGTCCTTTTCTTGTAGAGATATAGTAAAAAAATCCTTTAAACCAATAATTTTAAGAGGCCATCCTTTAGGTAATAGAGAAGGCAAAGGAATTCCAGATCTTAGAGGGCCCATAGGTTGTATTACCTTGTAGACAACTCTTAGATCTGTCACTATTCTCCATTTACCAGATTTCTTTTTTACAACAAATACAGGAGAATTCCAAGGGCTGGTTGATTCTTCAATATGGTGAGAATCTAGTTTTTTCCTGTACCAGCTGTTCTAAAGCCTGCATTTTGTCTTCTGTTAAAGGCCATTGTTTAACTCATATTTGTTCCTCAGGTAATCATTTTAAATGTAGGGCCATTGGTATCTCTAAAGGTTTGCTAGTTGCTTTGTGTTCTTGTACAGCCTGAATGGCTGGTGACCTTCTTTTTATAGTACCTTATAATATTCTTCCCAGAAACATGAGTTCCTGGGACTGCAAAAATGTTAATCTGGGTATTCCATTGCCACAGTAGGTCATGACTGCATAAATTTATTGTGATATCACATGGATTCAGCCTTCCTGTCTGTCCTTCTAGTCCTGCTCATTCAACCCATCTCGTGTTTTGTTTCACTTGAAATAGGGTTCTAATTCCTAGGAATTGAACATCTGCCTCTTGAAAAGGCCAACTTGGATGCCAAGATTTCTGAGTAATAATAGTTATATCCACACCCATGTTCAGTAATTCCTCTATTACAATGTTATTTATAAGCACTCTTAGCTTTGGTCTTTGATCATTTATAGAAGTCTGCTAATATATACGTTTCCTATTTCCTAGAGTAATTTTTGATTCATCTTCCATGTTTACTCCATCATTCAGAACAGAGTGATTTTTTATGGCAGGCAATGGATTTTTTTAAAAAAATTTTCCTGGTGAGACAGGTCCTTCAGAGTGACTGGGAATGACTGGGCCACGTTTAACCTTGGGGCAGATGAGAGGCCCCCCAAAGAGTTTCCCAATGGTATTGGGTTGCCTTGTTTGTCTTTTGCTGATCTACATTCATTGGCCCAGTGTTGGCCTTTGCCACATCTTCTATGTAACCCAGAATATTGAGGCCTATCTTTGCCATTCCCAGAGGAGACATTATTCCTAGGAATTGCTTGTCTACAATCCCTTCTCAGATGTCCTATTCTACCATAATTAAAACATTTGGCATTTTGATGTCTCCTCATACTGTTGGAAATTGCTTCTCCTGCCCAAGACTCAGTATTATAGTCAAATGTCTCAATGTTTATTGTATGTGGATCTGATGTGGAAGGCCATGTATGCTGTGAATATGTTTTATTGCCATTGGTTAATAAAGAAGCTGCTTTTTTACCAATGGCTTAACAGTAAAGCCAGGCTTAAAGAGATAAATAGAAAGAGTAGGCAGAGTAGACAGAAGCCTTGTAGCCACCACTGGGGACAGATGCTAAAAGTTTGCCTGTAGACTATGACCTCATGGTGGATGCACAGATTAATGGAGATGGGTTAGTTTAGTATATAAGAGCAAGCTAGAAATATGCTTAAGGTATTGGCCAAACATTATTTCAAATAATGTGGTTTCTGTATGGTTATTTTGTATCTAAGTGGCCGGGAATGAACAAGTAGCCTCCCCCAACAAATTGGCGTCAACATGGGTGACAACATCCATAAAACTTGAGAGAGCATTTTTTTTTCAGATGGGCTCTGTTTGCTGGCAGTGTGCTACAGCTCTTTTTAAGAGATGTCTTCCTAATTCAGAGGTAGCAGAAAAAAAAACCCACATGGTTTCAAAACAGTGGCTTCCTGGTCTGTGTTGCCAGCATGAACTCTGGTTCATTCAGGAGGCTCATAGCTGAAGCTGGGCTGCACGGTGGGGTACAAGCCATGCTCTCTGCTTGGTAGTGTCCTTCTGGGGACTGGGACCAGGAGGTGCCCATTCCTCATTGCCTACTGTGACTGGGCACAGGGCATGCTTTTTATGCTTAACAGTCCCAACAGAGGCCAGTGTTAGAGACGGCTGACAAATTTACAGACTCTCAGGTGTCCATCATTACAACGGCTCTAAGATTGTTGCATCCACAAGCTTAGGCTGGACTAGCCACACTGATTCTTACTACCCTTGCTTTTTTATTTTAAGTCTTGTAATCACAAAATTAGAATTCCTGCATCCTCTCCTCTGTTAAAGTCATCGATTTATCCACTATAGAGTCCTTGATTCATATGGCATTTGCCAAATGCCAAACAGCCTCTAGGCATTTCGGCTGACTGGCTCTGGGCGCTGACTGTTGGCTCTGGGAGGTATAGCTCTTCAAACTTTTTTGTCTCCTACATTTCCTGGCTCCACCACATAGCATGGGTGCATGAACTGCCACAATCTCAGCGGTAACCCAGGCCATCGCTAGGCCAAGTGGCACCTTCCCTTTACTCTTCCTACCCGTCCAGCAGCAACAGAGACTGCAGCTGGTTGACCACAGCTCCGCAACTTGTAGGGGCGAAGATGAGGCCTCACTGTTAAGTTGGGAGCGTAGACCCCAGCCCCTTGCATCTATCCCAGCCTCCGGGCCTGAGAGTTTGTGTTGGTCTGGACTCCAAATCCCAGCAACTGTCCCACTTACACTTCACATTTGCACTGGCCTCATGGAATGCAGACTCAATGTTATATCAGGCAGTTCTGAGTAACCTGTTAACACATATCCGCTGCCAGCTCAAGTCCTCTAAATGAATCTGGTGGGAGCAGATCCCAAACCCATTTGACCATGGAGTGAGCAGGATAAGCTGGCAGGTTGGGAGTTGGGTATGAAGAAGCGAAGAACTGAGGGTTCCTGCAATGTCTTAGCATGGCTCACTTGTCTCCTTCTGAAGTAGGAATCACTCTGATGCCAAGGCCTCTGGGAGAGCAGACTCAAATGACAACAAGGGAAGACACTGGGCTCCCTCATTTGATCCCCTCTCAGGAGACATCCACAGGCAGGAACAAGCATGCCAGCCCTGACCCAGTGCCACAGTGAACAGTCAGCACCGTGTTCTGCAGCATTCACCCGGAAACTCTGCGGTTTTCTACCACATTCTGGAATCCACAGGAAAGCCGGAAGCACACTCTTTTTCTCCTGCAATCTCTGCCTCCCCTGCTGGCCTGTGCTCTGTGGGAACCAGTTAGCTGGACCATGGGCCAAGGCCAAGCAAACAGAGCTGAATAGAGAGACCTTATTACTCCGTGGGGCAGGCCGCTGTCTCCTTGTGAAGAACAGGGTGAGCCTGAAAGTAGAAAACAAGAAATTTGGTTTTGTTATTGTATAATCTTCCTGGAAGGCAGGGAAATAAAAGGGTAAGAACAGCATTTGTCTCTTGTACTGTCTGATTGGGACAGTAGTTATGCTCCTGACCCCTTTCCACGTCTCCCCAAACTGGCTCTGAGCAACACTTAAGAAGCAGAAGGAATTTTCCTGTGAGCCCAGCAGCTCTCAGATTCTGAAGGGTACCAGCTCCATCACCTACCTTCCAGCCCCAGAGAGCTGCTCTAAACCTACAGCTCTAGTCAGGCAGCCTTACAGGAGGCCAGTTCCTCACACTGATGCCTCAGGTTGTGGAATCTTCGTCTCTGGAAAAGAGCGCCTATGTTTCAGTTCTGGCCTAGTCATTGCCAGGGTCCACCAACGGTGCATCTTTCATCTGAGGAGAACCACGAAGTGGTCTTCTTTGATCTCATAAAGATGCTGAGAGATGCTAACTAATCTCTAGAGCCTCTCCCTCCTCTGGTGATTCTAGTTTGGATCAGCAATTAGCAGTCAGAACCAGACCAGTCTACTCAGATGAGGACAAGATGCCCAAGGCCGGGACCTCAAGCATCAAGGGGACCTCAGATGAATATTGCAGGGTCTTTGCTTTCTCACATAAGGTCCTTGGCAGCTTGGACCAGAAAATAAATGAAAGATTATTGCCTTACTTCCACCTACTCTTGACCCCTATAGAAAAGGAAAAGAAAGGGAAGGGAAGGGAAGGGAAGGGAAGGGAAGGGAAGGGAAGGAAAGGAAAGAAAAGGCAAGGCCCTGGGAAGTCTGGTTTGGAATAAAAACCACACAGCATACAAGGTTTTTGTGAAAATTAACTTTGGCCAAAGCATTTCCGAAGTTGGCAGCTTCTAAGCTGAGATGGGCTGGTGCACGGTTGAAAGCCTATCTGGACTGATGAGGAGAGAGGAGTCTCCGTGGTTCTGGGAAGGTGGTAGGAAGCCAGGCAAGGCTTGCGGTACTGAGAGGAGTGGGGCGAGAAGAGATTCTTGGCTCCGTGAAAAAGCTAAAGAAGGCGAGGAAAGCAGATAGGAACTTCAACAGTATCAGCGATGTCAGCTGATCTGTGGGGTGCCTGCCCCTGCTTGAGGTTAGAGGAGCCTTTGCCCCCTATGCTTTCCAGCAGAGAAGGACATCCGGAGGTGGAGGGTTTGTGGGGCCTGGGGAGCTTGGTTCTGGTATGAAAGTCCTCAATCCACAGCTTTGCGGTGCTTGGCATTGTGTACCCACAGTAAACCACTGTCCAAAAGTATTAAGTGGAAAACTCTAAGAATAAATAACTCCCGAACTTTAAATTGCAGGCTGTGTCAGGAACGCTGGTCCCATCAGTCCCTCCAGCCTTAGATGTGAATAATCCCCGCATGCAGTGTCTCCCATCCCACCCGTTAGTGCTCACTTAGTACCCAGCCATTTCAGCTCTCAGGCCTACTGAGGTGGTGTGGTTACTGTGACACATATTAAGTTACATTGTTGATCTTGATCTGTGCTTAATTTATGAGTCAAACTATTGTGTGTGTGTGTGTGTGTGTGTGTGTGTGTGTGTGTGTGTGTAGGAAGACACATAGTATCTATACAGTATGATACTTTTTATAGTTTCTGTCATGTTCTGGAGTTCTTAAATTCCCCCATGAATAAGAGGGACATGTCCAATGGGGCATAATGGCGCACACCTTTAATCCCAGTCGTCTGGAGGCAGAGGCAGAGTGGATCTCTGAGTTCTAGGCCAGCCTGATCTACATAGTGATTCCAGGTCAGCTGGAGCTACATAGTGAGACCATGTCTCCAAAAAAAAAAAAAAAAAAAAAAAAAAATGGTATGTCTAGACAAAGTATTTTATTCTGTTAATTAGATTTCTTTTCTAATGACCTTGTAGAAGAGGTCCAGACTGTGTAACTGTCTCATATTTCAGGTGTTCCCAGGAATATTTAGCAAAGGGAAATGTGGGTAGAAAGAGTGGTGCTAAATTGCCTTGAGAGTTTGCAAAAGGGCATGCTTCTGGGCAGGAAGATGATGAAGCTAATGTATTCTTATTGATTATTGTGGTAGGGGAAGACACTATCCTTTGCATTTCATAGGTTTTAACTTAATCTTACGTGATGAGTATTTTTCCTACTTAATGGACCTAAAAGCTTGTGCACAGAGATGTAAAGTAATTTGCCCAAGGTCACAAAGAGCAGGCCAGGTTTCAAGCTCATACTTCCAACCGTGTAATCTTGCGTGAACTGGAAACGGTACTCTTGTCCTCATTAGCAAATGGGGCAGAGGCGTGCCCATGAACGTGAGGCAGGTTTGTTTTGATTGAGTGGCTTACACCCAGAGGGCCATACAGCTCAGAGTGCCTAACAGGAAGGGTTTGGGGCTGGAAGCTTCTGAGGGAACAGAAAAACAAACTGAAAGTCTGTATAATCAGGTGCTTCTGTAAACAAGCTTGGTCTCCCTGACTGCACAGGATGTGCTCGAACACATGTGTGCAGGAGGTACCTAGGCAGGAAGTACATCTGGATGCATGCTTGCCCCTGATTGGATGAAGGTAGAGGGTACTTAGCCTTATGGGTTTTACCTTTTTAAGGCCCTCACTGATATTATTCGGTGCCATACTCTGGGAAGCCTGGGTATGGATCTGTCCATATCCATGGTCCTGGCCAGTACTTAATAAAGCTTGCTACAGGTGGTGCACACCTTTAATCCTAGTGCTGGGAGGCAGAGGCAGGCAGAGTTCAAGGCCAGCCTGATTTATGAGAGCTAGTTCCAGGACAGGCTCCAAAGCTACAGAAAAACCCTGCCTTAAAAAAATATATATATAAATGAATAAACAATAAATAAATAAAAACAAAACAAAAACCCAAGAAAACAAAACAAAACAAAAAAACAAAACAAAAAACAAAAGATAACTTGCTTCAAATTTGACTCAAAAATTGTAGTATTGGCCTTATTAATGACCGCTGGGATTAACACGTTTCCTTTACTCTGATGTCATGAAACCACAAAAGAGTTTTCTTGAATTAGTTGCTTTGGTCCTGGTGTTTTATCACAGCAGGAGAAAGGTAACCGAGGCCCTCCTACTGGGCCCGCTCACCTGCCTTCTCACTTCCTGGTCTCTGAACTGTGTCTGCCTGTGCAGGAAAAGCTGTCCAAGGTCAGGACTGAGTGCAAACTGCTGAGTCAGGACAAAAACTTCCACAGCCAGCTCCAGCTGTGTTTCTAATCCGCACAGCTGGAAACATCCGTTTCTGAGGACGCAAGTCCCTGGTGGGACCTGGGGACAGCGACACCCTTCCTGCTCGGCGTCCCCAGGGTGTGACTACTGCCATCAGCTGACAGCCCTCAGTTCTGGGCCTCTTCTGCTCTCCCCCCATCCCCTCACCCCCACCTCTCCCCCGCCACAGGAACAATCTATTTCTCTGGGACTCCAGTCTCATTTCACCCCTTCTGTGAAAAGAGATTTCTCAACGTGGAAACGACTTAAATTGGGTCATTCTCTATCAAAAGAAGTTCTGGGAAATATTAGCCCTGAAGCTGTGCATGGTCACCAGACAGAAGGCTGTCTATGCCTAGCTCCAGGGTCACAACATTGTGTCCATTAGGGTTTATGTCAGCTGGGCAGGGACATTTAATGTGGCTTAAACAATACTGGGCTGTATTTTTATCTCATGCAAAAGCCCTGATAAGAAGCTAAGAAGTACGCATCTGTGATACAGAGGCGGGAGAATCTCATAAGGAATTCAAGTCCAGCAGCTTCACTGCTATAGTGTAGTCTGTAGTGGCCCTGCAGCCATGACACCTGCCTTCCAAACAACAGGAAGAGTAAAGGAGAGATGGCAGGCCGAAGGGCAAAGGCCACCATTTCCTGGACGCTGCCCCAGAGCGGTGTGCCTTCCATTCTGTTGGCCAGACCTTAATCTCCCTGGCACATCTTACCCCAAGGGAAGATGGAACATGACATCACATCTTCCAAGGCTCTCCACGGGAACAAAACCAGTGGGCGTGTATGTGCACAGAATTGGCTTCTGTGGTTACAAAAGTTATTGAATCCAAACCTGAAGACAGGCAGACTAGTCTTAAGACAGACTGTTGTATGTTCAGAAAGATCCAGGGCTGTGGATAAGCCTGAAGTAGTCTGATTGACAGCTCTCTCCTGATCAACAAAGCCAGTCTTTTTTTTTTTGGCCAAGCAAGCTTTCAGTGGATTGGATGAGGTAATGAAGGCCTTCCTGCTTTGTTCAAAATCTGCTCAATCCATCTCATTGAAAAACATCTGCATAGAAATTCCTACAGTAACGTTTGGCCAAATATCTGGGCCCATTATGGGCCAGCCAAGTGGACACAGAAAATTAACCATCGTTGCATTTTTATTCAAGTCAGCCAATGGCGTGTTCATATTAGGCCAATGCAACCTGCAGTGCGCAAGACAGATCTGACTAGCTTCCTGTTCTGGGAACACGGCCACCCTCGTGCACACACACTGCTCTTGGCTGCTTATGCACCGCCACGGCAAAGATCAGTGAGTGCATTGATGCCATCACCACCATGGCAAAGCTGAGAGCATTGAGGCCGTCTGCCAAGCCTAGAATATGTTTTGTCTCTGGCCTTTCTGGAAAAGTTGACTGACCTGTTTTTGTTTTTGTTTTTTTTGTTTGTTTGAGACAATATCACTTCGAGCCAGATGGCCTTGACCTCATAATCTCCCTACCTCCACCTCCTGAGTCCTGGGGTTTCAGTATTGTGCTACCACACCCCGTTAGGACATTAAATGCAAAGGGGGCTGGTTGCCTAGTAAAAAAAAGAGTGCAGAAGGAAATCAGTGATGGACAGACAGCAGTTGCAACCCCCAGGAGCATAAAGGGCTCGTTAGTGTCGTTCAGCAACAAACAAACTTCGAGCAGTTTATGAGACACTGAAGGGTAGAAAGCTCAGCTTTTTCCTCTGCGTCAGGATTGTCCTGTTGCAGGACTGGGAGGAAGCAATGGTCCTGGAACTCAAAGGGGCTGAGCATGGGCTAATCACCAGTCACGTGACTCAACTCCTCAGAACTTCAGATTTCGCATCTCTACCGCGAGCAGGGTCCCATTTTGTCCCTGGGTTGTTGCAGGAATTAAACAACATCATTTATATGGCATCTAGTCCATGATAAGCCTTGCTTTGATAATGAAAGAAGTAATAACATTGAGTGTACTTCATGCGCATGCCAGTCCCTCTAATGATTCCTGCATACTAATTTAGAGTCTCCATAATTGCCCTACAAGGTAGGCGTGGATGTTATCCCCATTTTCTGATAAGGACGTGGAAAGATCAGGATCGCATCGGTTCACAGAGTTGGTGGTTCAAACACAGCCTGTCTGATTTCTGAGCCCCAAAGCCTCACCACCAGGCTGCCTCCAGATCTCCCCTTGCCACAACCCTTGAGCCATCTGTCTCTTTAATTCTCTGGCTACAAGGCAGTCACGGTGTAACAGGAAAGCCTAGCGCATGCTTAAGCAAGAGGCTCATCGACCACACAAGGCAGTGGAGAAGGTGGCTCAGATAAGGACAGCTGCCACTTCCTGGCAGAGAAGGCGTCAGTGCGGATGTGGCCAAGCTGAGTGATGACAGAGGGGCAAGATTTAGAAGACAGTAGGACAATGTGGCAGGCATGGGGAGAGAGCGGTTTGAGATGAAGAAGGGACTGGAAGGTGGTATTCAACTGACACAAGCAGTCCCTCGAAGGCTTTGAGCCGTGAACTCCTGCAGGAGGTGTGGCCGGCAGGAGGCTGGGAGACTAGTTAAGAGGCCTTTGGCATGACCTAGCTGTGAGGTAATGGGAATCTGAAGGGAACCATTAGCAAGAGGTATGGATGGAATGACAGGGTTGTGAGAGACATCACGGGAGCTGGGAGTCACCAGGGGCGGCTGCCAGGATGGAAGCCTGAACAGCAGGAGGCTATTGTTTGGAACAGGGTGGGTGTGAGGGGACCTCCATTTGCTCCTATCCTCTGTAAGGTCTCTGTATTGGCCCAGCCCTTCAGTATCCTCCAAGGTACGGGCAATCCTTGGCCAGCTTCTTTCTTCTCCGATGCAAGGTGCTGCCTCTATCTGGGAAGGCCCGTGGAGGGGGAAAACATAACCTTTGCCTAGATCAAATGAAATCTGCTCTGCCCAGGACTAGGGCTGCAACCAAGGACACGTTTTATTTTTGTGTTTTCCTTTTATAATTTAATTGCAACCTACTTGCTGGGGACATTTGGCACAGTGTCTGATGTGTAGTAGATAGATGTTCAGTCGTGAGGGCTAATGGGTGGTGCTCACTATCTACACTTCTTTAAGTGACCTATATATACTGTGGCCCTCACTCTCTGTGGTAGCGGGTGTGATCCTAGGACTTTCACAGGTACCAAAATGTGAGCGTGCTCATATTTCCATTGTAAACTGGCGTTGCATTTGAACATAGCATGAGCTAGCCATTTTGCATACTTTATATCCTCTCTGGATTAGTAACCCTGTCTGATACAATGTGAACGCTCTGTAAATGTGTATGCTCGGGAGAGATAGAATTAAAAATGCTTCAAGGGCAGGGATGCCAAGGACTGGGATGACGCTCCCAAACTTAACATGACAGTTACAGGTGGGGCATAGCCCCAAACAGAAATTTAGTCATAAGCAGGAATGAACCTAGTTTGTCTTTACTAGAATATGGTTTTTAAGTCTAATATGGAGGTAGGCTGGTTCATCACTTTGCCTAGGATTGAGGCCCCATAAGCTCCTCCCCCATTTCCATGTTAACAGGTCTATTGGTGCCCTTATTCAGGCCGTGTTTGGGCAGTCATGTTGTTGCGGTTTCACAGGTATAAGTTCTAGAATTTCTAGGAGATATGATCTCACAGCAGACACCTCTTCCTCTTACACCCTTTCCAGCCCCTCTTCTGAAATAATCTGAAGCTTTGGGCTGTTTCTGTAATTGACCTAAATTCTTAAATCCCTCTACCTAGAATTTAAGTGTGAGGATCAAGACGGCATTTTGACATGAATCCAACAGGCATTCTTCTTCATAAAGAGGTTGGCTTCATGTACCGTTCCACAAGGGCACCACACAATAAAAGTGAAACACACCGTCTCTGCCTTGCTTCTGCAGAGTGGAAAGCCAATGGGCTTTGATTGACAGAGAGAAGCCAGAACAGGGTCAGTGTGACCTCAGAGGAGGGGAATGTGTTTTGGAGCATGCTTTTCTGCTTCAAGGACCTGCCTAAGTGTAAAACACTAGTCTGGGTAGGCACTTCACCTAACATAATTTGCATGCCGGAGATTTCCTTGCACTGAAGCATAGGCAGAACGTGGCAATAAGAGCTCCTTAGGAGAAAAACAAGCTACTTTGCGAGTACTAGAGAAAGCTGTGGGGCCTTCCAGCTTCTCCAGGAGAGGCAGCCACACAAACAGTCTGGGATTCTTTCCTGAAGCACCTTGCAACATTAAGAACACACTGTTAGAGGACGCAGCCCCGTGACAGGAAGCATAGCCTTAAACAATACAGTGCAACTTCAAGCTATGGATTGAGAGAGATTACGGCTGTAAATATGTAAGAGGAAAGGGGGCTAATATCTGATAATCAATGTGATAGTATTTAGTATCAAACCCAAATTGGAAAATTCACTGCTAACATCTACTAAAACTAAACCAGAGACTTCCAGCTTGTTCCTATGTACTAGAAGGAATGGCTTCTGCCTCCCTTCCTTTGCCGTTCCTGTGACGAGATCTCAGCACCCCACTTAGATCAGAGTGGCTGTCTGCTGACTCAGAAGTTGAACCTCAGAGGCTTGCCTTAATGTTCTGGGACTCTGCAGGGTGTTAGCAGCCCTGGTACCCAGATTGCTCCTAAGGGTTCCAGCCGGAGCAATGTCCTTTCACTTCTGTTCTTCAGGACATAAGAAGAGAACATGGACACCGTGACTTCTAGCAGACGGAGACAATGCCATGGCCATGACAGCCTGCCTGAAGATAGCTTCCTGAAATGCCTGTGCCTTGGATCTGCCCCTCACATAGGGCCATTTTGATGCTTTTTGCTTTATTTTTGTGTGCTAAAATTGTCAAGAATTTTCATATCTCACAGGATGTAACAGGAAGTAACTGTTTGATGGCTGGGTGATAATTTGAAAACGCCAAGTACAAGTGCTGGGACAGGAAAACCAAAGATTTGTGGCTTCCCCAAGAAAGCAGCTGGATGTGTCTGTCTTCTCTTTTCACTTAAATATTCAAAGAAAATGGATTTCACAACGTCTGGGCAATTCTTTCTCTCTTTGAGAGCTCATGCCTGCACTTGGGTGTTTGCAACCGTTCTTCCCTCCCCCCTCTCCTTCTCTCTTTCTTTCCTAAGACAGGGTCTCTCTATATAGCTCTGGTTGCCCTGGAACTAAGTAGACCAGGCTGGCCTTGAACTCAGAGATCTGCCTTCCTCTGCCTCCCAAACTTTGGGATTAAAGGCCTGCCTCACCACACCTGGCTAACTATTCTTTTCTTAAGTATCTTTCTCTTTTTCTCCCTTAATACCTACACTTAACTCTGTATTAGAACCTTTTCTTAGTTAATTCCAACTTTGCTTCAAAGGAAAAATAAATAAAATGTCATACTGGGCAGGAGGGAGGAGAGAGACTGAGCCAATAAGCTGGCTCTCCAGGCTCTTTTTACAAGTCAGACTTTTGTTGACCCGCAAGTGACAGGAAACACAACCGTGAACAGCGCTGTGCAACTTCAAGTTACATAATGAGCGATTATGACTATAGCGAAGTAAGAGCAAGAGGAAGCCACTGTCTGACAATCAGTTTGATAGAACTTATTTTTGTGGGGCTGGGAACTAAACCCAGGACTTCATGAGTGCTAAAGGAGTGTTCTGTCACTGGGCTGTGGCTCCTGCCCCAATATTCAATACCAGTTTTATGGACTAAGAGCCCATATTAATTGCTTTTCCCATAGCAATGAAAAAATAACTGACAAAGTCAGCCTAAGCAAGAAAGGGGTTATTTTAGCTCAGGACTCAAGCATACAGTCCTCCTATCAGCAGAGGTGGGGCTTATCTCTTAAAGGGACAGCGTACCCAGCAGATTACAACATTCTCATCTTTTTCTTATAATAAAAATGCAATGAGTTAAGCATAGCAGGTGAGGGAATTGGGATGGCACATTCTCAAAACTGCTTCCTGCTTATTTGTGAGCATCAAAGTCTTTCTTCTGGGGGGCTGAGAAATCTGGGTGCTGGTCACATCTTGGGGTAGCTGGTCACTTTACTCCTGTGTTCAGGATTTGTGCTGTAGAATTGTCCTCGTGTCTCATGGACCAGGCAAGGTGTTAGCAGAGCAGAGGACAAAGTTAAGTTTAGGAAGAAGACAAAAAAATTGTTTTCAAGACCAGGGAATTGAGAGGGGTATATCTGACCTGTTTAAGGTAAATTCTTCAATTTGGCTCCTTGGAACTCATAAGAATTTTGTGAACTCATAAGAATTATGTTGTGAAAACATAAGTTTTAGACACATACATTGTATGAACAGCAGCATATTTATGTCAGAATGACTGTGACAGATTTTTTTTGCACAATAAAAAGTATCTTTAAGACTGAAAGGCAGGGCTGGAGAGATGGCTCAGAGGTTAAGAGCATTGCCTGCTCTTCCAAAGGTCCTGAGTTCAATTCCCAGCAACCACATGGTGGCTCACAACCATCTGTAATGGGGTCTGGTGCCCTCTTCTGGCCTTCGAGCATAGACACAGACAGAATATTGTATACATAATAAATAAATAAATAAATAAATAAATAAATATTTAAAAAAAAGACTGAAAGGCAGCTTGAGAGAGAAATTTGATAACTCACATTTATCCTCACACCTTTATAACTTGCAGGTGCACACCTTAGTAATTTGCATTTGTATATTATAAAACACGTTTTATTTAGAACAAGTCAAGAAGTTGTACTGAAATTTGTTTGATGAGGTTGTCCTTTTAAAGTGACAAAACCTCTCAGCTGTCAAACTGCATCTTTGAGAAGGATAAAATTTTACTTGAGTTATTGATTTAAAAAATGACAGAGGACTTACTTACTCTATTGGCTACCTAGAACCACGCCTCAGCATCCTCCATGGTCGCTGAGGGCAAGGGCATCAGGACTGTATTTGTCTTCTGCTGTTTAGCACAAGCTCCAGAAGATCCTGTGGATTAGAAAATCTGTTGGAAGACAAGCCTGCCTTGACCTGAGCAGCTCTAGCGCATGTGCACAGAGGGATGGCGTGGTTCCATCATATGCAGATGACAGAGCTCACGCATGCGTGCAAGGGTTCAACGCAGTTGTGTCTTACATAGATAATGCAGCCATGCTGCACGTGGGTCACGCCTGAAGGCTCCTCCACACATGTGTGGCCCTGGAACCCAGAAGTGTCAGCCGTATTGTGGCTGAAATCCCCTACCCACAGAGACCAGTAGGGTTAACAAAATAACCACAATTCACCGAAATCTCTACATTTGGTAACTTCTTTTGCAGGACCCAGTAACAAGGCATGACTTAATGCATCGCTCTGATAATTAAATTTCTTGACTTTTAAGACAACTGTCTCAGAATTTAATTTTCCCTGGGAAAGGACGAAAAGCCCAACAGAAAGGTGATTTGGTAACCTAGAAACATCTACTTTGTGGATTCTCCCCAGAGTTTGGTGAGCAATTCTATGAAGGCTAAAGCTGTCCCTGCTATGCCCATTGGCATTCAGCCAGAACTTCATGTCAAAAGCAGCCCTCAATGGGGTTACCTTAGGAGTGAAAAACCCTAGCTGCATGCATGTTTATGTAAATCAGCAAATTTACATAGGTTGGAGATCCCCTTTCTCCTCGCTGTTTCCAAAGGTGTTCTAATTATGCAAAATTATGTCATCAACAGTCCTGGACACGGACAAGTTCATTATCAGCGGAGGCGCCAGAGTCTTGCATACTGAGTTTCCCAACTTTCAAAGGCCTCCAGTTTCAATGGGAGTCTGGCACCGATTCCAATGATTTGTGATGTGGTGGGAGGGCCGCGACGGCAAAGGTGTTCGCAGTTTAAATAATTCCCCAGCCCTTGGCATACGGCTCTGATTTAACTCTGCCCGATAACTGAAGCCCAGTGCCCCTCACCCCCACACCCAGTCATTTCCTTCCGTTTAGAAAGAGCCTGAATCCCTTTGACACACTCCCTCGCTGCCCGCAGCTTGTTTTCTATGGCATCTTTGATTAGGCCTCCTTCTCGCAGGACATTTGAATAAATAATCTGCTTGCTCCTCTTTTGTTAACAGAGTGCTTGCCTGCTGTTTCTGGTCTCCAAGACAGCTCCCAGTGTTTGCAGCCAGGAATTAAGATGCCTGTGAAATCCGCCCTTGTGCGGCAAACGCCTTGTGAGGGAGCCCTTAGAAAACACTAACTTCTTTTTCTTGTTCAGCCACTAAACAGTAGTTACTGGGAAACAGCCATTGAGAATGGGCTATTAGCGAAGAATCTCTGCAGGCAACAGCTGAGGGGCAACAAAGAAGCCACAAAGAAAAGGCTTCGTAAGCTCCTATTTGTGACTCCTTCCTTGGAGCCCTCAGAAGTGACTTCTGCGTGCAGGCAGCTGCTTCTGCCATTTACAGTTAATCAGATAATCACAGGGCCGGGAGAGCCCTTAATCCACTCTTCTGCTTTAGCCGGGCTTGAGGCTTTCTGAAGAGCTTCCAGAATCCTCCATCGCTTTCCTCACTCCTCTGCTGGGAAAAGCCAAAAATGAACTTGGATAGGAGACATCAAGTCCTTCCAAAAGAGAGAGGGGCTTTTTGATTTGATTTTATTATTTATTTATTTGAGTCGATCCTTCACTTTCTTCCTGAACAACATGGTGACAACCGTAGTCCCTGTGATGACTGTTCTTGGCTGTCAACTTAACTACACCTTAAATTAAAAATGGAGGGCACATCTGAGAGGGTTTCTGCTTAGTTTGAAGTAAGATCCGCTTCTAATCTGAATTTCTGAGTTGGGAAGTCACACCTTTAATCTGGGTTGTTTGAGCTGGGAAAGCCCACCTCTATCTGGGCCTCACTTGCTGGAAGCCTCTAGAGGGACATGGGAGAAGGAAGGTTTTGCTTTTTGCCCATTTGCTCCCACCTTGCTAGCAAGTCCATTCCTTCACTGGTATTGGAGCTTACTTCCTCAGGATTCCAGGATCTACTGAAGACCAGCTGGGACATCCAGACTCGTGGACTAAGCAACTGCCGGATTTTTGGACCTTCCATCCATAGGCAGCCATTGTTGTATTACCTGTACCGCAGCCTAATAACCCCTGTCTATACATATAGAGAGAGAGATGTTATGCCCAAATCCATGAAGTCCTCCAAAAGCCAACAAGGAGACCAAGCCCCATATGTAAAAGCAAAGAGCCTTTAATTTATGCAAGTTTGCAAACTCGGTCTCTCTGCATGTCCAGTGTATTGGAGTAAACGGATAGCCTCGAGCCCAGTTAGAGTTGGGTTTTTATAGTTGTAAAGGTGGGGGTGAGGGTTTTCTGAGGTTCAGGACTCCTGATTGGCTGACATTTGTCTCGGGGTGTCCTGGTGAGTGTGTGCTGGCAGGTGATCCTATCTACAGCAGTTGGAACGTTAGGCATTTCCTTTGGATGGTCTGTTCTTGGGTGGTGCTCAGGTCATCTCAGTTTGTGGTTCTTCCTGCAACCAGGTATTGCTTCAGGGTAAACTACTGAGACTCAGGCCTCCATTAAACTTATCGATGGCTAAGTCCTATTCTGGTAGGTGATAATGATTGGAAGTAAAGAACTTCCTTTGGGTGATCTGTTCATTTAGTTTATCATGGCTGGCTCCTACAGATAGAGATTTATTCTGTATGTTATTGTTAATCCCAATGGCAAGAATAAGACTACTTCCACAATTTAAAGCCAAATTTGAAGCAAGCTTTAGTTAAATACTGACCAGGTGGATGGACTCCGGCCAGGTCCATACCCAGATTCCTGAGAAATGGCCCAGAGTCAAGTATGGCCAGGGCTTAAGAAGAAAAACCCACAATTCATTGCATTTTCCGTCAGGTCTTGAAAGACCCTCAGAGAGTGTCTTTCAGTCTGGGGAGACCCTTCCCAAGGAACAGCGAGACCACTTGTGCGGATGCAAACAGCAAGAGGTTTATTCAGATACACAGGTACCTGGGGCGTCCAAGTCTCTCGGAGGACTGGCGCGCTGTCAGGCTGGGGTAGCGGGTTTTTATAGGGTAAAGGGAGCAGAAGCACGGTTACAGAAGCGAGATGCATAGTTACAGGGTTTTCATTGGTCAGTTTGAATATGGCCGAGTTCAAGTCAGGACAAGGTCCCTGGTTCCCGAGAATTCAGATATGGGCTGCCTTGGCTCTTGTCTAGGGCAGACAGGGAGTTTCTCTCTTGGTATTCACCGTTCCTCCCCCGGCCCAGCCACAGGTGTCTCTATCTCGTTTTGGCAGCTTCTAAACTGCCCTTTGTTAAAACCCTGAATATTCAGTACAAGCCTTGCAAAATGGTGTTACCGGTGCTAAGCTGCTTAGCAAGCTGGACGGGGGGCTTTCAGTCTAACCCAGGGCAAGCATGCATCCTGAAGTACCTCCAACCTGTGACCCTTCCACCCACATGTGTTCAAGCCCATCAGGGCAGAGGGGTCAAACAAACTTGCTTAGGGGAACAAAAAACAAGTGGCTCCCATAAACAACAGCCTCCAGCATTTCAGGAACTGTCTGTCCTTGGGTAAGGGGCTTACAGATCAGAAGCATTTTTATTTCATGGATCCTTAGGCATAGTAATTAAAACTGAAAATGTAACTTTGGTTCTCACATTATATTACTCTAGAGGACCCTGTCTAATACAGATGTTTAGTACCACAAGTGGTTCCAGAGCAACAGAAGTAAAAGGATGAATCTTTCACATATCCGAAGTAGGCTTTCAATTTGCCAACCCCCACCGTTGCTAAAGCCTCCCCCCGTGACTGAAGCCTCTGCTAAGAGCTTGGAGAGCACGAAACACCCATGATGTGAACTATTTTACAATGAGATCAATGACTTTGATTGTCCTGATTCACCAGTTGTGGGTAGCGGTGGATTTGTTGACTCTGTAGATGAAAGTTTTGACAGCTTGGGGGAAATGATGCTGCTGGTTCGTTGTCCTCAGCATCTCTGGATTAATTTACATAGAATAAGGATGTATCTAGTCATAAAAGTGGGCAGCCGCAGATGTGCATAGGCAGTCTAGAGGTTTCTAGGTGTGAGAGACTCTGCACCAGTGAGCTGGGTATTGCTGTGACAGGCCTGACCGTACTGTTCGTTGACAGACTGTGGACTTTGGATAAGGCAAAACAGGCTCCCGGAGGGAGGCAGAAAATGTAGTCCATGAGGAGGTGCACTATACTACTAAAGAGATTAATGATTTTGCTAATTTATTCGAACAGAAGTCAGGGGGATATGTGTGGGAATGGATTTGAAGGGTGTGGGATACCGGTGGAAGGAACAAAAAACTGGAAGAGGCTGAGTATATTGATACTGGCCCTCTAAGTCAAGATTCTAGGTTTAATATGGAAGTCCACATGGTTAAAAAGATGTCAAATGTTTGCTTGAATGGTTGGTTGAAGCATTTGTCAAAAGGTGGCCCACTAAAAAGGAGTTGGAGATGCCGGATATACTTTAGCTTAGTGTTGATGAAGGGATTTTAAGGCTCAGGGAAATTGCAATGCTAGAGTGTCTACACAGCGTAAGACTTAATCCTCCACAATGGGAAGGCCCAGAAGATGTGTCCTTCACTAATCCTAGAAGACACAAAATGGTGCGAGGGGCATATATTTCAAGAGCTTTGTTGTTGCCTTTTTTCTTGTGCCAGGCCTTAGGGTTGGAGATGCTGCTTTGTTGGGGGCTGTGGACTCCCAAATCCTGAATTTCCTGTAAACAACTTGCTTGAGGCTGCTCTGAGCAAAACAGCTTGTTTTCCTGTGTTTGCGGCTGCTCTGAGCACTAGACAGGGGAGCAGTGTCTGTTGGCTGCAGCTGAAAGATCCCAAGAGCTGGGGCGTGACCAGAGCACTATATAAGCTGCCCTGAACACAATAAAGTTGGCATTCTTGTTTCAAGGATGACTCTTGTCTCTGTCTGTGTGTGTATGTATTTAAATCTCCAGATGCCACACTACAGGCATAGTACCATAGTACATGTAGTAGCACGGATGCTGCTCAGTTGAATTAAATGCAATGGATTTAATTGGGCCCCAAGATAACAGGGGTGAAGTGACAGCATTGAATAGCCAAAGGCAAGGTGATTGTAGTTATCATAATGGGCAGCTGTTGACTGGGGTTTTCTGTCCTGCACCGTCCTGCAGTTATTCAGTCCCAAAGAATCACACAGAGGTCTACATTAGTTATAAACTGATTGGCCCATTAGCTCAGGCTTCTTATTAACTCTTATAACTTATATTAGCCCATAATTCTTGTCTGTGTTAGCCACGTGGC
>NC_022027.1:32903576-32912528 GCF_000317375.1 Microtus ochrogaster | reverse complement strand
AGCCTCTGGGCAAGGAACTGCCCATGCCTTGACCACTGACAAAGAAGTACATGGTGGACACAAGGAGAAAGACTGCCAAACCTTGCAAAGACAGGGTAAGATGGTTCTGAAAATTTTCCTGCCTCTGAAAATGGTCTGTCAGTTATGCTAGGCCTTAGCCAAAGTTGGTTGCTTCAACATCGCAAATGAGACTTTCGGTGATTGCTCAGGTAGCCAGTTGTCTCTGTCATATACTGCTCACTTTGGAAGCTGCTTGACTGCACTTCCTGCCTACTCAAGTAATATCATCTTCCTTCTCAGGCCTTCAGTTGGGTTGAAGATTAGATAGTCATAGTTACCATCTTCTTATGATTTAGCCAAGCCATTTCCAATGCAAGACTTAGACTCTTTAGAATAGAATGTTTATTAAACTCTTAGCATGTGTTCCTTGCTTAATATTGTTTGTATTTGTTGTAATCCTAATTTTATATTTAGTATCTGTTCCTAGTGTATATAGTTTTGTATTGGGTTTGGAACTCTCTTATTTAGACAAAAGGGGGAGGTGATGGGGAATCCCTGTCAGCCAATGATCTTTAAGAGATGGGACCAGGTTAGGGTGTGACCTTTTGGGTACCTGGAGAAAAATGTTGGCCCGCCCGGGGTTCTCTGTGTGTGTGGTTCCCACGCTACACAGCTGAGTTTGGACTTCTTGTTCCTGTTTTATGAGTTTGCCCCTTATAATAAAGAAATTATGTATGAGTTTAGCTGGTATTCTTTGATCTGCGTCCAACAACACACACATACACATATATATGAATGTGTATATATGTATACATAACTTATATAAGAATATACATATATATATAACATACATATTCATACTATAAATCCTGTTACTCTAGCGAACTCTGAATAATACAGTCCCCAAACACTAAGATTATCACTATATTCATTTCACAGATGATCAAACTAATGCTCAAAGAATTGCCAGGCAAGGGTTCTCTGGACACAGGACTTAGGGTACTAGAATCATTACAGTTGTAGAAAAAAGCCAGAATGTGGTCACCCTAGGTTTAACTGAAGGCCTGACTATTACCAAACCTTCTTCTCAAACCCCAACACCACTTTAAATTGCTCTTGACTCAAGGGATAGATGACATATCTACTGGAGCATCCTGAAGTGGTCAGAGTCCATTCTGTCTGAGTCAGAGGGCAAAGTCAGGTGTGCCAGCTTCACAAGATCAACTCAAGACAGCAAGTCCTCTCTGGTTCCTCAGCGTTCACTGGAGAGGCTAGTCTAGGACTTGACTGTAGTTGTTTTATGTTTTCACTCTTTGTTCTTTGGCTTTTTGAGGGCCTGCCACCCAGCTCCCAAATAAATCACATAGAGTCTTTTTCTTATAAAGGCCCAGCCTTAGCTTGGCTTGTTTCTTGCTAGCCTTTCTTAACTAATTATCCTGTCTACCTTTTACCTCTGGGCTTTTATCTTTCTCTATTCTACATATGTTTCTTTACTTCTTACTCCATGGCTTTCCGGGTGGTTGGCCCTTCTTTTCTTGCCCCTCCATCTTCTCCCAGATTTCTCCACCTATTTATTCTCTCTGCCTGCCAGCCCCGTCTATCCTTTCTCCTGCCTCACTATTGGCTGTTCAGCTCTTATTAGACCAATCAGATGTTTTAGACAGGCAACAGTTTCACAGAGTTAAACAAATGCAACATAAAATAATGCAACACATCTTTGAACCGTTAGACAAATGTTCCATAGCATAAACAAACACATCTTGAAATAATATCCTACAACAGTTGACTCTTAAGAGATGTGGAAGTTGGGTGTACTAATGTGGTAGTTTGAAAAAAAAATGGCCCCTAAAGGGTGTGGCACTATTAGGAAGTATGGTTTTGTTGGAGTAGGCGTGGCCTTTGTATGGAGGAAGTGTGTCACTGTGAGGTGGGCTTTAAAGTCTCCTTTGCTCAAGCTATGGTCAGTATGGTACACAGTTCACTTCCTGTTGCTTGTGGATGAAGATGTAGAAATCTCAGCTCCTTCTCGCACACCATGTCTGCCTGCATGCCAACAGGCTTCCCACCATGATGGTAACAAACTAAACATCTGAAACTGTACGCTAGCCCCAATTAAATGTTTTCCTTTGTAAGAGTTGTCGAGGCGATGGCATGTCTTCATAGCAATAGAAACCGTAACTATGACAATTAGCACCCATGTATCACATTTATGTAACAAGCCACATCAGAAGCCATCCTAAAAGAGACTATAAATCCTTACCTATAGTGATGCCAGTACCAGAGACTGAGATATGAACGTGAAGTCAAGCTTCTGCCTCAATACATGGAGCAGATCCGCACTGGATTAGTGAAGAAAATCTAACCATAATGTATTCTGAGCACACATCCCACATAACCAGAGGTCAGAACTTTTAGACACCTTCCAAGGATAACTTATCTTCCCTCCTTCCTTTCTTCACTTCATCCTCCTTCCCGTTCTTCCTTACTCTTTTCCTTACCACAAGGGTTCCCTCTTCCAGCATGCCTCCATGGACACAGGGGAAGCCAGGCCCTACCCAATTTCATGATAGAAAGATGAACTTGGGAGAGTCCTGTTTGAGAGATCCCCGGTCCTGTGTGTCTCTCTTTCCCAGTGGTGTCCTCTATGGCAGGATGCCAGGAAGTATAGAAAGCCCCAGAGGAAGGTCAGGATGTTGGGGAAAATAGGACTTTTGGAGGATCTGGAAGGAGATTTCAGTCAGGTGACAAAGCTACACCTATACACCGATCTTCTCTCCATCTTCTCTGAGTTGGGGAACCATCCTCTGAGCCCTGTGCCAGCCCATTCCTTCTCCTGTGGGAGAGTTGGTGCTTCTTCCACACTCACTTGTGCCTGACAAACTCACCTTTGAGGACAGGAGTTTAAAACAAGGATCCCAGGGCACGAAGGGCACATGACTGTCTCTGCAAGTCATACCTTAGTGCCTTAGTGCTTCTGGGATAGAGAAAGAGGGTGGAGTAAAAGCTCCATGGCTTTCAATAGGACCCTCCCTCTTTTTATTTCGTAGATTGTAGATTTTCATCGACAATGTTAGCTCAATTCCCCACCTTTTCTCTACTGTGTCAAACATTTTAATTTTCTTTTAACTTCATCTCCAAACTTCATGTTTTCGTTACCTTAGTTCTCTTTCTTTTCCTCTCTGTCACCAAATAAAAACCATTCACAGACATCAAGTGTCTTGAGCAGGTAGAACTTGGGGCCCTGTCTCTCTAGCTGTAAGATACACGAGTGGCTTCTCAGGCTGTGCTGGGCAGCAGAACCAGAGTGTCCAGGTTGAGTGCCCAGTTTGTCTTCTCAGCTCCCAGCCCACTGCTCTCTGAGAACACAGGGCCCATCCCTGACATTTCAGAAGTGGGTGGGGGACACTTTCCCTGCCCTCCCTAGGATTCCGAGATTATGGTCAGGCTGGGTGGCCCCAACCTGCTGTATACTCCAGTCATTCATGGAGAAAGAGGTCTCCAGGTGAGGCACCACCCCCACCCCTCCTGAGAATGTCACCATTCTGCTTCTGGAGCAGCTTCTGCCAGCAGCTGGCAAATCTTGGCACCAGGGAGAGGAGCAGGGCTTTGGATGTACAGAACGAGGCCTCCTTGTACCTTTCTTCAACAAAGGGGTAATGCTCCCTCACCGTGTTACCAAAGAATCTCACTTTCAACCAACCACATGCACAGTATGATAAAGAAAATCGAGAACTGTGATCTCCTTATTCACTAGACACTGGGCAGGAATTGGGAGAATTTGGTACATGCTATCATAGGCCACTCTGGTTAGAACAGGCACCTACTGGAATGTGTGGCGGTGGACTGCATGTCTAACTCCCCAACATCAACTGACTTAGAACCCTATAGGACAATAAGTGTGTCACAAGCACATCATAGGTGGATGGAACCCAAGCCTGGGATGAAGCACACACGACTCACTAAAAGAATGATTTATTTTTCTTGTGTCTTCCACAAGCCACCAAGAATCAGGGTGGGGAATTGGGAAACTCTTCCTCCAGGAGCCGAAGAAAAATGCTTTCCCCTCCTGGCCAGTCTCTGTCCTCTTTGTCCAGGTATCGTGTCAACTGCCAGTTCCCCTTCTGCTCCTCGCACTGTTCCAGTCCCAGCCAGGTTAGACCCAGCAGAGCCTTCCCATTAGGTCACCACACGGCAGCAGAGTGGCCGGCCTTTCCACGCTCAAGTGTATAGCTTGGCGGTAGAACTCTGAGGGTGCGTGCATCCATCCCTGGACAGAGGTGCTTCCTAGTGCAGGTCAGTATTGGGTTTCTGGATTGTTACATCCATCACTGGAGTGTCTGAAGTGTTCCCCCAAGAACACTCACCTTCTCTCTCCCCCCTCCCTCCCTGCCTCCCATCTCCCTCTGCTTGGTTCCACAAGCTCTCCATTCGCCATCCAGCTTCCTGGCAATCAGTGCCCTCAAGCTTCTGGCAAGAGCAGGAGAAAAGTTGTTCCCTCTGCTTTCTAGATGGCTCTGCCACCATGTTTGCTGTGTCACCTGGGCAGCTGACCTTTAGCTACCTTTCATGAGTTCTGCGGAAAGAACTATGGACAGGTTGTAAATATTTATGGCTGCTACTCCTGCCACTGTCCCAGCAGCATTGCTAAGTACTTCCCATGTACAACCATTAGCATTTGTAATGAATCTATGCAACAACTAGCATCACTCGCATTTTGCATATGAGGAAATAGGCCAGGAGAAGTTATGTGAGTTTATCTGGATCACACAGTTGCTAAGCAGAAATGGTGGGACTTGATCTCGAACCTGTGTGACCCAAAAGCCCAGATTTCTTCCTTCCTAAGAACCACAGAGCGAACACGGATCTAATACCAACCATCCCAGGTAGCCCCTCTTTTTCGGAACGCTGACTCTAAGCTCCCCTTCTCCCCTTTCTTTTCTTCACCACCATGAAGAAAGAGGTTCCTGGTGCTCACAGCAAGACAAAGATCCGCAGTACACGGGAGGAAAAGCACAGCCTATCTGCCTGCGTTCACTTGCAGTTTCTTAGCCTCCAGGAGAACAGACCCATGTGACCCGTGTAGTGGCTGGAACTCACAGACAGAGGCAAAGTGTTGACTATGGGGAGGAGTAGGGAAAAAAGGCAGCTCAAGCTCCAGAGCCTGCCTCCCCATCTTCTTAGAATCAGTGGAGTATCAGAACCGTTCTAAGACACCAGTAGCATCGCTGGTCCCATCTGGCAGGCAAGGACACTGGCCCATTGTGCGCTGGTATCTGGGGGAGCATTGTTGATACAAGGATCTAGATCCAAATGTGCTTGTGAAGGACACTGCAGCCAGCAGCTTCCCTTTTCCTAGAGCTACTGAAATAGCCTTAAGTTGCTGGGAGGCCACAGAAGCTTCTCTGATTAGAGAAATGGATGAATGAATGCATGACTGAATGAGTCCCAGAGAGAACTGATAGAGAGAAAACTGTTCTGTTCTTGTGCCTAAGCAGGAACACAGCTTAGATTGTCACTTAAACCATTCCCTGGGTTGACAGAACTGTTGTTAGTCATTGTTACAATGTAAAAAAAAAAAATGGCCAGAAGGGAGTCGCGCTGTACAACAGGGTTCCCATGGGAGGTTTATTGGAAGAGGAGAGAGAAGGGGGCAGAGAGGAAGGGGCAGAGACTAGTCCCTGGAGACAAGAGGGAGGAGGGCCAAAGGTCCACCTTTTATAAGGAACTTAGTGAATGTTCACAGGAGGTGCTCTTAGTGGAGGAAGCTAAGAACCCTAAGGGCAGGCCAGTACAGAGGCCTGAATACGAGCAGCCATGATCCCCATTAGCCAAGTCCAGATAGTGATAAGCGGTCAGAACAGCATAGCTACATCGTATGGATCCTTTCTCTGGGAGATGAGTTGTGGTTTGCCCGCTTGTCTTCCTCTCTACAGATGATGTTACCGTGGTAGCCATTTGACCCAGGTGTCACAAGTGGACATCTGCACATGGTCTCAGGAGAGATGTCTCCTCTAAACCAACAAAGAAAGACCAAAAAACACCACGGCTTTTCTTCACAGATACGACACACAGAACGACCGTAGTCACCTTGCCACTGAGACCGGAGATAATGCCATTGCACTGGGGGTAACAAGATGGAAGAGAAAAATTTAGGGTTTCTGGGAAGATCACTGCATCATTAAACACTGAAACCACATGCCCTCAGATTTCTTAAGTGATATAAAAACAGCGGTGAGAGCCAAAGTTCTATTTTAAATTTTAATTACTATGCCTAAGAGATCCATGAAACAAAATGCCTCTGATCTGGAAGCCCCTTGCCCAAGGACAGACAGTTCCCGGAATGGTGGAGTCTGTTGTGTATGGGAGATAGCATGTTCTTCATTCTCCTAAACAAGTTTGTTTGACCCATACTCACAAGATACGCTTGATCACATATGGAAGGGAGGTTCACAGGCTGGAGGTATATCAGGATGTAAGCTTGCCCCTGTTTGGACCTGTTCCCCACCCCCCTTCTTCCTCCTCTTCTTCTTCTTCCTCCTCCTCCTCCTTCTTCTTCTTTATTTCTTTTTTTATTTTTTGAGACAGCGTTTTTCTGTAGTTTTGGAGCCTGTCCTGGAACTAGCTCTTGTAGACCAGGCTGGCCTCAAACTCACAGAGATCCGCCTGCCTCTGCCTCCCAAGTGCTGGGATTAAAGGCATGCATCACCATCACCCAGCTTATGGGTTTTCCTTCTTAACCCACTACAAATTGTGATTCTGGGCCATTTCCCGGAAACCTGAGTATGGACCTGACCAGAGCCCATTCACCTGGCCAGTATTTCATTAAAACCCGCTTCACAGCAATGTGGTGGTGGTCTTATTCTCAATGGGCAGGACTCATACTGCTTCATGCTTTCAGCCATGTCTGGGGACACTTCCATGACATGCGGTGAGAGCAAGAGAAAGATCTAGATGCCAACGTGCTACACAAGGGCAGAACAAGCATGCCTGTACCAAGATGAGTCTTTGCTGTTGCCAACACCTTATCAATCGGCTTGTGTGACTTCCAAAGGACTTTAGAAATGTAACGAATGACACACACGTTTGTTGAGGACCAACCACATGCTGGGTACAATGCTAGTTGCTACGGTTGCAAGAAGGGACAAAGCAGACAAGGTCATCATCACATAGGAAGGCTTGTTTTGTTTGGTCCTTGTCCTGCTATGGATAGAACACAGCCTCATACAAGCTGAGCAGGAGCACCACTCCTGAGCTTCCTCCACCCCATTCTAGACTACCCGCGCATGATCGTTACTATAATAACCCTGACGGTCAGGAGAGCACGGAGACACAGATCACGTACCAAAGAAACCTGGACCGTAAGAGTATTGCAGTAGTTGCAGAAGAGAAGGGACCAAGAGACAGAGAGCAAAAGAATCCCCCCCGGGAACCGGGATGTCTCTCTTCTCTCTCTCCCTTTATCTCAGCAGTCTCTGCTATTCTTTCAATGTGATTCCAGTTCCCAGGAGAATCAAGTGGGCTTTTCTTTCTCCGGGTAGGTGAGGCACACAGGGCGAGTACCCTGTGTTGTGTACACAGATACTCCCATAGATGATCTCAGTAGCCTGGAGTCCCTTCCTCCCCTCCAATTCACGGTTTCATGTGCTCAGTGCTGCAACTGCTGACGGCCTATCTAGCTAATAAAACAAAAATAAACCTGGACCAGTGGGGTCTTCACGCACACCCACGTCCACACCCTAGCATCTCCACTACCAGCCACGGGAGCCCTTGAACACTCCTACCTGGCTCTATACCTTCACACAGCCTCGCGTACACACTGCCGTTTAACATGAACTTCAGCAAGGAAGCTTCCAACTCTCAGACAGGAATTTCATGAACAAAGGGCAAATGCAGAAAAAAAGAAACGAGTGTTTGAAAGGAACCGAAAATTGTCTCATACCGGCTCTCTGATTTAGTTTTTTCCTTGTTTGTACATTCTGTGTCCGAAAGAAAACAGCTTTTCATGAATTGGGCATCAGTCCAGGCGCTTGGGCTTGGCGCGTCGCCAGCAGAGCTGTGTGAATTCAGCCCGGCAGACCAAAGCTTTGAGAGGCGGCGGCAACATCTAACCCAAGCCGGGTCCAAATAAGGAAGCCCGGGGAAAGAGTCAGGGGCCTGCTGCTCGGTCACTTCTCTCAGCGGCACCCTCCAAGTGATCTTGGTGGCCAAGGGGACAGAGCTGAATGAAAAGTTTCACGAGACTCTCAGAAGTCACCGCCTGAGCATCAAACCTGAATAACCGGGAGAGACGCAAGGCGGGCAGACTTTCAGTGGTTCCCGCCTGCCCACGCTGCAGGTTTTTCAGGTCCTTGCTTGAGCGTGCACTCCCAGGCGTAAATAAACGTGCGCTCAGCAGCCGCGTCAGCCAGCAGGCTATTTAAGCCGGCAGGCACCAGCACCCGCTGCTTCCAGCCCAGAGCTCGCCCAGGCGTCCACGTAAGTAGCGTTCTGAGGTTGGCCTTGAATGCGGGAAATGAATTTATCTAGAGATGAGCCCAAAACGCTAGACTTAAAACAGTTGGGTTTTAATTTGCTTCTTTTCTGCTGGAAAATGGTTGAGGTGAAAGGGGAATAAAAATATAATGCTTACCCCCTAGTGTTCTCTCCCCTCCCATCCTCGACCCCAGGGTAGAGCCAGAGGGTTGCTGAGATGATAAACTAGGTCTTTTGCAAAAATTGTGCGCCAGACTGTGGTGAATTTGGAGCGGGGAAGCAGAGCGGTGTTTGTTGTTGTTTACAGTTTCTTGTTTCCTTTTTTATCACCTGTGCCACTGTTATTTATCGTTCCATCATTTAAATACTAATTACTGCGGCTCTACCGCCCAGCTTATTGTCTGAAAATCAAACATAATCGGGTTTAAAATATATATCTTGTGTTTGGTGTAGGCGGAGTGACTCTTTGACTGGGTTTTG
>NC_022027.1:32890982-32903476 GCF_000317375.1 Microtus ochrogaster | reverse complement strand
CATATAGCTGCAGTAATGAAAATATCTGTCGGTTAATAATGAAAAGAAACGCTGCACTTTGGGTTTTGCAGAAAGCAGAGGCTTGTGGATTTTGAGCTCAAAGGGGGTGTCCAGGTGCTCAAGGTCAACTGTTAGGCGGAGGAAGAGTCATTGCATAAAAGGAACAGTAATCGTGTATTTTAGATGAGAAGGTCTTGAAGAGAGATGCCAACCATGTCCTGCAGCTGGTCTCAGGACAGGGCTTCTGTATCCAGGGCAGGTACTGCAGAAGACACAGGCTGGAGAGGTGGGAGAGAACAGGGGAAAAACGGGTCACACATGACTAATGCTGAGAAAATGCTAGTGGGGCAAAGGAGGAAAACTGACATTAAATCCGTAGTTCATCTGCTTAGGTCAAGGGCTCAGAGATGCAGGCGTATGTGATAGCTCATGCCTGGAATCTCAGCTCCTGGTAGGCTGAGTCAGGAGGATTGCGTTGAGTTTGAGACTAGCGGAGTTTCAGAGCAAGACCCTGCCTCAAATAAACAAAAACCAAGATTTGGTGATGAAGCATTAGAATGTGATAGCTCCCAGGTCTTTACCACCAAGGAGCCCCACCCCAACCATTTTTTTTTTTTTTTGAGACTCTGTTTCACACTGTGTAGCTTTGGTTGACCTGGAACTCTCCATGCAGATCAGGCTAGCCTAGAACTCACAGAGGTCTACTTGAGTGCTAGGCTTATGTTCAACTCCAACACATTGTTTTTAAAGGTCTTTTTAAAAAATATGTTTTTACTTGAAATAGAATACTATCATATTTCCGCTCCCTTTCCTTCCCCTAATCTCTCTTAGCCATGCTCCCTGAACCCTTCCCATGTCCTCCCTATGTCTTTGATTATTAACTGTCATGTATGTGTTGGTGTACACGTGTGTGTATATGCACAGACATGTATAAATGCAAGCTGAGTCCTTTTGAGGGGGGGGGGCGTTGAGACAGGATTTCTCTGTGTAGCTTTGGAGCCTGTCTTGGAACTTGCTCTGTGGACTAGACTGGCCCTGAACTCACAGAGATCCACCTGCCTCTGCCTCCAGAGTGCTGGATCAAAGGCGTGCACCACCGCCGCCTAGCCCGACACTGAGTCCATTTTGTTGAGGGTGTGTATGCGGTTAAAGCCTGACTCCTCTGTATTGGACAGCCAATGAGGAGACTCATCCCAGGTTGTGCCTTGATTTTTGTTTTTTATTTGCATAGAATTCTTTCTTTTTTCATTTATTCATTCATTTATTTATTTATATTTATTTTTCTTTCCATCCCGCCCGATCAGTTCCCCTCCTCCCCTCTTTGCAGTTCCCTCCCCCACCCCACCCCACCCATCCACTGCTCCTCCACAGTTGAGCCTTGTTTTTGTAAGGAGCTTAAAACTGCAGGTCAAGGATCAAGAAGCTAGCAGATGTGTGGGGCAGGGATGATGGGCTTAAACCTTCAGCACAGCGGGCTCTCCATAGCCACCAAGCTGAAGCTGAGTTACATGTTTGCAAAGGTCTTGTCCTAGACAAGCTATGACGAGAGCATTTGGGGCAGGGAGCAAGAGCAGAGATGCTAAAGGCAGTGCTAACAGAAAGGTGAGAGACAGCATGTGTTTTGTTTTGTTTTGTTTTGTTCTGGCTTTTCTAGACAGGGTTTCTCTGTAGCTTTGGAGACTGTTCTGGAACTCACTCTGTAGACCAGGCTGGCCTCAAACTCACAGAGATCCGCCTGCCGAGTGTTGGGATTAGAGTGTTGGGTGGTGTGCACCACCACCACCTGGCTGAGACAGCATACACTGTTTGTGAGCTCATTTGAGGTGGGATAATGCAGGTCAGTGGTGGCCTGGAGAAGGGGACCAAGAAGAGGCTTGGGGTATGGGGGCAGATGAGATCTGGGGAGTGATGGATTTTTTTTTTTTCAATTCCTTTTTCTTCTGGTTTTTTGAAACCCAGGTTGGCTTCAAACTCACAGTGATCCGCCTGTACCATCCTCTAGAGGTTCCTCCAGGAAACATTAGGATGGGTCTGTTTATCAGTATAAAGTCAGGGCAGCCCCAGGCAAAGGCATGAGCGGGTGACATCTGTCTTCCTGACTTCGGCCATTCCTACCATCCTTCACCTCCTCCTCACACCTGTGTGGATCAGGTGCTAGTGTGGGCGTGGGGACGGGGCCACCGGGCCCCACTGACCCTGCCCTGGCTAGCTGCCTGTGTTTAAGATAGCGTCCGACTGTGCTGTTTCCAAGGTCTCCCTCTCTCAGGGATTTGTTTACCCACCTTTGGCAAACCAATTAAAGTTATGATGTTAATAGACAGTAATTACTTAATGAACCCTGGGTTATTAAATAGGTTCTAACAAGATAATCTATCTGGGAGTTCTTTCAAATGTTTTTTCTTTCTTTTCTTCCTTTTTTCTTCCTTCCTTCTTTCCTTTCTCCCTTTCCCTCTCTCTTCCTTCTGTCTTCTTTTCTTCCTCCCTCCCTCCCTCCCTCCCTCCCTCTCCCTCTCTCTTCCTTTCTCTCTTCTTTTCTTCCTTCCTTTCTTCTTTTCTCTCTCTTTTTTCCTTTTTTTTTTTTTGATTTTGTTGTTTGACTGTTTGAGGCAGGGTCTCATGTAACCCAGATGGCCTCAACTTTGATATGTAGCTGTCTGCTTTGAACCTCCTACCCCCAGCTCCTGAGTCCTGAAATTATAGGTTTGTGCTATCACACCAGCTTTGAAATGTTGTATAAATATAATTATCATTTGAATTTTAAAGTAAGCAATTAAGAAAACCACTTTCAGGCAAAAATGTGTAATCTCTATTCCATCAGAATTAATTCCAAACCACGGTGAGAAAGAGTGTCAAGATTATAGGTTTTTCAGTCTCATCCTGTAAGCATCATCGAAGCCTGGGTCTTACTAAATTGTCTTTTCTGAATTAGACAGTTCTTTGTTAAACAGATTTGCTTTAGTGTGTGTAAGAGAGAAAGGGCAGGAGGGAGAGAGAGAGAGAGGGACAGTAGTGGGAGCGGCAGCCTGTTCAAGGAGGACTAGGGACAGAGGTGAAGCGGAACTCTACCCTGAACCCCAGAAACTAGCCTCACAGAAGGTACTAGGCTGTAAGCATCAGGGCAGTAAGCCAACACTGGGTACCACTGCTATTCTGAAGCCAAAACTACTTCCTGTCATTTCGAGTTCATGAGAAAAGTTTTTAGACAAACAATGGGGTCATACAGCTGGTCAATCATGTGCAAATGTGACAGGATTTCTCCCTTTGACGACTTTCCTTTTGCACATCTCCTTCACTGTCGCTCCTGTGTAGAACGGCTCATTTCAAAGGTCCCTTGGATTTTTGTCTTTAATGGCTATGGTGTGTAACCTGGATTAAGTTTTGAACCCTGATGAATTCCTCAGACTTCTAAAATGCTGAGGGAATGGGGCTGTGAGTAATAGGAATGTAGCCTGGAGGGGTGCACAGAGTGCCAGCCCCACCCAGCATGGAAGAAACACCTTCCTGCCTGCTGACCCAGGACACGCTGGTGGGCACAGGCTTGATGGGAATACAGATGACCTCCACCGCACAGACGGAAGAAGTGTGTCCTGGTGCAGATGGAGCATCCTCCCGGCTCACAGCCTCTGTATTTCAGTTGGTCCCATTGGAGGTTTGGCAGTCTAATGCTGTTGATCCCGGGCGTATGTGAAATTTGGAGTGGGTGACATACAACAAGGCAGGTGCAGGTTTGCCCATCCCTTCCAGCTGCCAGGAAAGTCCCTGTATCTATCTATCCTCGGTGAGATATCCTCACAGGCACGAGCACAGACTAGTCCCGGCAGAAGACAACCCAGCCCTCAGAGCAGAGAGTACTTTCTTAGCTGCAATGCTATTTTAAGACAGGAGTGAGGCCCAAAGATTAGAAGTCTTAATTGAGTTTTTAGCCTGTGTGTTTGTGTGTGGGGGGGTGTGGGGGTGTGCGTGTGCCTCAATGTGTATGTGTGTTGTGTGGGGGGAGGGCATGTGCATGTGCCAGTGTGCATGCGTTCGTGTGTGTGTGTGTGTCTGTCTGTCTGTCTCTGTGCCTAGGTCAGAAGACACCTTGGATCTGGTTCCCTCCTGCCACAAGGAGTTCTGAGGATGGAACTCAGATGGTCAGACTTGGCAGCCAGTGCCTTTGCTGGCTGAGCCATCTCGAAGGCCCACAAGGGGAGTCTAAATAACTGCGCCTCCCCTGTCTTCCCTAGCTGGAGTCACAAATTATCTGATCATCTCTGATTACAACCCATGAAAGTTCAAGAGAGCAAACTAATTTCCCTGGGATTGTAGCATTCCGCTAAGCAGGCACAGGGACCCAGGTCTCCCAACACCGCAGAGGCACCGTACCCCTTCTCTCGGGTTCCCTGAAGAAGCTGGGTGCTTACACTGCAAGGAGATCACTGTTCATATCAGTCAAACAAAAAGAAGTTCAGAATAAATGTAGGGGGCTCAAGGGGCTAATCCTCACAAGGTTGAGCTGCTTTGTTTCAGGTGATTACTCGTTCGTTGCTACGTTGCCACCCAGGTAGCAACTGACATGCTATCCAAAATAGGGATGTTCGTTTTACCCATCTCCATGTTTCTTATAATTTACTCTGGTGGTTTCTATAAAATGAAAACCCTGCCCGTCTGTTTACAAGTGAATCAGTCTATCCTCATATGGTGGAAACAAACAAGAAAACCCCAAGGTAGACACTGAGTTGGTTCTGACCTTTGAGACTGTTAATCAGGAAACCAATGACAGTCATTCTGGATCTAGATGGAAATTTCCTGGAATCCTTCAGGTTGTGGCCGATCTGCTCACACAGTGTAGTCTTTGTTCATGTATTGCCACTTCCTGCCTGTGTGGCTTCTCCCTAAGGAAATTTATACAAGCAGGTCTCTCTCCCACCTCCCTAGTCTGCTGGTGGCTGGGAGTGAAACGCTATATAAGTAAGTGATGTGGAAGCACCTGTCACCCCGTTAAATGTCCCTCTCACTCTTCGTTCTTTGGGGTTACCTGGGAACTCCAGGAACTGTGAAGGAGGATTGAAGCGGGCAAGAGGCTCCCTTTCATTTGCTCACCCAATCCAGTTCAGAGTTCAGACTTTTGAAGCTCTTCTGAGAGCTTCTAGACGACTAAACAGCCTCGGGGGCAGATCTCGACGAGGCTGCAAGAGGACCTGATGGTACTTAACTTGATTAGGAGAAGACTAAAATTCACTTAATTATGCTGTTGGAAGGCATTGCGCCAGTGGCCAGTTACTCACTTTGACCTTCAAGGAAAACAATTCAAGGTCAGGGATGGGTGTGGGCCACAGCTCAGTGAAGTCGCAAGCCCTCAAGTACCGCCTGTATGCAAAGGTACGGAAAGATGCACAAGCAAGTTCTGGAAAATAGACTGACCGCCGGTCTGTCGATTGTCATGTGTTTGCCCATTTGTTTGTCTCCTATCAAAGCATTTATTAACTAGGGACTGGAGAGATGGCTCAGCGGTTAAGAGCACTGGATGCTCTTCCAAAGGACCCAGGTTCAATTCCCAGCATGCACATGGCAGCTCACAAATGTCCGTTAACTCCAGTTTTAGGGGATTCAACTATTTCTTGGGGTCTCTTTGGGAACCAGGTGCACACATAGAGGTGCAGTGGTTTTCTGGACAAAGCAAATGACATATTCTAAGAAATCACATCATGCTTAAGTTTTGAGTAAAAAAAAATCATATTGCCATTTAATGATTTAAAATCTGATGCCATTCAGTTGCCCAACATTGCACCTTGAGCCACTGGGAAAGCTGGGTCTGTACCATGAATGTATATAGTGTTTATAGTTTGCAGCTCATAGACATCTCATTGACTCCTACACAAATGACGTGGGGTAGCTGGGGTAGGGTGGCAGCAGTGGAAGGTTCAGACCTGGAGGTTCACAGCAAGTGTGAGCTGTCCAACGTCGCATGGAGATTGAGCCACATTTCCGAAGTTCGAACTTCCTGGAGCTCCGCCCACTCTCTTTCTGCAGTGTGTCAGAAGGTTAGAGAAATATTCTACTACTCTGGGTTCAGCAGAACTTTCTAGTATATCTGTCTCCTTAGAGTTTGTGTGTGTGTGTGTGTGTGTGTGTGTGTGTGTGTGTGTGTGTGTGTGGTGTGTGGTGTTAATGACTAGGCGAAATCTTTACATCTGTTGTTTGTCCCACTAGCTGAGCAGCTGTTCATAAAAACAGCTCAATTGTGGAAAAAAGTGTAACTGAGTTTCCTGGCAACAGGCAGCTGGGGTAGTTGGACTTTGGCATATTTTGGCATTGTTCAGGTGCCCGTGGTGTACCGTTTCATCATCTCCTAATCGCGGTCATAAAACAAGGATGGTAGTTGGATCATAAAAAGTAATACTTGATTAAAGCGTATTGGGACAAAGTGATAACTCCATTTTGTCTTTCCTGGACTTTTCAAGATGCACGGACCATCTGGGGACGCATCCTTGCTCGCTTTAGGCAGAGTGCAGTGACCTAAGGAAGTACAGACAGGGCCCTCACCTCCTGATGGTCATCCATGAGCAATCTTACAGGTCCCTGACTACTGTTTCTTACCCTGTCATTTGGATTTGAGTAAAAATACTGTAGAACCCAGCACAGATTCTCAAAATAAATCAATAAATCCCGGTGCCACATCTCCAGAATTACAAATGCACAACCATTCGCAAGCTTGAGCGATGAGACTGAGAACATTTTTAGAAAGAAACTCTAATTTTTAATACTTGAAAGTGTCCAACGAGCTGCAGAATACAAGACTAGTTTACTGACTTCATTCTCCATAGCCCATGTAGCGTCATCATCATTATCATCATCATCATCATCATCATCATCATCATCACCATCATCATCACCACCACTATCATCATCATCTATGCACCGGCAATGCTTGAGCATGCTAGGACAGCCCATTTATGGCGGTTCTCCAGTTGTTGCTATCCTGGCCAGTCCTAGATGCTTGTGTTATTGCCATACCCAGGTTCCACAGTCTTCCCTTATGCTGTCTACCCACCCACGTATAACCTACCTTTACTGTATACATGTTTTAGATTACCAAACTGATCTCTGTCATCGACTTTTACATTTTGATCATCCGTATACTTTCACGTGACAAACACATCACCCTACTTGCAAGCTATTGATCTAATGGAGCTAATTAATACTTTTTCATATAAATTTAATTCAAGAATTAAATGAGCAACCACATTGAGTAACACACCCCAAAACATAGAAAGAAATTCATTAGCTGTCGTTTTGGCATATTTGGGACAATTTTTTATTCATTACAAACTATAGAAAATTGATCTGCTCCTTATTTGTGTCCATACTTGGTCATACAAATATTTTCAGCTTTAATGATTCTCTTTAGGAAATATGAGAATTTTGACCCGTGAAAATCTCTAATTGGTACAATAAACATCAAATTTTTTTCAAAGGTGAATTTGATCGTTCTGTGTATTTCCCAGATGCCGTCCTTCTTTTTCCTCTGGCCTGAAGTTCCCTAAACACATGGATACCCCTAAAATTCTCGAGGATGAAGGGTTTGGGCCTTTATTTGTGTCTGGTGGCAGAGCTAACCCTCTTTGAGAAGCAGTGGATATTTGTAGTTGCTAAGCTTTAGCGCACCACGCTCAGCCCCACGGCAGGCAGACACCCGGAGCCTTTCTCTTCCTCCCAGACAACGTTAGACACTGCGAAAGAAACCAACGTCTCAGGAGATGGGAGGGCCCAGAACATCATCGTAGCTTTAGCCTCAGAGCTCCTGTGTTACTCTGTCTTCAATGACCTTCATCCTAATTACTGTGGTCTGTTAATCCAAACAGCAGCAGACATGGGAAGTCCCGTAGGAGCTCCTGTCCCATACCTAAATGACATATCTGACAGACAGTAAGGGGACCAGATGCTCCGGTTTGCTTGGGATGCGTCCATTGTGGCCTGTTGTAGAGGTGCCCTTATTCCATGAGTGTTCTAGCTTAGATGACAAATTGTATTATATGTAATTTAACAGGCTGAATATGAAAAAGCACATGGTTATAGCATGTTTCATGGCCACTCAGCAGTCCTTTGGAGGAGGAATTTGGTACAAAATATTCATCAAATCAAGGCCTCTGTAGTCTTCAGACTAGGCCTCTTTTTCCCACTAGAGGCCCCAGTAAACTGTTACTAAGGAAGGCAAGGTCATTTAATATCTGTACTACTCAGAACACCAGTACTCTAGGACAGAGATCACCTCCAGATCCTCTGGTCCAAACTTTCCTTTTGTGGATGAAGACTTCATTATAATCTTGTGGAAGTGTGTGTCGTCTTATACTCTTCTGAATTGTTTCGTGAGCGTCACCACCACTGGTCACTGCTCCTTGCCTGTCTGCTCTGGCTGAGTTTTTGGACATACTTTACTTGAAGAGAAGAGAATCAAATTTCAAATAAATTAAAGGACATAGCCTAGGGGCTGGAGAGATGGCTCAGAGGTTAAGAGCATTGCCTGTGGTCCTGAGTTCAATTCCCAGCAACCACATGATGGGAACCATCTGTAATGAAGTCTGGTGCCCTCTTCTGGCCTGCAGGCATAACACAGAAAGAATATTGTATACAAAATAAATAAATAAATAAATAAATAAATAAAGGACATAGCCAAGGTCCTATGAGGACTGGGTGGAGAGTTTAAAATGGAATCCATCTCTGGCCCCCTACCAGCATCCTGCCCAGCACTCTGCACTAGTTAATCTTTTCACTCAGTAAGGAGGATTTAAAATGATGCATCTTCTACAATGTACCCAACCCAGATGCACGAGCATTCTGTCTGTAATGGATGCTACATGCCCTAAAGCCCCTAGCTTCTGCTTTATTCTAACTGCCGCAGACCCTTACCGGTGACTAAACTGCCCTTGTGTGATAGTGCCACTTGGTGGCATGCTAAGAGAGTGTGGCACAAAACTGTAACCTGTGCCTGTCTTTTGGATGAGGAGGAAAGGAAAATGCAGACTCCTGGCCCACCCATCGCCTGCTGTTAGCAGTAACAGTGTAATTAACCTTGTCTCAGACAACCTGTGTCCACTCTCTTCCTCCCCGTCCCGCCCTATTCCATTCATGTCACAGGGACAGCTTTAAGGACACAAAACACCTGACCATGTTTTAGGACCTTTTCTAGGTACGGGCACAATCAGAATTGTGCTATAAGCTCCCAAATCTTCAAGAGTTTCTTGCCAGTTCCATGAACATCTACACCAAAACCTCATTCCCCAAGCCAGTTTTTAATTAAAATAGTCTTTTAGAAAGACGTTTGCTTTCCAAAGAAGCAAATGGCGTCACTGGGCTATTTCAGCAGGGTAATTTCCTCTGATAGTAACAATCACACAGCATTTTAGCTGTGCCCCCTGTTGTAAGCTAGCCTGGGAGTCTGTCTAAGTTCATAATCTTTCTGGGGAAGACTCCTTTGAGCTCGTGAACCTCATTATAAAAGGCAGACTGCTTACTCACACAGGGGTTCCTCTCTCTCTTGCCCATTTATCTCCAAAGAGATTGAGCCGAACTCATCGCTCCTTTCGCAGCTTGCTCAGGGGAGCCTAAAGCTTTATTCTGGTCTTTCACTGTTCCCGGTGCTTCATATGCAAGACCGGAACAGCTAGGCAAACGGCAGGCTTTCAGTGAAAAGAACCCGGTGCCTGTGAGAAGAATTGGATGTTAAGGGTCGACTCACGGCTGGAAGTCGTTCCCAGACACCCACCCCTCTGGTGGTTTTGTTTTCTTATAACATCTTCCTGTTTTCCAAAGAGGCTATAGAAAAATCTAAACCATTGCAACATGCTTCAGGAACTTCCTGGATCGATTCAATACAAATGTACGACCTAGGGATGGACTGGTAGCAACAGATACTAAGCCCTTGTTGCTCTCCCCAGAGGTAAGCGGTCCACTCCATTCTGTTGAATGCAACTCCTTCTCATTTGTACGGCACATTCGCCACCAATGTCCTCTCTCAGCTCTATCTGCACCAGCGAAAGAGGAACATGTGAAGCAGGGGAGCCAGCCTAGTTGGTGGTGTGAGCTGCTCTTCCTGACTCCTCCAGTGGGCTAGGTCATGCCACAGGCACACTGGGCATCGCCTCTCTTGTGACCCTGTGACATGACTTAGTCATGTTTTCTCTTTTACACATAGCAAGGGTTTGTCTGTTCACTCGGCTACTACTCAGCACAGCGGAAATATGGCGTGGTAGTTAAGATTGTGGATGGAGAAGTCGGGCTTTCTGAGTCTGAGGCTCCATTCCGCACCCCCAAAACCTTGAGATTTGAAGCGTCTGCCTCCACTTCCAACCTTGTAGAATGGTTGAAATTAAATGCTCGTCACCCCATCAGCCTTTGGTGTAAAAAGTGGGTTCTGGGGCTAGGACTGAAGTCATCAGGCTTGTGTTGATAGCCTTTTCCACCTCCCTGGCCTCCTCTTCCGTCCTATGAATGTAGTCCCATGGATAAAAGGGAAGAAAGAGAAAGCAAGGAAATAGTGGGGAGGAATGAGCAGAAATTCATTTTTTTTAAAGTGTGGCAGGACCAACAAGGAAGCACAAAGCGATGTGCTCTGTGCAGAAGGCTCACTGCAGGTGAGAGCCTCACCCCGTCCGTCAGTGTCCAGATCCCCCAGCAACATCCTCTCTCACTGAGGCTACATTCACAGCATTTGACTTTTAAAGAAAGGTTCCAGTGTCCACCACTGGGCTTTCCCATTCCATGAAGATTAAAAGGGAGGGATTGTAACCCAGAAAAAGTCAGACATAAACGGGTCTCTCCAGGTGTCTAGCCAGGAGATCCTTAGTTCTCATGCATTGAAGTGCAGCAGCGCATCGCACAAGAAACACTGAATTGTTGTGAGTAAGTGTGTTTGAACACAGCATGGGAGGGTAAGGTGTGAACCGCTCTAGTGTGTCTCCTCCTCATAGGAGTGAGCAAAGTGGGCTCTCTAATGCTTAGCATCTGAGATTGCAGGGTATTTGATGGTTTTTGTTTTCCTATATTAATCAAATTTCATTTTGAAATGTGTGTGTGTACATTTGCACGTCTGTGTATGCGCATTTTCATGTGTGAGCACAAGTGTGTGTGTGTGCACATGTGTGTGTGTGCGCATATGTGTGTGTGTGTGTGTACGCGCACGCTCAGTGTAATACACACATGGGGAGGTCAGAGGACAATCTTGGGTTTCATTCTTCAGGTACTTCCCATCTTTGAGACTGTGTTTCTCACAGGCCTGGAACTTCACCAAGTAAATTAGAAGAGCTGGCCAGTGATCTTAGCAGGGATCTGCATGTCTCCTCCTCCCATCTTGCCGTTGCTAGGATCATAAATGTTTGCCACCACATCTGGCTTTTTACATGGGTTCTGGGGATTTGAACTCAGGCCCTCAAACTTGGCAGCAAGCACTCCCCATTTTGTCCTTAATTCTGCTCCATTTCCTAGAGCAGCAGGATTACTAAGGCAAGAAGAGAGAGAGCAAACGTAGGGAGAAATATTGGGACACAGCAAACTGGATCAAAAGCAGTGCAGGACCTTTACGAAAGCTCAGAACATGCAGAACTAAAAAGAAAAGGCAACGCTTCTTTTTTTTTTTTTTTTTTTTTTTTTTTTTTTTTTTTTTTTTTTTTTTTTGAGATAGGATTTCTCTGTGTAGCTCTGGCTGTCCCAGAAGTCGCTCTGTAGCCCTAGCTGTCCCTGAATTCAAAGATCTGCCTGCCTCTGTCTCCTGAGTGCTGGAATTAAATCCACCACCACCTGGCTAGCAATATGATTTTGCTTGTTTGTTTTTAAAACAAAAATATTCTGATTCAAGAGCACTGCCTTGCAAACTTTTCACTCATTTCACAAAATACAGGAGCGCATTAAAAGGCGATAGTGACAAACTGTAGTTGGCTGTATCTGGGTAATAGGACAACAGGATAAGTAGGTCTCACTAAACTTACCTTTGCTATAATAGTGGTCTATGGTTGTGGTTTTACAACCCGACCCTGAGTGCGAGCTTGTTTTACTAACTGGTCTCTAGTATGGGTGTTTTGTTAACACAGGATCTCACTGTGTGTCCCTCGTTAGCCTGGAACTCTGTGTAGTCTGGTTTGGCCTCGAACTCACAGAGATCCATTTGCTTTTGCTTCCCAGGTGCTGGGATAAAGGCTAAGTCTGATATAGCTAGCACATGGATCTCCCTAGGGGAGCAATACTTAGTAAGTTAGTGCTATGATCATAATTTCCTTGCCATGTTCCCTGGTTACTACAGGATGTTTAGGGGCTGTACTCTGGACACGAGTTTCTCCCAATGGGCTGACCTATTGCCCTGTAATCTTGGCTTGAGCTGTGCGGCTCTAGTGGGTTAGACACGAGGAGGTGGAAGAAGGAACTGTGGCGCCCCAGAATGAAGTGGGTGCTGTGAAGAGGGTCAGCTTTGGTTCTAGCACAAAATCAGATATCAGGTGCTTATCACTTCCTCCTTGCTGGGC
>NC_022027.1:32886648-32890882 GCF_000317375.1 Microtus ochrogaster | reverse complement strand
TTTTAAGACCTGGATTACTCCTTGACGGACGCCCAATTCTGTGGCAGGGTTAAAATATCAGAACCCCAGCATGATGTCACCTCTGCCAAGCAAAGCTTGCAGGAATGAGGCTCTTGGTTGTGGGAGCACATGTGTGACTCAGTTTCCATCTGGAGTCCATTCTGACTTGTAAGTCATTTGAGTTCAAGTTTGCCTGCTCTACTTTGTCCAATAACTTTGAGGGCTGTGAGAGACTTCTGATTTAGCCCATGAGAAAAGAACACTCTGTCTAGTAGACTGTATACTGCTGACAATAAACCCCAGGAACATCAAGATAGAAAGTAAGGCTGCTTCTTAGCAGCAAGCACATGGTGGAGAGGAGGCTGCTCAGTCAAGGACAGGAATGGTCTTGTGGTTAGATTCTGACTGACCATCCTGCCATACTTTATTCTGTTTTTGTATATATGTAAGTTCCAAAATAAACTGCTTGGTTTGACCAGTCGGCTGCTGGACAGACCTCCGGATTCTATCCTGTCTTCTGCCTCAGCTTCCTTCATCTGACTTTCCTTTGGCTTTGAGGATCCCCACTTCAGGAACCCTCACTGACTTTGTAAGGAGCGGGCTCCTACTCTTGGTCTGGTTACTGGCAACCAGTTGGTATAGCATGGATTCAGGTGAAGTGGGTATTTCAATCCTTTAGTATTGAGTCATATGAAGCATGTTCCAGAATAGTATGCTTGCATGCATGCCTGTCGGTGTGAATTGGTGGCTCTGCCTGTGTTGTCGCTGTCAAACTGGTCAAACATACATACACACGGCGTCAGGACAAGGCTTTAAAGGAGTATATTCCATTATATATACTATTGTTGACTAATGTCAAGTAAAACACAAGGAGTTTTGAAGGAGAGGCATAGAAATCCACATGGATGTCATCCCAGAAGCCAAGGGAACGAGGCTAGAGTGACCACAGCAGGTCAGCAATGGCCCAGGCCACTTTGGCAAAGACCTTCAGACCTCACCACACTAATTCCTCCCCCAAGGTGAAGATGGATGCTTAAGTCAAAGACTCAAGTGGGTGATGCAGCGAAAGCCTGGGGCTTGTGAGAGCCATGCAGCATAAGGAGAACATATTTAGAGGCATGAACCAACCTTGATACTCATGAAATCAGAAGCTGCCCTTCCTCCTTCCTGCAGCTAAAATAAAAGACAGAATTTTCAGCCCTCCCCTGACCCTGTAGACAAGTTAGTTAACGTTTTTTGATCGCAGAACATGGCAGATTCCATTGTGGTTTCAAAGAGAGCATTTTTTTTTTTTTTAATTTTCAAGACAGGGTTTCTCCATAGCTTTTGGTTCCTGTCCTGGAACTAGCTCTTCTAGACCAGGCTGGCCTCGAACTCACAGAGATCCGCCTGCCTCTGCCTCCCGAGTGCTGGGATTAAAGGCGTGTGCCACCACTGCCCGGCCAAAAAGAGCATTTTGAGAGAAATTAAAATGCCAAGAAAAGCCAGAGCTCAGCACACGGTCATACAGATACACCATACAGTGTCAACAGCTCAGCACACAGTTATCACCATACAGATACACCACAGAGTGTCCACAGCTCAGCACACGGTGATGGCAGTACAGATACACCACACATCCACAGTAATAATCTCTCCCCACTTTGTAGTCTGTCCATCGCCCTTCCTCTTTCCATCCATCACTTAGTGTCCATCTGGAGACTGGTAGTTCCTTGGTGTGTGTGTGGGTTGGTGGGGGGTTAACTGACTAACCCATTTTAAGGGCAAAACCAAGTTTTGGCATCCAAGCGCTCTGGATAAGCAAAATAATCAGGGTTTCAGCACGTCAAAGACAGGAGTTCCTAGTGATTAGCTTTCTACCCATTTTTCAGCATTGTTCCAGTGACCAGGGGAAGCAACTAAGCTAACTTGGAGACCAAATCCAAGCTCTAAAAAAAGAAAATACTTCAAATCCCATTATGGGCTGGAACAGGAAATACTTTTACACAGCAAACAGTATTCAGATGGGGCCTTTCACCCTAAGAGGTCACAGAAGCCGGGGATGAAAATAGCTTGAAGGGTTTTGAATGGCCGTCACGGAGGGCAGGAGCACACAGCTCCTCGAGAGATTAAGGTTGACAACACAGTTGGTACTGAGGCAGGGAATGGGGATGCGGCTGCCATTCAAATGAGAGTTTCCTGGAGAGCTTTGCCAAGAAATGTTGATGTTACCCTGTAAAGAGAAACACTTGCGCTTCCTGTAAGCCAACAGGTCCAGACCTCATAATCACTGAAAGAACTCCCCTAGCAGGGCTGCAGAAGGCATGGACAAGAACGTTCAGCCCCTGGCACTGCCGAAGAAATAAAATTATCTTTAAAAACTTCCAACTTATTTCCCTAAAACTATCTCAGCTTACCATCTCCTCAAATGTTGAGGGAACAGGCAGCGAAGAAGAGGTAGGTAAGCCGTGGAACTTTCTAAACGCATATAGTTAATTCCAGTGGTTAAATTGCAAGATATGAGAGTAGTTGAAATGCTGCCCCTCTCTCTCTCCCACTCTAGGTGCCTAAAATGTGGTTTTCATTTAGGAGGTGAGGGAGGAGTGGGCCTAGACACAGCCACTGATGATCCTAAGACTCAGCAGGGCTTGGCTTGACGGCCACAGCTCTTCGCTCAAGGACAGTAATAAGGAGGTGTCTATGTAAAAGGACACCTCTTCAGGCGTGCCTATCATGGGTGCCAGAATGTAGGGGCAGATCCATTAGGGCTGGAGATAGGACCTAGGACCTTGCACATGCTAGGTTCTACCCACTGAGATTTAACCCAAATATCTAAGTCACTGTTCTATGCTATGCGGAGGCACCATCACCAAAGCAACGTATATATAAGATAGCATTTAGTCGAGGGCTTGCTTCCACTTTCAGAGGGTTAATTCCTGAGCATCAAGGCCAGGAATGCTGCAGCAGGCATGGCACTGGAGCAGTAGCTGGGAGCTTTCATCCAGGTAGCAAGTGGAAGGCCCGCGGGCGGGGAGCACAGGCTGGGCCTGGTGTTGGCCCACACCCCAGTGATCCATTTCCTGGGGGAAAGGCCTAATCCTAATCCTTCATGGGAACCAAACATCTGTATCTCTGAGCATATGGGGGCCATCCTCATCCAAACCCTTACACAGAGTCTTCCTTTTCATCAGTTTCTCAGAGATACTGAAAGTTTGGATGAGCCTCCGTTGACCATCTGTGGAACCGTGGTCAAGTAACCAACAAGTAGGAGGAGCCCCAGCCTTCTAAAGCAGACACCATCACTTCTCCTGGAGGAGGAGCCAGGCACCATTTTTTTTTTTCACTCGAAAAGATAAAATGTTTCCAGAACCAATTACTTTTAGGAAGTTCACCGTGAACACAACAAAAATACAGGCAAGGAAAACTGGGAAATATCCCGAAGGAATGATACACCTCACAGTTGGTAGGTATCAGGCTGGTCCACATGCATAAAACCACGGGTGCACTCCCCAGTGCGTACAACACACACACACACACACACACACACGCACACACACACACACACTCAGGAGGTGGAGTCAGGAGGCTCAGAAGTTCAAAAATCATAAACAGCTATATAGAAAGCTTGGGACCCTGTCTTAAGGGGTGGGGGAAAGAATTCACCCGCTTTTCCACTGTGGCCGACTCCCGGGGAATTTCTTTATTTACTGATTCGGTGTGAGTGGCATAACAGAGAGGTCATAATTCTGGGAGAGGGAGGAGATAAAAGGTGGCCAACGCTTCTCAGTTCTCAGCACTTTGCGTGAGCCACTTAGTGTAGGTGGATGTGCAAAGCAAAGGATCATGGGCTCGTGGGACGTGAAGCTATTGGACCCTCACAACTGCCAGCCCAGGCTTTGGAACTGATTTAGAAAAAAATGCCAGCTGTTTTCATTTAACCTCTCGGAAAAAAGGCTTGTGCAATGACTTTGCCAACCACAGAAGAAAACTACAATGACAGGACAAATTGCTCTTCAAAGTGTTTCATAAGAGGTGGACAACCGCAGCCGTGAAATTGGTGTTGAGATGAAATGGTCAGCAGCTTCAAAACCGTTCTTAGTTGTCTGTATCTGACATTGTTTAGACTATCTTCAGAGAAACTTCTCAGGAGTTTCCTTATTTCCTTACTGGATTCAACTGAGAACCTTTACAAGGCCAAGGTTACCAGGGCAGTGTGATTTATACAGAGATAGAGATAGAGAGATAGAGAGATAGA
>NC_022027.1:32872809-32886548 GCF_000317375.1 Microtus ochrogaster | reverse complement strand
AGAGAGAGAGAGAGAGAGAGAGAGAGAGAGAGAGAGAGAGAGAGAGAGAGAAAACACAAAGCAAAAGCAAACATTTACCAACGAGAGAGTTCAGTTCTGAACTAATAGTGCCTGAGCTCTGCCGAGCAGTAACAAATCCATCTGACAGTAGAACCCTTTCATCCCCATGGCTAGAAACCAAGTACACTTGTTTAGTGTACCTTGGAGAGGAACAGGTGCAGTCCGAGGACCGTCCCACCTGTCTCCTTAGCAGTCAGCAATGGTTCTGCCGACTAACCCTAGCAATCCTTCGAAGTCAATCACCCCTATCACCACGTGATCCCACGGAGGCACGTGATCCCACAGAGGCATGTTAGCAGCCCACGGTTAGATAGCAGCAGCTACAAAAAGACAGGAAAGCGTGTGGGTAATTCTGAATGGGGTTCGCAATGTGATATTTCTGGAGGCCCATGGATTCCACAAGGCAGCAACAGGGGTTCTGGGGGAAAGAGCCAGCAGGACCGGAAATCATTCCAGGGCAAGAAGTAAGCCCAGAGGCAGCGTTGCCCTGGCTGTGTTCTTTTGGTTGGCAGCTTGAAGAGTGGTGGGTTACTTCACTGGACGGCTTTGGCTGGGATTAGTGTCTAACTAGAAACACACCCGCTGAACGTGGCAACAAGCCCTCCTTGCGCTCACACTGTTACCCTCCTACCTTCCTCCCACTAAACTGAAGACAGCCTGGCTTACTGAAAAAGAGGCTCGCGAAACACCGGCCTTGAGCCAATGCTCAGTGTGTGCGCCATAGAGCGCTGGTTATGGTCGGAAATCGGCAGAGCTCTGGGGTTTCTGCCTCCATGTCCCTGGCTGTGGAGAGATAACTTTCCAGAGAGAGAGTGTGTCATAGGTGCAGGGAGGCTCCGTGCTAATGGGAGAGGCATTGCTGTACCGATTACCTCGGTACAGAGACTTGGTACACATTTTAACTTGAGGAACATCCAGTTGCTGGATTTGATGATGATTTGATGGTGATCTGGCAAGTGGTTTGAACTCCAGTCCCACTTAGCTGAAAGGCTTCTCGTCCTGTCTGAAACCTCCTCAAGGGAACTAGAGGAGGGGTAAAGGCAATTATTCAGGAAGTAGGGAGTATAAATCACATGCGAAAAGGTCTAAGCGCTGGGCACATTATCCAGGTAGCTCACCGCAGGCACAAACCACATCCTAACCCACTCACGACTCTGCCGAGGACTTTGAGGGTGGTTTGCGTCCCACACTGCTGCTTTGTCAAGCCTGTATGAAATTTACAGCCGAGAATATCTTGAAGTCCAACGTTCTCTACCTCCCAGTCTTCAACCCCGTCGTGGCACAGGAGGGGGGAGTACCTCGGTCAGTTTTCTTAGCCTGGAGTCTGAAGCTACATAGATGGGGAGGGGACACAGCAGGAAGGTCACACCCCAATCTGCCAGCAATATTTGTCTTAAAAGTGAAGACGTGTAAGAGACCTTGAAGCCTGACGTGAACCTGTTTTCCTTTGAGGAAGTCTGAGGTTTTAAATAACAGTTGATTTTGATCCTGTATAATTGTGTAAGTTTTTAAAGTCATCACCCCCAACACAGGGCAGCACAGTGGGGTGGGCTCTTGGGAGGGGGGCCTGGCAATAGCAAGACTGGGGTTCACAGCTTAGGTTAAAAAGTTGCCAGGAAAGTGGGCAAAGGTGGTTGCAGCAGTCCCTGGCAAGGCACACAGGTGGCTCAGCCTTCTCCATTCATTCCATAACCCCAAAGTAAGTCATTATCTTTGTAGTTTCATTTCCACATCTGTAAATCAGGAAGATCTTTAAAGCGTCATCTAAAATTTTATAGCTGTAATTTGTGACTATGTGAGCAATTTAACTTTCCCGCTATGATTTTAATGTACTTCAGATTTTTTTACAGTATGAGTTATTTTTGTAATCAGGAAAAAAAGTAAATATCTATTGGGGTTATTCGTTTTTAAAAATGTACGGTCTCCATTTTCCCAACTTGTACTGTGGGCGTCTCTTCCTCCAAAGTGTGCGGTGCCTAGCGCTCCCTGGCAAGGCCCCCACGTGCTAGCTAGTTGCGGAGGCGGGCTGCGCGGCCTGGGAGGCGTGCCCAGGGGCCGGGAGCCCTGCCCCGCGTGTGTCCTAGGTCCCCAGGGCAGCTCCGGATCAGCTCCGGATCTCCAGAGGCAGCTCTTGAGGCGCTTCCTTTACTGTCCCCTCCGAGAGGCAGCCCGAAGTCGTCTTCATCCTCCTCTCCATCCTTTGCTAGGTTGGGGACCGTGCCGAGAGGCTGGGAACTTGCTCTGTAGTCCGTCCTCCGGGTCCCCGGGGAGGGCGCCCGCGAGCCCCGCAGTCCGCAGCTCTCCGGGGATGGGGCGGAGAGGGGGATCGGTGGGACCCCGGGAGGGGACAGGCCGGCCTCGCTCACCCGGCTCTTCTTCTTCCCCGCAGCCGCGCCAGAACCATGTCAGCAGAGACCACGACCGGCCCCACGGAGGACCAGGTGGAGATCCTGGAATACAACTTCAACAAGGTCAACAAGCATCCCGACCCCACCACGCTGTGCCTCATCGCCGCCGAGGCGGGCCTCACGGAGGAGGAGACGCAGGTGAGTCCCCAAGCCTAGCACATCGCCGGGGACTGGCGGGTCCCCGCGCCTCTCGCGGGCCTCCACTGCGTGGATCCCAGTCCATGTATCACTCCGCAGCTCCCTGGGCGCCCAGTCCACCTCCACCCCAAACCCCAACCCACCACCACTTACTTTGCTTCTGACTTTCCATTGCCTCCCAGAGCCGGGACCATACTTTCTCCTCCCATGGTTGGAGGAGCGTTTCACTTGCTGTGTGTGCTTTCAGTTTCCCAGCTCAGTAACTCCCGGCTCTGTGCTGGAGATCTTCAGGAAGGTTTGTTTTCATCAGGGGTATCACAGTTGGAAGGGACTTTGGCGATCAGCTATAAATTCAGCCGTTGGGTTTGTCAAAAGGAGGAACCTAAGGCGGGGGTGGAAGGCACCTGCCAGGATTGTTAAATCGCTCTTCCCGCCACATTGCCACATTGCGGAGCTGCATGCCTCTCGGCTACACAACCTAACTGGCACGTTGCCGTGGTTCGGTTTGGGTTTTGTTGTCGTTCTATTAATCCCCTGGTTCTGAGGCTTAGAGCCTTTCCCCAGAGTTTTCCAAGAAGGTAGCCAGCTGACGTTATGCTGCACAACCCCCTAGAGTGATGATAACGTGTCTGTTTGTTAAAGGTTTCCTTGTTACCCGACTAATCCTGAAAATTGCTTAAGGTAGAGAATGCAGCGCCGCCTGGCGCAGTGTTGGAGCAGTTAGCCGACTTTCCCTGCCTAGTCCTGTCTAAACTCTGACTTCTCTTTTCCCTTTGGTCACTGAAAGATGATTTGCTCTGCACGATAAACAGATCCTGCCTTCCTCAAAGCACTTTATGCCTCTCGATGCTACGCTGAAACTGGGATGTTCGTTTCCCTTCCAGTTTAGTAGGCGGAAGAAGGAGGGGCTTTGTCCTCTCTTCACCCTGCTCAATTGAATCTTAAAACCTTGTAATGAGGGCTCTCTGGTATCCTGGGACCAGAATCCCGAGCCTCAAACCCTAGATGATCTTTAATAAGCCCGGGGCAACATGGAGAATTTACCCATATGTAATCCTTCCAGTCCTAGATCAAATAGAAGCAGAATCAGAACCCAGTAGAAGATGATGGTTTATTGTAATCCAAGTCTAAAAGCTCCTGTGTCTTGGAGCCCGTGAAAAGACAAGCTGTTGAAGTATTAGCAGTTTAAAATCCGTGCTGTATTTAGTGGTCATGAAGATGTCTCAGGTTTTAAGAACTGGGCTCTTGGATATCATGCACACAGTACCAGTTAGGGACCTAACCCTGGAGTCTCTTCAACCTGCAAAGCAGAATAGTCATGTTTGTCTGTATTCACCATCATGTGTGCATGTGTGGTTGCTGGAGATGGACGCTAAGGCCTTGAGCATGCTAAGCATGGCCTGTGCCTCTGAGCTGGGCCACCTGCCCCATGCTGACCTTTGGAGCAATAAATACCTGGCGTGTTTTGTTTCAGATACTTGCTGAATGTAACGCCACTTATCTTGTCACCTGTGAGCTCAGGAAAGGAACCGAGGCACAGAAAGCTGACGTTGCTAAAACTGCAACAGTCTGGTTCCATGCTTAGACCCTGGGCCTCTGTCCTATACGACCTCCACAGAGGAGGGCTGGAAACAGCTGTATGTGGTGACATGGGACGCAAGGACAGAAAGATCAGCTTACCTGTGCATTAAGCAATGGGCATTCCAGGCTATTGCTAACCTTTCCTCCAGATCTCTCTGCTATTAAAGAATTGCAATGAAATCCAGCAGGAGCTGAAAGAAAGAGTGTCTGCCTTTTAGTGCTTGAGACCAACAAATGCAGAAATTCGCACAACAGGGGTCTCAGCCCATGATAGTTCTTCTGCCTCACCTCTCCTGCCATCCTCAAATGCACAAAGGGTGCAGCCAGCCCGACAAGAGTGGGGTGTGGATGAGTGAGCCTCATGGGAGGGCCTGGCTTCCTCTTCCTGCCACGGGCCAACACCTTCTTCCTGCAGAGGCCTGCTTGCCCTCATCTTCCTGTCTAGACCTGCAGGGAAGTACCTGGAACCAGGAGCTCAGAGTCTCAGCAGGAGGCTTCTGAAGGAGGCTTCTGCTTGCCCTGTCGTTTCTGTTTGGACTGGGTCCCATCTCTCCATCCTTTCTTAGCGCCACACACCAGCTTCAGCCTACTGGTTGTTTATTCTTCCCTAACATTTACATTTTAAAAGATGTCCTCTACGAAAAGGAAAGTGTCTTCTGCAGACACAAAGTCCAGTGTTGAGACTGCAAGCTAAGACAATTGCCTTTGTCTGTAGGAGGTCTTTAGGGATGCTTCAGAGACCTCCGTGGAGGCCAGCGCTTGCTGGTTCTCCCCTATCTGGCGCCTGCTTTCAGCACAGCCCCTGCCTCTCTTCTTCACTAGTGTGGTCCTCTCCCAGCCAAAACGATATTCATCACAGATGCCAGATCCCATCCTGACACCAGCCATTTCCAGAGATAGAATCAGGCCCCTTCCCCCTTTATAGGGAGTGAGACAGACAGGGTCTTCCTCTGTAGTCCAACCTGGCCATGAACTCACAATCCTCCTGCCTCAGCTGCTGACTACTGGGATTATAGACAGGTATCACAATATCCAGCATCACATTCTTTCCCTAAACCAAGTGTTATGTTAGTAACAGAGAAATACACATGATCCACTCTTGAGAGGTCGTTACTGATTTCACACTGTGGAGATTTTAGCGAAGGTGAGAAAGACCAGAATGCAGAAGCACTCTGGCTGGGGACCCTTGTAGACCTCTTTTTCTCCCCTCCCCCACCCTGCATGAACCGGGTGCTATACCAACATCCTAATAAGGTGTGAGGGAGGCACTTCTCAGAACGTGGTGTGAAAAGCCCGTCCTTGTGTTCATGAGTCACCGGTGCATCTGCAGACCTTGTAACAATCCCACTATCAAACCGAGTTCTAGGAAGCCAGTGTGCAGCAAGGGCCTTGTGGTGAGAGGCCTTCTTTAATTGCTTTTGTTGGGATCCATGGAATGTTTCTCATTCCTCTGTATATCTGCTGCATTTAAGTTAAATGAAATCCTACAGAATCCTACTCCCTGTGGCTTTTACTGTATGGAAGTCAGTGTAAAGGGGCCTGGGAACGCTGCTTCATTTTCACTCCGAGAGGCTGGAATGGTACAGTCATCTTCACACACACTTGCACACACACACACACACACACACACACACACACACACACAGAGTCTTCTTCACACACAATTGCATATGCGCGCGCGCGCGCGCACACACACACACACACACACGCAAGTACAGTGTAGCTGGCATTGCTTCTTGAGGAAGTTCCCAGTATTTTTATCTTTTTGGTGTTCTGGGCTTGTTCCCAGGATCCAGTGTTTTCAGTTGTTGCATGTTTTAGCAGTGGGCTAAGACCTCTAAAGGTCTTGCTCTGAAAAGAACGAAATGTTAGTTGTCAGAGAAAAGGACAAGAACAATGTTGTTTTGCCCCGACCCCTCCCAACCCAGTGTCCAATTATCATCTGTTCACCCAGAGTAAATAAATTTCCATCAGTGAGCCGGGGTAATGAGAGCACCCATTCATGGCAAACAAGGGATGAATGTCTTTCCCCGGGGATGGCTGAAACAAAGAAGAGAGAAAGAGACAAAGCCAGGTGGAAAATTAGGATTTATGGGAGTCAGGGGATACAAGATCCAGAGCTAGACAGAAAAGGAGCCAACAAGAGACTGTGTGTTTTGTTACCAGCAACTAGTTTGCTGGATTATGATGTATGTCCTGAATTGAATTGACAATCTCTCTCTCTCTCTCTCTCTCTCTCTCTCTCTCTCTCTCTCTCTCTCTCTTTCTCTCCCTTCCTTCAGAAAGCAGTTGAGCTTTTTTCACACCTCTTCCCATCTCTCAGTACCAGAGCTTAATTTGTTAAGCATTTAGATTGAACCTTGCAAATTCACAAATGTGGTTCAGGTCGAAGCTATTTTGGGTAATGACCCATCAATACTCTGCATGTGAAGATGCGGGGGTGGGGGTGGGGGAAGGGGCTCTTTTGAATGAGGCCAGCTTAACCACTTTGTCTTAAATGAGTCCTGATAGAAAGTGGGTTTTTTTTCCCCCTCTCTTCTAGGTTTTAATTAGTCTTGAAAATGCTGCCATTTATGCAGCTCTGGTTCCTGGAACCCCCACAGTTACCTCATTAATGAAGTTGGCACCATGCTGCTCTCAAACCAGACCCAGGCTTGACCGAGCACACACACAGATTAAAACAAGAGAATGTGCCCACTCGTCACAATCAGAGTTGGGGTCAAGCCCTGTCACACGAGCCCTCTCTTCTCCTTAAGATTAGTGATGCCCACGGGGATGGGGTTCATTTGGTAGGATGCTTGCCTAACGTGCCCAGGCCATAGGTTCCTTCTTCAGCACTGACTAAACCAGGCACCAGGAACACTTGTAATCCAAATGTTTGGGAGGTAGAGGCAGGAGGATCAGATGTTCAAGCTCTCCAGATACATAATGGATTCAAGGACAGGCTGTGCAACTTGGGCCTGTTTCAAAAGCAATAACGGGAAAAGAAAGGAAAAGAAATAAAATAAATAATACAGAGAGAGAGAAAAGAAAGAGTAGTACCCCAGAGTGAAATGAGACATACGGGGAGCAAGTGCCCTAGAGAAGGCTTCCTTCTGGTGGTCCCCCCCTTCACCCTTTGCTTTCTATTGATGTTCTCTGCTGCCACCCCCGGGATAAGGGTGGAGAGACAATTGGTCCTGGTAGAGGGAGGAGGCAGAGGCTCAGCAGGTGAACCACAGCTGGAGAGAGTGAGCCCTGACCCATCCACGCACGCACGCACGCACGCACGCGCACACGTGTAGGCTGTAAAGCAGTGTGCTGGGAGCCCTTCTCTGTCCTGAAGCCTCGGGCCCTTGCCTGAGTGACAGCCTGCCCCCAGCTTGTCAGCGGCTCTTCCGTCCTGTGGCTCGCACCCTTTCTGCTGATCTTGGGCTCCTTAGATCTCAGGAGAGACCAGCTTTTCTCCAACAGGGCCCAGCCTACTTGTGAGGCTGAACATGAACGCTGAATAAATGTTTCTTACTGGGGCCACCTCTGTCAGCCCACCCCAGAGTGGCTGAGTTACCGCTCTACTCTCTCTCCTTACCCCTAGACTAGGTAATCCTTAGGAAACCCACAAGGGGCGATAGAGACCACCAAAGCTTACCTCTCTGTTCACAGACTGGCTCTGTTCCTAGGGACTTCTTGCAGGCACTGACAGTAGAGTTAACTGTTGGTTCCACCCGCAATGCTCACCTACGCCAGCATCTTGATGGATTAGATCTGCGCTGTGAAATCTGACCATTACCCGTGTCCTCCTTGACACGGGAGGTGCGGGCTCAAGAGAAAACTGCGTGTTATGTCCTTCCAAGGAGAGAAGCCTTCTGCTTCTGTTTTCTCAACAGTGCCTTTCAAAGCTGGTTTCTTCAAATCCCAGTTTCCTTCCGAACCCCTGGTTCAGACCTTGTCCCCCAGCAGTTTTAATTTCGCTGTCTCCAAGGCCCTCAGTCTGAAGTGATGTTGTAAAGGCTGCCAGTTCGTGAAAAGTGTGCCACCCTGCCTTACAGCTTATAGGAACGTTTTGGGCCACCCTTAGTACCGTTCCAGAAGCCTCCCATTGAGGCCTCCCCAGAATTACTACTGACATTGGTAAGGGTTTAATATTTGAGTGACGCTGAGCAGGATAGCTATGAATCATGGATAAAGCCACCTCTCACTGCTCAGAGGTCCACTCCATGGATTCCTAAGAAGAGTGGTTCAAGGTCGCCTAGTGCTTATGAGTTATGAGTCGTTTATTGAACAAAATCTTACCAGATACTACTAAGGAGCAAAGCTCAGGTTGATATCGGCACCCATCATGAGATATCGAACCCAGAGTCTAGAAAACTCTGGGGGCATCAAGAGTTGTTTCAGCTTCTATTTGCTCATGAAACATTGACTAATCGGTTACATCTTGAGACTTTGTGTAAGGGTGGGGGGGTAAGATACAATGTTGATAAGATGAAAACAGGCTTGGTGTTCGTGGATCCTTCCAGAAGAGTGTGTATGCAGGCAATTAAAGTAATGCAAGTCCTACGAGGTTAGCAAAACAGAAGATAAGGAGAACCTGAGAGAGAGAGAGAGAGAGAGAGAGAGAGAGAGAGAGAGAGAGAAAGTCGGATGAAGACTATGTGGCATGCACAGATTTCCCGGGGCAAACACGGTTGGGGTTGTGCTGAGAGAACCACCCCCACAGGCCTTGCTTCTTTCCTTCCCAATTGGGCCACACAGACCACCCTTAGCCATGAAATAGACATTTCAGTTTTTCAGTACATAACAGGTAATTCTTGACGTTTCTTTCTTTCAGAAATGGTTTAAGCAGCGCCTGGCCCAGTGGCGGCGGTCAGAAGGCTTGCCCTCCGAATGCAGGTCTGTCACAGATTAGGGAGCCAGCGGCACCTGCAGCCTCCCTGGCTCTCCTGAACTCTGCCTGCGGCTCCTCACCTGGGCTTACCCAGGCTCTTTCGATGTTTCAGTGCAGAGTTGAATGTCCCATCGTTGGCTGGCCTGCTATTTAATACAATGTGTGTGTGGTTTTTTTTTTTTTAAATGTATATAACTAAAAAAGAAAATAACAGGAAGCTAAATGCAGTTCTGGGTAAAGCGATGGCTTGGCTGGGGAAGGGGCGAGGCTTGCGTTTCCCTTTGGATTTCAATGAAAGAAGATGTGGAATGGTTTTCTGTCTGCGTTCCGTTGTCAGCTGCCAGTAGCGAGTCACTGTGTGTACCATTCGTTTCCGAGCCCCCAGGCTTCTGTGGAAAAGCTATCAGAACAGGCAGGGAAGACTTCTCCCGAACTCACCCCCCTGTGCCTTTCCCCTCTGTTTCACTGAGTTCACTGGTAGTCGGATGAGCACACGGGTGTATTGTCAAAGTTTCTGTGTTACCTCGGAAAGAACCCTAAGCTAGCAGCTTCAGACTCCAAGTGGCAGAAAAGCAAGTAGCTAAGAAAAAAAATTTACAGAGTCTGGAGTTTACCTTATTTAAATGAATTTGTTGAGTTTATTTTGCTGAATAAAATGAACTGCTTTTTGTCTCAAAAATGATATTCTAAATAAAAGAGTTTTTGTTGAAAATTCATGGAGGTTTATTTATTCATTCATTCGATTTTAAAGCTGACTAGGAAGCCTATGAGGAGACAATCCCTGAAAAAGTGCCATTTTCCAATTCTTTGCGACTCCAAGGTGTGGTCCAGAATCTACCCCATCAGTATTAGCTACAAGCTAGTAAGATGTGCAGACTCAGGCCACAGGCCTGACCTCCAGATGCAGAATCTGCATTTCCCACAAGGTCCCCTGAATGAGCTACACTGTTTCATGGGGCTCCAGCCCTTGTCTCAGAAAGCATCTCAGGTCACAGGGTGCTTGTCACCCAGAAGAGCAACTTGGTTACAATGGATTAAATGCATAGGGGATGTTTGTTTGCTTGCTTGGGAGGCACAGGCAGGTGGATCTCTGAGTTTGAAGTCACCCTGGTTTACACAGATGAGTTCCAAGACAGCCAGGGCTGCACAGAGAAACCCTGTTTCTGAAAAAAACAAAACAAACAAAGTCATCAGCTCATCAACTCGTAGGTAATTTTGGCCTGTTAGAGTAACTCCCTAATGTCATCGGGGATTTAAGGTCATTCTGTCTTCACACTTTGCTACGATTGATTGGTTGATTAACTGATTTATGAGACAGTCTCACTATGTAGCCCAGGTTGGCCTTGAATCAAGTTCCTGCTGCCTATTCCTCCCAAGGGCTGGGATTTTGGGTGCACAACATTTCCACTTTAAAACCTTTAGTGCCTGACTGACCATTAAACGAATGGATGCTGAGATACCGAGTATGCATTTCATACGGAGGTAGGTGGGTCACATGACCAGCAAATCAAGGTTGTGAATGTAGAAAAGCAGGAAAGGATGGAGATTGGAAATTTGTGCTAAGCCATCCAAGAGTGATGCTTGGCACACTTCTGAACTCTTACCTACCATGCTGGCTCAGTCTTTCCATTTCTTTAAAATAGAGCCCGTGAGTAGGACAGTAAGGATCGTCGCTAATACAAATGTTTACAAGATCCTATTAAACATCCACGGTCGGCTTCCTCTCTGTCTACCTTAAAACAGTCCTTCTGTAAACAGATACAGTATGAACCAGAGCCCGAACGGAATGGCCTGGCGTCTGGCACACTGCCCTGTAACCTAATTCATGTTCTGAGCAGCCGTCAGCACCCAGGATAAATTCTGACTTCCTTCTGGCCAAGAAGAAGGGCAAAGGTGGGGACAAAGCAGGAATGTGGACATATAGTGACAGAGAACATGGAGAGAGTAATTTTTCTGTTTCTTAGTGTTCTGTTGGTACCGTCTATGCACGGAGGGAAAAAAAATGCTACCTAGGTGACCGTGGGGAGAGAGACGCTGCTCAGATCTGCCCACGGGCAGCGAGGGATGCCAAGCAAGGTCTAACACTGGGTCAGAACCCATTTCACATTTATGTATTGGGGGTCACTCTGCTGTTGAAACCCCTAGAAGATGACTCTCAGGAGTTGGTTCTCTTCCTCTACAGTATAGGTTCCGGAGAGTGAACTCAGATCACTGAGTTTGGAGGCCAACGCCTTTACCAGCCCAAGGTTAGAAGTCTTTCAAGTATGCATGAGCCATGCTGCAAGCAAGAACAATTCAGGACAAGAAAGGTTAATCAAAGTATGTCTTACTAGGTTGAAAGACCACTTTAGGTACCCAAGCATCCAGAGTTCTTGACTAGCACATACCGGGAGGCAACAAGACTTTCAGATGGGAATTTGTGCAAGTTCTAGTCAACTCGACTTGCCTTTTTTTGAATTATAAAACAAGGTCAGCAATCATTATTAAAGTCTTGTAAATAAGCAACTCTTATCCCTACAAGTACTAGAGAAGACTGGGGCTGGTTTGTGTTGCCACATAAGGCTTAATGAGAAGTTAGAGCACTGGGAGCAGAGCTTGAAGGAGCAATTTCCATTTCTTTTTTTTTTTTTTTTTTTTTTTTTTTTTTTTTTTGGTTTTTCGAGACAGGGGACAGGGTTTCTCTGTGGTTTTGGAGCCTGTCCTGGAACTAGCTCTTGTAGACCAGGCTGGTCTCGAACTCACAGAGATCCGCCTGCCTCTGCCTCCCAAGTGCTGGGATTAAAGGCGTGCGCCACCATTGCCCGGCTGCAACTTCCATTTCTTGATTAAAAGACACACACGGAGCAGACAGTGTCCTTTGCCATGATCTAGCGTTGTTATGTCTTCAGAAACAAAGATAGCCAAAAATGAAAATGAAAAAAAACTATAAAAATTACCCACCCTCTTATTAATCTTATTGTTTTAGTGTACCATATTGGGGGGTAATGATATACTTGGAGCCATATTAGAAACTGCAGTTCAAGCCCTTTCTTTGTCCTGAGAGAATAAAGAGATTCTTCCTAAGTGGGGAAAATGGCTTTTGTTTAGGAAAACATCTTGATATTTTTTAGGAACTATGGGGAGAAGGAAGGGGTGAAGAGGGGGAGGAAGATAGGAGGAGAAGGAGGAGGAGGACGCTGAGAGGCTGTAACGGGAAATCCAATGTTGGTCCCAGGAGTTTAGGTAGGAGGCTACCTGGGCATTTTAAGAAAGACAAGTGATGGAAGTGAGGGAGAGCCATGAATGAAAAAAAGAAATAAATACAAAGGAAAGGAAACAGGACCGTTCCTAGTGAGAAAGTTTACTATAGATTTGTGGAGAGCATAGACAGAGGCAGGGACATCTGGGAGAGTCCAGAGTGGACCTGATCAGACTGAGCTGGGCCATATGGGGAGGGTCTGGGAAGAGGGAAGAGGGAACCAGGTGCAGCAGCCAGGAGGTTCAAAGAAAAAAGATGAAAAGGTTGAGTAACCAAAAGGTTGGATTATATAGGGAAGGGCAGCTGGGGAAGGGCAGCCCAGTCCCCTGGGCTGGAGAGTTCAGGATAGGGGTGGGTATGTCAGCCAAGAAGGCCTTGTAACAGGTAGGGACCTAGGGATGCTGGGAGAACCTGGCGGCCAGGTCTGCTGTGATATGTGAAATAGGTACCTCAGCCATTTGTCCCAGGTTTGAAAACTAATAAGCCCATGATAGTAATTGTCAGCTGCCCTGGAAGGGAACCAGTGGAACCTGGAGTTCTGGGTTCAGGGGCTGCACACTGCTTCTCTCTGCCCTCTTTGGCATCAGCATCCGTTAGACTTTAGGAACTTACCTCAAGAGCTCCCGGTTAGAGCCCCAGCTGATCCATCTTAATATGTCTCCTGCACCCAAGGCTCAGGGAACACATAAGACTCAAAAGATTGTAAGAGCCAGAGGACCAGGAAATTTGCATTTTCTTCCTGTGATGGGAGCATCTTAGTGACCTGGGCACGTGTCGGACCAGGGTTTAGGAGAGCAGCAGCCACTGCCAAACAGGTGTCACGACGCCTGGACTGTGACATGGTGCTCTTCATAAACAAATGTGGGAACAAAGAAGCTGTGTTCCTAAGACCCGCTTCCTCCCTCTCACCATCTGGGTTGCACTAAAGGCAGAGGGTACGGTCTGAAGAGATGCTCTTCCCGACCCACAGCAACTGTGACTTCTTGTGAGACTTTGCTGCCTAAGTTTGGGAAAACGTAAGAAGATTTGAATTTTCAGTAGAGCTTCTCTCCACATGGAAGTACTTTCACAAACTTCCCTGGCAACTAGTGACACATGCACTGGACGCAACATCTCATTGGCCAAAGTGACGCTCATGACCATCTCTCACCCCAAGTCCATAACCCCTTATTGAGACTCCCTTTCCAGGAAGTTCTACATTGTATCAAATGAACAGTCAAAACTAGCCATTGCAGCCACAAAGAATACAATTCACACAACATGATGTTCACAATTATATCTTGGAACAGAAATCTTTCTATGATCAAAGCTTTAAAATGTCAAATGTTCTACGTATTTACTCACTTTTACTCAAAAGATGGCTCAGCGGTTAAGAGCATGGCCTGCTCTTCCAAAGGTCCTGAGTTCAATTCCCAGCAACCACATGGTGGCTCACAACCATCTGTAATGA
>NC_022027.1:32871047-32872164 GCF_000317375.1 Microtus ochrogaster | reverse complement strand
CAGATGTAGATCTCAGAGCTGGTTAGGCAGTTGGGCCAGGCCTCTCCCTCATCCTCTCACCATTCCTGGGATTCTCGTCTTTTCTCCTCACGGTCACAAAATAACAGCTCCAGTTCCAGGCATCACATCCCATAGCTGGTGGCGAAATGCTGAATGAGAAAGCCCAGCTTCCCCTTTTAGGCATCTGAAGGCAAATTTAATTAATCCAGGCCAGTGGGTACAAGAAGACAATTTTAATATAAAAGCACACTCACACACCCGGAGTTCAGCGATCCACAGTAAACCGGAAACAGGAAGGGCTCCAGTCTCTTGTTCCAATTCATTAGTAAAAACATTCGCCCGAGGCTGTCCCGCCCCAAAAGGCGGGGTCTCTCTACAGGCATCTCTTGGTTTATTTTCTCCCAGAAGGAAAGCTCTTTTCTGAGCATCTCCCCATCATCAGTCTTGTCCTTCCTCCTCATCGTTAGGCATCCAGCCACATACCCACTTCATGCCTATAATTGGTACATCAGAACACACTGGTGCTAACTGCAGGAGCTTATTAAAGATTTGATAAATGAGCCAAAAGTGAGTAGAATTGCCATGGTTGGCTTAGGCCAGTAACAGCACATTCCTGGATCCCTGTAACTGGAAGGTTTCTCTCCTGCCCGCCAAGTCCCAAATAACCACCAAGAGACTTAATACTAATTACAAACTGTTTGGTCTATTAGCTCAGGCTTATTAGTAATTTGCTCTTAATTAACAATTTCTTAAATTAACCCATTTCTATTATGTTATACTTTCACAAGGCTCGTGGTTTGTTACCTCATATCTTGCTTCCCCAGTGACTGCTGGCAGCTCCCCGACTTGGCGCTCTTTCTCTCTCTCCCCTTGGATTTCCTGCCTACCTTATAATGCCCTGCCATAGGCCAAAGCAGCTTCTTTGTTAACCAATGGTAATGATACATTCACAGTGTACAGTTTCTTTATTAACCAATGATAACGAAACATTCACAGTGTACAGTTTCTTTATTAACCAATGATAACGAGACATTCACAGTGTACAGTTTCTTTATTAACCAATGGTAAGAAAACATTCACAGTGTACAGAAGGACATCCCACATCAGGGCCTATCTT
>NC_022027.1:32863130-32870752 GCF_000317375.1 Microtus ochrogaster | reverse complement strand
CAGCAACCACATGGTGACTCACAACCATCTGTACTGAGATCTGGCGCCCTCCTCTGGCGTGCGGGCATACATCGAGGCAGAATGTTGTATACATAATAAATAAATACATCTTTAAAAAAATAATAATAAAATAAACCTAAAATAATCAAAGGTTGAACAAACTGTTCATGTAAGAGTATTCATTGGCAAACAAATTCCCACAGCCTGAAGAGATACAATGATTCTTTGTCACCCTAGCTTAGACATTCATCTCATGTGGGTAGAAACCCTTCCTGTGTATTATCAGCCATTACTGTATTCATTGCTCTGGCTTATACACCCTTGTTCATTCACCACAGTGACTGAGGCATTAAAGTGCTTAGCAAATCCTGCTCCCTACTTGTGCATATGGAGACCACCTCTGCAATCTCCTGGCCGTCTCCAGTCTGCTAGGTACATGGAGACGCCGTAGATCTAGAAGACAGCCAAAGGAGCCTGGCACCCAGGATGATCGCATGAACAGAGCATCTTTTCCTCTCACCAGCTGAGATGCAATGTTTGAGAAATGTTTTCCTTTGTGTGTGTAAACCGCTGAGAGTCACACTCTTTGTTACTGTAGTCAGCCAACATTGGTGAGCACGGTTTCCTGTTGAAGCGAGAACCTCCTCAGAGGAGAAGCCACTCCGCCAACATCGGTGAGCACGGTTTCCTGTTGAAGCGAGAACCTCCTCAGAGGAGAAGCCACTCCGCCAACATCGGTGAGCACGGTTTCCTGTTGAAGCGAGAACCTCCTCAGAGGAGAAGCCACCCCATTCTGCTCCCCAGGCCATTCCTTGCCCTTTGGATTTTTGTTTCTTTACTCAGTCAAATCTTTCCCACCAGTTGGCTCCAGTTTCTGGGGAAGTGTGATTAAGAAAAGTTCCTTCTTTAATGGGTGGATTTGATTAGGGCCCTTGTGGCTTCGAATAGCATCCCAGACACATTTGCCAGACTATGGACGTGACAGCCAGGAGGCTTGGTGAGAAGCTAGCAAGGGAGGAAATAGCACACCGGAGACCACAGAGGCCAAGATAGGTCTTATTAAACAAACCAGGTGTCTGAGTCAGATCATCAGAGAGGGTGCACAGACATGTGTTTGCACTTGCATGGCCCTGGCACTCGAGATCTTGAGTTTCTGCCTAGAATTTTGCTACATATAACATCCAGGGTTTTCCGAGCAGAGATGCCAGCAAGCTTGAGCAGACTCCAGCTTTGGCTCTAATGTGGAGCAAATGCGTGCTGGCCCACAGCGGAATCACAGTAACCGAATCCCGGGAGGAAAGGGAGAGCCCAAAATATCAGTTCCTCTGAAATGTTGAGCATCCCAAGTCCCCACGAACGTTAAATAAAATGGATTAGCAGGAACGCAGGGACCACTCTGACTTTCAGCTGTGGGTGTTGCCCCGCTGGGAGTGGATAGGAAGTAGTGGACAGGAAGCAGGGCACAGTAGCACACACCTGTACCTGCAGCACTTAGTGGGTTGGTCAGGAGGCTCACACAGTTGAGGGCAGCCTGGGCTATGTAGGAAGGTTCTGATCAGCTCTGGCTACATAACGAGACCCTATCTAAAATAGTCATAGCAATAAAACAAATCAAAAATGAGAAACAGTGTTCCATAATGGATGTAGCCTACAGACTGTGGTGCCCCAGGGCTGTGACTGTCTTAGTCAGTGCTCTATGGCTGTGAAGAGGCACCATGACCATGGCAACTCTAATAAAGGAAAACATTTAATTGTGACTTGCGGCGAACTTCTCAACCAGCGAGAACAACCACCACACGAGGATTCTTCTCAGATGTTTTATTGGAGTGCTTTATTGGAGTGCCCTTGGTTGAGGGAGAGCAGGAAGCGAGGGGGCCGAGAGCACCAAAGCAGCTGCTTCTATAGGGAGAAGGCACACGGGTCGCCCTGTGATTGGTTGCCACCATCAGCTGTCACCAGACTGCATCGGGATAGGCCCAAGGACTCTAAACCACCGCGCATGCGGGAAGCAGGGGACACGCAGCTCCCAAAGGCATAGCCAAATATGGAGTTGTTTATTTCCAACAAGACAGGATATCGGCACCATCTTGTAATGGCGATCCTGTCCAGCTCCCTGCAGTGACTAGCTTACAGTTCAGAGGTTCAGTCCGTTATCATCATGGCGGGACTCACGGTGGAGTGCAGGCAGACATGGTGCTGGAGAGGAGCGGAGAGTTCTACATCCGGATGGGCAGGCGGCAGGAAGAGAATGAATTACACTTTTCCCAAAAAGACCGCACCTACAGCAAGTGCTACTCCGCATCTCCTCACAGTGCCAATTTTACTCAAACCACCACGGCGACTCAGAACAGATTCCCATGGGATGCTTTCAAAGCCGCTCTTGGTCTGGACCGGACTGTAGCGGTTCTGGTTTCACTGGTCTGGGTTGTAGTCTGAGCATCAGAACGTTTTTTAAGCTCACTTGTGATATTTAACGTGGAAAGGGAGGTAAGCACTATAGCTCTCGGTTCTAGAAGCTAGATCCAGGAGAGCATTTAGTAAGTTACTAAACACACTAGTTTCTGTTGCACATATAATAGTAATAATTTACAATTTTAGCTAAGATGTAATTCACACGAAAGCGTGATTTAGAGACTTCTCTCCTACTGCTCATGAATGTTGATCACTGCTATCTACTGCCAGGGTATTTCATCAGCCCCATGCTGGATCGGATTTGTGTCCTTCTGATCCTTATGGGTAGAAATCCGCATATGCGAGGGAATGGAGGTGTCTTTAGAGGCTATAGGTCACGAGAGTAGAGCCTTTGAGGATAGGACAGGATAGAATTAGTGCCACAAAACCTTCCTGCTCCGTGCCATTGCTAAAATGAAGACAGCCACCTGCCGTCCAAGAAGAGGGATTTCTGCACACAAGGGACCTGTTAGCACCTTGACTTGACTTGACCTTGACTTAGCTTCCTCACCTCCAGAGCTGAGAAACAATCGCCTACATAAGCCACCTAGTTTGTGGGACTTCATCACCCACCTCCACTAAACTAGCCTCCCAGAGAAACTAAGGGCCATGCAGTCAGTTGCTCCTCTTCATCCCTCAGCTCCTACATCCCAATGCTGTCTCTACTTTCACTAATTTGCCCATCTGAAACATTTCATCAGCTTTTCGTTTTCCTTTCCTCTTCCTTCTCCACTTCTGCTGCTTCTTTTTTTTTTTTTTTTTCTTGTGCTAGGATCTGCAGCCCAGTTGGCCTTGAACTCACGCACATTTTCTGCTTCAGGCCTGAGTACTAGGCAGAAGTGTGACCCACCCTGTGCAGCCTATTCTGGACATTTCAAATACGCAGAATACTGTGGCATGATGTCTTTTCCCCTCCTGGTATGCTGTTTTCAAGGTGAAGTAATACTCTATCACGTGGCTCGGTCGTGTTTCACCTGCTCCTCAACTGAAAGCCGCTCACGATGCTTCCACGCCTCCGTTGCGCTGCGCTCGGTGACACTGTGGTGAACTTCTGCACCCAAGCATCTATTTTCTGAACGTACATTTCCCACTCTTCAGTACGTAAGTAGGAGCAGCCTGGTTGGAGGCCGTGTTGAATTCATGTAACTTTCTGAGGAGCTGGCCAACTGCGTTCAGCTGCCTCATTCTGTAGTGTACTAGGAGAATGTCAACAGTCTCTGTTTAGAAAACAAACAAACGAAGCCGCTCGGGCAGGTGTAATGTGGCGTTCACTGATTTGCACGTCTCTAATGACTAAGGGATGCCGGTGAGCACAACTGCGCATGCTCGCTGGCCATTCACGTACCGTCCTTGGAGAAGCCCGACTTGAATGCCTTGTCTTTACTTGTCCCTTCGGTGTTTGAGACAGGGTTTCATTAGATTGGCCCAGGTCGGCCTTGAAGTCATTATCCGCCTCCTCCACACACCAAAATCTGGAATCTAAAATGTACTTCACCATGCGAGGAGTTTTCTCTGTTCGTCTTAAAGTTGGGTTATTTATCTGTTTGCTGAGACGTAAGAATTTTTTTTCTTCCTATTTTGGATAGTAGAGCCTCACCACATGTATAATTTGGAAATATTTTTCCCCCATTCTGAACAAAATAACCTTTTAAAATTATTATTATATTTTATGTATGTGAGTATTTTACCTCTCTGTGTATCTGTGCACCATATATGCATGTGTGGTGCTTGTGCAGGTGGGAAGAGGGCGCCGGATTCCCTGGAACTGAAGTTAAGGTGGTTGTGAGTTACCATGTGGTTCTGGGACTCAAACCCTGGTCCTCCGGAAGAGCAGCTAGTGCTGTCAATCACCAAGCCACTACTTGCCCCAGAACCCCATTTTTGTCACTGTCCTTAGAAACACCAAAGTTCTTAATGCTGATAAAATATAAAGTATGATATTTTCTTCGGTTGCTTGTATATTGATGGCATAGACGTTTTGATAACAAATATAGTGTCCTGTTATCTCCCCCTGCCCCTCTCTGAGCTCAGTCTCCCCAGGTTCCCAATTGCTGGGGTTGCAGGTGTGCTCCCACTGCATCTGCCACAGGATGGCATTTTTTGCAAAGGTAAAGTGATGGGCAATAGTGAGAGAAGCTAAAATCCTGGCTGCAAAGCTGTGTAGCTTGAGGAGGAGGGACGGGGATCCAGCCGACTCACCAAGTGATGCTCACTGCACTGTCACAAGCTATCTTGTTCAGTAAGGAAATCTTGACAGCAGCAGCAACAAAATATGCATGCATGTTTGTGCACCGTGTGTTTACCTGGAGCCCAAGGAGGTCAGAAGAGGGAACCAGATCCTTCCATCCCTCCCTCCCTCCCTTTTTTAATGTAACTTTTTTATTGATTCTTTGGGAATTTCTCATCATACATCCCAACCCCACCCACTTCTGAGTCTTTCTATAACCACCCTTTACCCCTTTATTCTCCCCCTCAAAATGAAATAAAAATTAAAAACAAAACAAAGCAAAAACCATCTCACCGCCCCCTCCCCCGGGAGAGACCCACTTCTCTACCAATTGCAGCCAGAGAGAACTCACTTCCATGACAAATGTCACATCTCCAGTTCTGCTGTCCACGCACCATTTTCTCCTCACTCACTTCCATGACAAATGTCACATCTCCAGTTCCGCTGTCCACACACCATTTTCTCCTCCATCTTTCCCGGCTTTCCATCATGCATTCATTTGCCGATGTGGCATCGGAAGATTCGGTGCATCACACAGTTTACCCTTTTGCCCAAACAGCTTTACTTGCAAATGTTTCTTGCAATGATTCACTTGTCTGGTTCAAGGCCTCTGGCTTCTGCAGCACCATCAACACCGGACCCTCATTGAGATTCCTTTTGGATGTCTTGCTGTTGTCCTGAGTCGTGGGGATCCTGCGGCTATGATTCCACAGGGCCAACCCCTTCCTGCACTCCAGTAACTCATAGATGGGATAGATGCTGAGGTGGGTAAAGTCAAAGTCCTGGATCTGGGCTTGGGTGGTAGCTGAGTTGGTCAGTCTACGAGCTCTCCTGTGCCCATGCCGCTAGGCAAGACACAGGCGCACGTGCACACACACACACACACACACACGCACACTCACACACTGCCTAGGTGGGGCCAGCTCTCCTGAGCTGTTTTTAAAAATTATTTATTTATTTTCATTTCATGTTCATTGGTGTTTTGTCTGTGTGAGGGTGTCAGATCCCCCGGAACTGGAGTTACAGACAGCTGTGAGCTGCCATGTGGATGTTGGAAATCAAATCCCTCTCTGGAAGAGCAACCAGTGCTCTTAATAGCTGAGCCATCCTTGTTTCTCAGCCAGGGCTTTCTTACTCTTTGTATTCTTCTGTTTCCTTGTCCTTGTCTTATAAAAAACCAACTGTGGCCAACACAAAGCAGGAGCAGTACACAAAGCCAATGACATCTTTAAACTAGAGCTGGGTATAGCAGCACACTTCTTTAATTCCAGCACTCGAGAGGCAGAGGCAGGCGGACCTTTGTGAGTTCAAGGATAGCCTGGTCTACACAGACAGAACTTGTCTCAAATAAAAACAACAATAATAGAAGGAAGGGAAGGAGGGGAGAAGGAACCCTTAGATTATACAGGTTGGATGCAGTTTCCTTTCACTACAGTAAGCACTGAGAGAATGGCTTCAAGGTGGCAGACTCAGACGGGCACTGGGATGGAGGACTAAGGGAGCTTTCGGTGGCTAGCCTTTGTATTAAAGCTGAGCACACAAGGTCCATATTCCCTGCCTTGAATGGTACAATTGCTCCCCAGGTCCTTGTGGGGTGCTGGAAGGGTAGAAGAAAAGCATTAATGACCTCCGGAGGCTTATTGCTGAAGAGCCCGAGAATACCGGCAGCCCTGAGTGGGAAGTGATGGAGACACTGGACAAAGAGCAGATGGTCTTTGCTCCCAGGCATGAACCACAGCCTAGACCCTGGGACTCTATCCCATGGAGTGAGCAGAAACCCCAGGGAACCACATGCCAGGATAAACATGAAGCCTTGGGCTCTGTGCCCAGTTGAGTAGAGAATGACTAATGCATGGGACAGCTCTCAACAAGGAATGCAGTGGCTTCCAGAGCATTGCCTTTCTGCAGAAGCAGGGCTGAGCCTGGGTAAAGGTGAACCTCAGGATGAGCGTCTGAGAATCACATTCCATTCCCGCCCGTCGGGCGTCTATGGTCTTTTCTTCCCATACTCCTACCTCCTTCCATCAAAACTTCCCTGCTTTGTATGTCACCCTTTCTGGGGTTTTCACTTGTTTAGTAACCCCCAAGATCACGGAACGACTTGAGCAAATGCACACTTAGGCTTTAAGATGAGTCCTTGGTGCCTGCGCTCCACAGTGCATGCTGTGTAAATGCTGGAATTCTCTCCTTGAAGTACTGTGATTTTTAATATCTGCCATCCTTTTTAGTGACTTGGACTGGAATCTTTCCGTTTCATGAAAAGCAGCTTTAAAATTCCATTCAGTCTGGTGAACTTTTGTCTGGAGGTATTCAGCGCTTCTAGAGGTGACCGAGAGAAAATGCAATCGTTGGCAAAGCCTGGGATGGAAAGTCCTGTGACTTAGCAGCATGCGTGTGGCTGTTAGAACCCACAGGATAATCTCAACCTTTCCTCGGTGCTGACCAAGGCTTCAGGGTGGGGCACGCCAAGACTCTCGGGGCAACCTCAGAGTCTACCCTGCTGAGGAAAACAAAAAACAAAAACAAAAAACTGCTATGAGGCAATTTAAAATACACCAGGGGACAAAATACCACAGATTTATACAGTTGCCCTCAATGTCCACAGGGCTTCAATGTCCCATGTGGAATTTCTAAGTCAATGGTTGCTTGAGATATCTGCATATAATCTATGCATACCCTGCCATATTGTTAAAACCTCCTCTAGATTACCTACAGTACTTAAAACAATGCAAATGCTCTATAAATAGTTGTTTAGGGGATAATCACAAAAGGGGATCTGTACATGGGGGTGCCAGCCACCTGGGACTCCTCAAACACATGACCACGCTTCCTGTTCAGGACACCATAGATGCCACCCACAACTTGCTCAGGACACTGGATCTCCACAAGGTAGATAGGCTCCATGAGGCGGGGCTGTGCGGTCAACACACTGGCATAGAGGCAG
>NC_022027.1:32845759-32850942 GCF_000317375.1 Microtus ochrogaster | reverse complement strand
CAAGAGTGAAGGACTCAGGTGGCCATTCACCAGCTCACTCAGCAGCCATGGAAGAAGAGCGGAAGTAAGATTTACAGAAGGGAAAGATAAAAAGCCAGAGGCAAAAGGTAGTCTGGATAATTTAAGTCAAGAAGAGCTGACAAGAAACATGCCAAGCTAAGGGCAGGCATTCATAAGGAAGAAGAAGCCTCTGTGTGTGATTTATTTGGGAGCTTGCCTGGGGAATGTTACTCTCCCTCTTTTTAGTGACACACAAGCAAAAGAAATCCAGTGACGGTGAAGGGCAGGGCTGGAACTGGAACCACTGTGGTCCCTCTGTGCTTCCCACGCAGAGGCTGAGGGAAAGAAGAGGGCCCTCAGCACAGCAGTTGAAGCCTTGACCATCCCTGGCTCTCTGCCACACACACCATCACAAATCCTCGACTCTGGGTCTGCTCTTTAGTAACTCAGAAAAGCAGAAGAGGACATCGCTTCCCAGGAACTCCCACCTCCTGAGCCCCACTCCTGAAAGGATCAACTGAAGCCTTCATCCTTCAGGAATCTCTGTCCCCTGCCCAGGACTCACTGCGCTTTCTCCAGAACCATTTATTTCTTGATGTGTGACTCAGAGACTGAAGGCCATCTTCCCTGTGCCTCTCTCTGGTCTCCCTGCGCTCTCCGTCCTGTCTCCCAAGCAGTCTGTTCAGTCGTGTCAGCATGGCTCTGGGTGAACCACACAGGCACCGAACGAATGCCTCAAGGGCAGTTGGCGTTGCCACAACACAGGTGACATCACAGAATTCCAGGCTCTCCAGGATACAGTAGAATGTCCCGGTGGGGGACTGCTGATGTCATATGATACAGCTATTAACCCCTGATAACTACTTCACCCAAAAGTGACCTGAAACTAAGGTGCCATTTAAAGAGCCTCTCTGAGGTCACCGGGGAAGGCTTTAGACACATTGTCTTCCTAAAGCCAGAAATCTAGCCCTCTGCTTCTTATGTGTTATGTGAGAAGTTGAAAGCTCACTTCCCAACCGCTGCCCAGGGATGGCTTTTCCCTCCTTAAGATCCACACTCAAGTAACGTGAGAAACAAAGGATGCTTAGAAATGAGGTCAGGATAAAGGGAGTAGAACAGATGAGATCTCTGAAGTGAACGAGCACTGGTGCAGATCCTCAGACTTTTAGAGATTGGAGGGTTCAAAACAAAGAGGACATGCATAGGAAGTGATGAAAATTTCACTCAGAGTGTCACTAAAACTCAAGTTATGAAGTTGTTAATGAAGATGTCAGTAGCTCTTGGCATGTCTACCTGGAACCACTGAGCCCAGGGGAGCCTTCAGATATTGAAAGCAAACAGTCCTAGAAAGAGAATGATGACCCAACATTGAATCAATAGACTGAGGAAAGAGTAGTGGCAACCAGAGGTCAGTGTGCACCATCTAGAGGAGTCTTAGAGATGGAGACACAAGTGCGTGCACATACACACACACGCGCACACACACACAAACACGTAAATAAAAAAAACAAGCACACAATCACACAATTCCGGTTGAGAACGTGATGTACATCACTGCTATGCTGTGTCAACCAGCAAACAAGCCAAATTCCTTGGTCTGGAGCCACCTGTTCCAATTCCCATGTTTTTCAATAGGTGGCGCTGCTAGCTTTGGGAGAACATGAAAATGGCAGGCAAAAGAAGAGACTCAGAGTTGTTGCACCATACAGGTGTTTTATAACCGTAACCACCTTTCTAGTATCCTGACCATCCCTGTAAAGAGAAGCCAGTCCATGGTCAGCCTGGAATGCATGTTCTCCAGATATGACCTCTGCCACTGTAACCAACGTTGGCACTTGCAGGTACCACTGCATGGGACCTTGCTCCTCCCAGATGCCCCATTAATCCCCACAATGTCCCTATCTGATACAAGTGGCACTCTAGCTCCTTCCCACTTTTGTGGAGTCTCAGGATCTTGCCTTGTCTCTTTGGCTTCTCTCATGTCCACTCTGGATGCTCTGTTACCAAACTAGCCGCAGCAGGCCTGTGCCTCACATTCCCCTCACACTGGACTAACCACAATGTTCCTCGTATTCCTGGATCCTTCTGAGAGTTTTCCTGACACTGGGGGACCCAGAGCAATGCTGAGGGCCCTGCTTCATTCATACCAGTAGCATTCCATCCAAGTACTTACAGCCAAAAATGGTGCTGAGCAAATCAGTCCTGTCCAGGCTGCCTAATAGCTGTGTGATTGTGGGAATGCGCCTTTGCATGGCACCCAGGTGGTTAGTGTCATTCACCTTCCTCGTGGCCACATTCTCATGGTAGTGATCCAACACCAGACCCTGGGATGCTGGAGAGGAGTTCATTGATCGGAAGGAAGATGTGTGAGACACAAGCCTGTCATGCCAGTGTTGGGGGTAACAGCATAGGAAGATCAGGAGTTCCAGACCCTCCTGGACTACAGAAACTCTGGTTCAAAGAAGACAGGCAGACCAGGATGGGAGCTCAGGTGGTGGAGGGCTTCCCTAGGAGACATTAAACCCCAAGCTCCATTTCAGCACAGTGTAAACATGCCTTGACATTTTGGAAGAAAGGGAGATCAGAGCTTGCCAGTTATCCTTAGCTGCAGGGTGAGATGGAGGCCAGCCTGGGCTACATGGGAGCTATTGGAAGAGAGAAAACTGGATTTTCAGGGCACAGGCAGGGAGATCTGCCTTGAGAGATAGAGAGATGGGTGACAGAGTTGGTGGCAGATGATCATTAGGGTGGCCCAGCACAGTCTTGTAGGGCTGCTGTCTCCAGGTTATTTTATCCCCCAGATGGCAAGAATGATCTCAGGAAGAAAGAACCAAGTGATCTGAGCCCTGTTGTGGGGTTAGAGGAGGCTCCACAGGGACCTTCTCTGCATGTTCAAGGTGGGAGAGACAGAAGGCCAGAGAGAACTTCAGGACTTGTTGGTAGTATCTCAGAACCACTGCATGGAGAACTCACCGTGTGTCTTCTTGGGCACCAGATATGGATGCTGGGTTGTCGTAAGTGGCTACAATCCAGATGGATTGAAGGAGCAATGATGGAATTTTCTGGTTCTGGAGCTCCAAAGTTTCAAATCCTCGACATCACCTTCTTCAGAGTCTTCAGAAGGCTCCTTCCTGTCTCTTTGAGAACCTGGGTCTTCTATGACATGGCTCAGGTCCCTTAGGGACAGGGAGGACACATAAAGGGGAGGCAAGGACATAGAAAACAAGCTTTCCCACTAATGTGTTATTACTAAGACAAATACCAGATAGGAACATTCACCTGCATCATGCTAACACGACCAAAGCCAGGGGAGGGGTCTTGGTCAAAGATGGTGCTTACTATGCCCTGGGTCTTAGGGTGGTTGACAGTGTAGGTGATTTTGTGAGTCCACCTGAGACAGTGTGATTGACAGAGAAGATTCCAAGGAGCAAACTGTACTGAACGTGTTTGAGTTCCTCCATGTCTGCAGGACTCTAACTAGGGAGACTTGAGTCTGTGTCAAGACATTAGCTAGGTGTAGGTTTATGGTGGCAAGAAGCAGCACACGAGATGGGAAGGACAATGATTGCTTTGACTGGGATTTGAACCGAGGTTGCTGTGGCCACAATGCAGAGTACTAACCACTAGACAATCACAGCGAGCCATGTGCCTGATGTTGGGTGCTCACCAGAGTCTCTGTCAAGTTCTGCCCTGTTCAGACTTGGAGGCTTCCTTCTGACTGGCCTGTCCTGCAGAAGTGATTTCTCCAGCGCCTATGCATTGTGAGCTGCACCGAGTAAATGCATCTGTGCCTTGGTAGGGTGGTGAGGGCAGTCACTGAGAAGTCCGTGGGTCGATGTTTCTCTTGCAAGTGCAGTATTCTCCCTAAGCAGGTGATAGCCCTCAATGGCGCTTCTCTCCATGGTGATTGGGGTACCTGGGGAGGAGGCGAACTGCTCTGGGTTCCTTCTGGATAGCTGGGGAGCAAACCAGCTGACCTGCACCTTCTACAGATACTACTCACCTGCAGAGGCCAAAACAGTCACTGCCAAACAGTCACTGTCAAGTGCCTGGACTCCTTACCAAACACGACAGAGGCTGGTCGTTTATTGGATTTATTTTGGTCTTTCCACACAAAGTGATTTTTTGAAATAACTTGGTTCTAGGGTTTTGTGATTATAAATTACACTTTGGTAATTCTGCTGTATGGATATCTTTAGCCAGTGGTGTAAAGTTTACCTGTTCTGTTAAATTCTGGTTCATTTCTTGTGCTTTGGTGACTTGTCCATAATTTTCCTTTATTAAGAAAAGATTCCCACTCTCCCCTTTTCCTAATAAACCAGATATCAGGTGGAGATTGTCCACAGGGGTCCCCTCTCTTCCCACACTGAATAAAAATTGGCTTGTTATTTGCCCTGCTGTCTGTGCTATCTGGAAAGAACAAGGGTTTCTTACCCCAAAAGCAGGATCCATAACTAACTAGACCACATTATGGCCATGTTAAAGACCTCCCATCTCCGCAGAGCTATAGGAATTATTCACTGCTGGTCTCATCAGAATCTAATCATCTCTAAGGGATCAGACTCCATCATCTCTAAGGGAAATAACTGAGCTGACCAAACAGCCAGGGCAGCAGCCTTCCAGGCCCAGACTTAGCTCAATCACCTCAGGGGGTTCATACAGTACGGCCCACATTCTCACAGTCACCACCTGACACTTGGACAATTCTGTCCAACCTATGTCAACTCTTCATCCACATAGTCAGGCTCTGTCTCACGTTGTCAAGGCTCACCTCTAACACACCCTGGAGGACTTAGAGTTCTTAAAAACTATCATTGCCTCTTATAAAATCTATCAAAAGTCAGATTACAAGTCCAGGTATTGTAGCTTCCCTTTTCACACCCACCAGGAAATGAGCTCCCTTATAGGAAGTGAGTGACAGCCTGATTTTACTCATGTGCCTACAGTCAGATGGGTTAAAAATCTCCCGGGTTAGGTAGATACCATCTCTGGGTGTATTGAAGGGTTTCCCATCACTAATAAGAGGGTCCTGACAGTTGCTGAAGTCCTGCTCCAGGAAATTAGTCCCCAGTTTCTAATCCCAACCTCGCTTCAGTCAGATAATGGTCCAGAGTTTACCTCCCAGATCTCTCACACTAGCTATGACTCCTAACATTCCCTGGCATTTTCATATCCCATACCAT
>NC_022027.1:32820913-32826509 GCF_000317375.1 Microtus ochrogaster | reverse complement strand
TTTTTTTTCTCAATAAAAAATAAATAAATAAAAACCATGAGTCACCTTAGAATTGCCATGACTTAAAGCAGCTCGTTAAGCACCGTCATATATGTTTGTTGGTGGGAATAATCCTATGGTGAGAATTGCTAAGACACAGTGTTTACTTCACAAACAAGTTGAGGGAGATTTGGAACGTTTCCTAAAAGATAAAATTGATTCATCTGAGTCTATGACTAACAGTCATGGGAGCCACTTGAAGGAGAACGCTTATGTTGGCAATGGATGCAAGCTCTTTTTCTCTTTTGGTCCGTAATCTTCACGCCTTGCAAATCAGCGTGTTTCAGCCCGATCGGGTGAGTCAGGATTTCCCCAGGAAAGTAATAGACAGCCAGTGTTCTCCGCCACCCATTTACTTAAAAAAGCAAACAAACGAAAAACCTAGATTCAATTTTTTTCTGGAGTTTTAAGTTTACAGAAAGAAAGTGAGCAAAGCTTACATCTTACATTAGCAGGATACAGCTGATAAATAATCGATGACCGAAATGAAGAGGTCATTCTTAACTAAAGTTCACGGTCGATGCTGAATTCACAGTGGCGCTGCAGTCTTTGAGCTTGCACGATGAATACACAATGTCAGGTGCCCATCAGAATCATGCAGAGTGGTCATGGTCCTAGACCTCCTCATCCCGCCTCCCTTCTTCACCCTGCCTCCCCTCATCCCTCCAGCCCTGAAAACATCCAATTTGCTTTTACTCATTGCGCCACCTCAGAGATCGTGGGATTCCAGAGATTGTGAGATTCCAGAGATTGTAGCTTTGTACAGATTCTCTGTAGCTTTGGAGCCTGTTCTGGAACTAGCTCTTGTAGAGCAGGCTGGCCTCGAATTCACAGAGATCTGATCACCTCTGCCTCCCAAGTGCTGGGATTAAAGTCATGTGCTACCACCGCCCAGCCTTGGCTGTGCTTATGATGACCTTTGATGACTCCCAATCATCATTGTCAGAGCCCTATTTCCGGGTTCCCCAGCGTCCACACCCACACTGCCCCACGATGTGTAAGGAGGAATCCCAACAGTATGAAATAATCCAGCTCTTCAACAGAAGCAACCAACACCAGAACACAACTTGGTGTTTTGTTTTTTTTCACTTGTGAACTAAATGTCTGGATTTGGTCCACCTTCTCAAAGAGGAGTGCTCTATTAAATCAGCAACTTCTCATGGTTAAATTCTGATTTTCCCATAGGAAACAGAGAACAAGGGAACTGTTTCTGGAATGTAAAGGGACTGTGTCTTTGGTTTAGAGTTACTGGAAGATAGCAAGACTGTATACTGCTTCAGTATTATTCGAGAGGTCTCCTGCTGGCTCCTTGGTGCAGCCGGGTTTGAGATCCACGCCTAATCTAGAGCCTGCTGGTGTCAGTCAGAGACTTCAGAAGACCCTACTCATCACAGGAAGCATGGGGGAAACTGAGGTAGCATATTATCTCCCTAACCAACTGAACTTTCTTGATAGTGTGTGACTTGAAGAAAGGGCTAGCTTGACTGCAATTGGCCCCCATAATCCCAAAGGGAGCTGCACTGTTAGGAGGTGTGGCTTTGTTAAAGTAGGCGTGGCCTTGGTGGAGGAAGTACGTCACTGTGGATTGGGCTTTGAGTTCTGTGTTTAAGCCTCTCCCAGTGTCACAGATGACTTTCTGTCCCAGTTGTATTTCTGTTGTGGTCTGGGCAGGACCACATCAGCTCTTACAAAGGAAAGCGTTTAATTGTGGATTTGCTTACAGTTTCAGAGGTTTAATCCATTATCATCACGGCAGGGAGCATGTGGCATACAGGCACCATGGTCCAAGAGAAATAGCTGAGAACTACGTCCTAATCCACAGGCAGAGAGAAAGAGACTGGGCCCGTTATGCGCTTTTGAAACCTCAACGCCTACCTCTAACAAGGCCACACCTCATAAGATATACCTTAGGCCAGATCCCTTAAATCTCACAAATCTCACACACAGCCCTCCCCTTGGTAGATGCTATGGGAGCCAAGCTGCTGTACTTTAGGGATAGCTTTTTCTGAAGACATCTTGCCTTCAGAAATGTGTACTTTTGTCCAACATTGCAACATTAATAATATGCTTTGAGACCATTTAAAACTGCTGGATCAGGAACTCTTAAGGAATGTGATAAAGATGCTAGGTGTAGCTCTCCACAGCCGATGGCCACTGGCAGGGGTGAAGGTGGGGAGGATTCGTTTTGTTTTGTTTTTTAAGGGCTGACCACCGGGAGTTTGACCATGCTCCAGTGAGTATACGAGCAGCACAAATTGGACCTGTGGGGTTTCTTTTCCGTTTTTGTGGAGGTCACAAGAGTTGGGGGGCAGATGTGGGAGGACTGAGAAGTGAGTGTGATCAGGGTGCATTGTGTGAAATTCCCAAATAATCATTAAAAATATGCTGAAAAACCACTCTGTTTTCCTACTGGTTCTCAGCCTGTTTAATAGCCTGTGCTATACTGGGTTAGTTGGGGTCAGTCTTTCCTTGTAAAACTGTGGTAAGAGTTCTGCAGAAAACATATCCCCTTTTGAGAGTAGTGGCTCTGGCCTTTAACCCTAATATTCAGGAGGCAGAGGAAGGGAGACTTCTAAGTTCAAGATCAGCCTGGTCTACATGGTGAGTTCCAGGCCAACCACGGCTACCTAGAGAGAGACTCAGTCTCCAAAATAAAAAAATAGATAAATAAATAAAAGCTTAGCAAATATCTGTTGTGCTTTGAATGAGAATGCCTCCCATAAACTCACAGGGAGTGGCATTGGAGGTGTGGCCTTGTTGGAGTAGGAGTGGCCTTGTTAGAGGAAGCGGGTCACAGGTGGCGGTCTTTAAAGTTTCAAAAGCTCAAGCCAGGCCTAGTATCACTCTCTCTTCCTGCTTCTTGCCTGTTCAGATGTAGGACTCTCAGCTACTTCTTCAGGGCCACATCTGCCTGCGTGCTGCCATGCTTCCCGCCATGACAGTAATGGACTAAATGTTTGCACCTGTAAGCCAGCCCTGTCATAGGAGGCATTGTCCTTTATAAGAGCTGGCGTGACCCTTTCATAGATCCACAGCCACAGACACCAGACACACACAACAAACAGATGATGGACAGACCACAGGAAACAGACAACAGAACAGACAAAAGACACAGTGAAAGGTGTGGCGAATTCAGATTTGGGCTCACTTTTGCTCTAAACTACTCCAAGAGGAAAAACCTTTGCACTCTTTTTTTTTTTAATTTATTTATTATGTATACAATACTCTGTCTGTGTGTGTGTCTGCAGGCCAGAAGAGGGCAGCGGACCTCATTACAGATGGTTGTGAGCCACCATGTGGTTGCCGGGAATTGAACTCAGGACCCTTGGAAGAGCAGGCAATGCTCTTAACCACTGAGCCATCTCTCCAGCCCCCACCTTTGCACTCTTTAACGCTGCCTTGATGCATTGTACCTCAGCAAACTATTAGCTCCACGTTGCTCTGTTCCAAAGCTACATGGTGGTCTTTGGAAACCAGAATTTAATAATAGTATTTTTGCTTCCGTTTTATTGGTGATAAAATGGAGGCCCAGAGGGGTTAGACATGGAGTCATAATGTGCTGTTCTACTCATATATCTACACTGCTTCCCTGGAACATTTGAAGTCACGTGATACAGGGTTTTTCTCTATATATAGCCAACCATGTGGGAACCATCCCAGAGAAGCCTGAATTTACAGCAGACCCCTGACCCTGGCCATGTTTTAAGTCTGATAAAGCCAGGAAGGGAGGGGGCGCTTTCAAACTCTTCAAGTCTCAAGGAATGTATGCAAGCTTAGGCATTACAGTTCATTCCACGAAGCTGCCTACCCGTGGCTCGTGGCCACCGTGTTCCTGGCACCTGGGTGTGGCTCACTGCCCACTTACCCTGAAGGTTTCTGTTTCCCGATCTCCACTCCCTACAGCCACCTTCCCCTATCCCTGGCTAGATGCCGATGCTCTCTTGCAACCCTCCCAGGATGCTCATCATCCGAGAAGTCCTAGCAGGCCACACCTTAGCCATAGGAACCAGAAAGGCAGGCAGACGCATGCTACAGTGGGTGGGAGCATTCTTTCACCTGGGAACACCTCCCAGATGGAAAAGGAAAATGCACATGAAGTCTGAAAGAATGAATGTCTTCAGGCACCCTTTCCTCACAACCCCTGGTATAGTTGTTGCCAAAGCAGGCCAGTGGCCAGGACCTCCTCAGACAAGCCCTTTAGAATTCACAGCCTGATGGGCATGGTGGTGCATGCCTTTAATCCCATCACTTGGAAGGCAGAGATAGGTGGATCTCTGTGAGTTCGAGGCCAGCCTGGTCTACAAAGCGAGTTCCAGGACAGGCTCCAAAACTACACAGAGAAACCCTGTCTCGAAAAACAAAGCAAAAGACAGAACTCAAAGGCTTCTTCAGCAGGAAAGAAGAGTCTACCAAAGCGGGAGAGCTGAACCCGTCGTGACCAACATACTTCTCTACTCCAAACATGCAGTTCTTTTTTTTTTATTTGTTTATTTATTATATATACAATATTCTGTCTGTGTGTATGTCTGCAAGACAGAAGAGGGCACCAGACCTCATTACAGATGGTTATGAGCCACCATGTGGTTGCTGGGAATTGAACTCAGGACCTCTGGAAGAACAGTCAGTGCTCTTAACCTCTGAGCCATCTCTCCAGCCCCCTAAACATGCAGTTCTTACTGGCCAACCCGGGGTGGGTATAAGAAAACCGACAGGGGCTAATGAAGAAGTGTTACCTGCTCTTTCTACCAAAGCAAAACCTGTGTCCCCAAGCCCATGGAGAGCAGACAACAGCTGGCAAAACCATTCCACTTTCCCCGTTTTGTAAGCCAAGACTGTGTGCAGTCTTTTTCTAGCTTCATAACCTGTGATTTCATTTTGCAAAGTTATTAAACAGAGAATCCCAGTAGTAAACAATTTGCACGTTTCTTACTGTCTGCTATTCTGAGTATTGAAATAACCTCTCATAATTTCCCCCACCAGCCTCCCCACTCCCACTAGTGTCCTCCAAACAGGGACACAGTTTACTTTTGTATCTGGTGTGTCCACATCCTATGTGTTACGCATCTGTTAGTCACCTAATACCCATCTTGGTTACAGACTGTCCCTGTGGTATCAGAGTATTTGTCTTCAGGCAATCCTTATTTTGTTCAGTCATATCCCCAGAGTATAAGAAAAGTGACATAGGACATTTAAAGGTGCTACAGAGAATATGTAACAGGCTTCCTTTAAGCAAAAAGGTAACTGTTTCTAACTAAATAGAAAAATATATACAGGATAATCCAGAGTAGTTGCTACCTTCCCGACATATCAGAAGACCAGTAGCAGCCTCGTGCTATGCCACACGCCTGCATTCTTGAAGCTTCATCTCATCATGGAGACACGGGACCAACTCACATCATCACAAGAAGGGAGATCACGTATGAAGATATTCTGAGAGCTATAGAGAGGGAGGGATCACACTAATACCATTGTGTTATAATGTTCTGTGGTAATCTTACCTATTGTTGTCACTTATGATGGCTACTTTATAAATTAAACTTTTTCTTTCTTTTTTTTT
>NC_022027.1:32814759-32820347 GCF_000317375.1 Microtus ochrogaster | reverse complement strand
GGACGGGCACCAAGGACCTGGGCAGTTACTACACTAACACACTGGCTGAGATGAAGCTAAGGCAGTGAGAGAAAGCATCCTGCTCTCTCTGCCCAGAGCCCAGTCATGACTTATAAGGACCAAAGATGTTCTGTCCCCTCATCTACATAATTTACTTAACTCAGCAGCTTTCCATTGCCTTTAGGATGGAGACTAAAATGCTCAACTTGACCTCCAGAGTCCCATCTTGCAGCCCTTTCTGTTGGAGGAAGCTGACATTCTTTCAGCCTATGATCCGCTCTCCCGTCTGCTGCAGAGGATCTCCTAGAAGGCTGTAGGCAGTTCCCGAATCAAGGGGAGAGAGGGAGGGGGAGAGGGGGGGACGCCAAGGAACTGAGTTCGAACCCCTAGAGCTGGAGATGTCACTTCCTTCCTTGCATCGTGCTTCTCAAAACCCAAAGTTTGAGACAATGGCACTAGGTCTGGATGGCCTGGGCATGGGCCCATCCTTTTACTAAGCCACTTTGAAGAAAAGTCACCATAATTGGTTTTTTTTTTTTGTTTTTATTTTAAAAGTCTCTTATATAATCCTGGTAAACTGAAGCCTGATATTTAGACCAGGGGTTGACCTCAAACTCAGAGAGATCCTCCTGCCTCTACCTCCCAAGTGCTGGGATTAAAGGCGTGTACCACTACACCCAACCCCATAAAACTTTGTTACTTGTCTATGTTTTTTCTTTTGAAGATTTTACTTCATTTCATATGTATGGATGCTTTGCTAGTATGTAAGTAAATGTATCATCACACGCAATTGTGCAAGGAGGCCAGAAGAGGGTCTTGGATAGCCCAGCACTGGAGTGACAGGCAGTGGCGCGGTGCCGCGTGAGTGCTGGGAACTGGATCTGGCTCCTCTGCAAGCATAGCGAATGCTCTTCACCCACTGAGCAATCCTTCCAGCTCCCTCACTTACCTGTTTTCAGTGTAGGTCCCGGGGGGTTGTACCAGGGGCCTGGCACATGTTAGACAACCACTGTCCCAATCCTAAGCCATGTGCCCATCACCCCGTGTAAAACGAATGAGAAGATGCTAGCTCCTCGAAAGGAAACAGCAGATGTTCTCCAATGGGGGGAAGACTCGCTGAAAGATGACCGGAAACTCAGGTGATTCCCGCTCTCTGGAATGCCTTGCTGTCCTCTCTGGTGTTAGTCAGGTTCCAGCTCAACTGTCTCTCCTTTGAAGAAAAGCTCCCTGGCTTTCCTAGGGGACTGAAGCTCTCTGTTCTGTTATTTCACGACACTGCTTCATGGCACTGTTCTATGGCCATTTTACACTTCTTTATAAGGGGATGTCGCCCAGATGGACAGGCCATGAGAACAGAACTGGCATCTCATTGGCTCACTGTGCTGTACCTCCTGCCCCTTGACCAGCACCTAGAAGAGGACTCAACATTCACTTGAAGGGGAAAAAAAAAATCAAGCCATGTTTTTTTATATTAATTATGCCATTTCTCCATCCCAGAAAACACAGTGAAATTAAAAAAAACAAATTTCAGTTCAAATTCACACTTTATTATATGTATTTTTTCCATTTAATCTTTTCAACATTGTGGGAAGAACCTTATTTATATGTAAGGAAACAGAGATAGGGAATGAAGGAATTGATTTAAGCTTCAGTGCCCAGGAAATGGCCCAGGAGAGCTACAAACCCAGGCAGGCAGATCTCTGAGTTCGAGCCCAGTCTGGTCTACAGAGCAAGTTCCAGGACAGGCTTCAAAGCTACACAGAGAAACCCTGTCTAGAAAAACCAAACCCCATTCCCCACAAAACAACAACAAAACAAAACAAAACAACCAACTCAACCCAAACAAGCAAAACCTGTTGATCTTTTTGAGATGGGATTCTGCTCTTGAGCTCAGGCGATCCTCCCTCCCCTGCCTTCCCCAGTAGCTGGGATTACAGGTGCACACCTTCACCATGTGGGTATCTTTTTTCTGTCCTTCACAGCGAGCCTGGAACAAGGCAGTGGAGACCAGTGAAGATGTTAAGGCAAGCAACAGCTCCCTAATAGAGACTACAAAACCCATTTTGTCTCATCCAAAGAAGCCCTTCGGGTCAGTGTTTTTGCAGATGATGGAGGAAGATAGACAAGGTAACACTGAGACTAACCTCAATTCCCAGGACTTTGTAGAGAAGGGCTGGAGACAGAATGGGAAAGCCAGGGATGGAGGATGAGCAAAACATACAAAAGCGAGAAAGCAAGCCCTCTGCGCAGCACAGCGCAGGAGCTGCCAAGATGCCTGCGTGAGTGGGAGGGATTTCGAAGCAGGCATTGGTTTCCCCTTTATTGCGGGGCAGAGTCCCCTAAGCCAGTAAAGACAAGGAAGATCACAGACAGTGCCTATCTGATGTTCATGGTGGTGTTCCCTGGAACGCTCATATTGGGGAGGATTTGGTAAGATGTAAACACCGAGGCAGGGAATCAAGTCATCTGCTCCGCGTGCCGGATATGGAACTCCATAGCTCGTGTTGACCTCGGGTAGATTGTTGCCGTTAGCGCACAATGGGTTCAGCCAGCTCCTTGACCCTGGGAGAACACTGTGCTCTCAAAGCAGAAGGCTTGACTTTAAAGACGTCTGGGTCGTAATATACAACGTGCACTGAAGCCCTAGAATAGTAGGAAAAGAAATCAATGTGAACTAAGAAGAAAAGAGAAAAGAACTGGTATTTTCCAAGCACACCCCACTCCCGCGTTAAGCACTAGGGTATTATTGTTTGGTTGGGATTTTGTCGTCTCCATTATACAGAGACGCCATTAGCATGATCTAGGGTCTGCATGCTATCACATTCCAAAAGTTTTGCTCTTCCACCCCCTAAAATTTTTTGCCTTTTTGCTTGTTTTTTAACTTTAGATCAACCTCTCCCACCCTTTTCTCTAGACCCCTAACCCTTCCTGTTCCATGTTAGCCTTAAATTGCCATACCTTGTGGGTGGGTTAGCTAGCTCCTGGATTCTGCTAGACACTTGAGAATGGGCGGCGGCATAAGAAACAGGCCATCGGGCATCCCGGACAGGGAGATAATCTTCATGAACAGGTTTAGACTTTGCTAGCTTTATGGTTCGGTCAGTAGCTTTGGCAAGCAGGGCAGCAGGGGCTACCTGTAGCAAAAACAGAGATCCAAATCTCCGTCCCAGAATTCCCCAGGCCTCCCTTGTCTCCTTCTCATTCCTCTCCTACAATACTGTGACTGTACGGACTCCCTGCTGATCTCCTTGCCACCCCCTCGTGGCTCGAGCCATCCAGCCTTCCCGTGATGGCTACTGGAGAGTGAACGGCTCTCAGTGACTCACCTCCATCATCATCCCCACTTCACCATCACTGTTGGGGACTGCAGACCCTCAGACCCTGAATTTTCTGTGACCCCTTGCCTGCCGGAGGAAACAACTTGTTTTCCTATGCTTGCAGCTACTCTGAGCACGAGACCCTCAGGAGTTCCTGATGGTAGGGGAGTGGTTTCTTGCAGCTGAAAAATCCCAAGAGCTAGGGCATGGCCATTAGTCAAGGAGAGCCATATATAAGCTGCCCTGGAACACAGTAAGAGGGGCATTCTTGTTTCAAGGATGACGTGTGTTTCTGTCTATGTGTGTGTGTGTGTATGTGCGCATTTCAATCTCCAGACCCTTGCCTGACTGTGAACCATCACATGGTAGACAGGCGGTATTCATCACAATACTCCACCAGGCAAGGACCTCCTAATGCTAAGGAACACACCTCATTTTGCTGACAGTAGAGTAGGCTCCTTCCTGATCTACAGAGGTCTCATAAACTCTGACTGCCACCCCTCTAACCTCATCTTCCCCCTCCTCATCAGGGACACTGTGACTCTCAGCAGCCTCCATTCTGGCTCTTTCTGCCTCAGGACCTCTTCCTAGTTCTAGTAGAGACTACTAGTTACTACTACTTCCTAGTTCTACTTGAGACTACATCTTTCCTCGTTCTTGACTGAGATACATTTTCCTCGCTTGTCTCTAGATCAGACCCTCAAGGAGGGCTTCCTGACCTGCAGCCCACCCTTCCTAATGTGCCTTCTCTACGGTGTTTATAATCCTGCCGTCTGTCTGTTCGGGACAGCCTTACAAGCCCTGGTGCCCAGCTCATGCGACTCAACTCAACTCTGCCTCAACTCTGAGATCCTCCTGCCTCCGGCTCCTGAGCACTGAGAGAACATGTTTGTGTGCACCTGGTTCATTTAATCATCCTCATAGTATGTATCTACAGTATAAACTCATTTGCCTGCCTATCATCTGCTTTTTCCATTACGATATTTCCAATCTACCTAGGGAAGATTGTTTGCCAGAAACTAATCCAAGCTCTGGTACCTACCTAATTAGGTACCAAATGAGTATATGGTGCCTAACTAGTCTCTTCTTGTCTTACTCTGAAAGGCACGTCTTCCAACGGTCTCTTCACTGTTTCTTTACTGGTGAAATAAGGATGGTGCCTAGCAGCCAGTCCTCACGGTGGGGAGTTCTTGGGAAAGGGCAGACTCACACCCAGCCCGCTAACTTCAAAGTCCATGTTCTTTGCCCTCTACTCTTGTGCCTTTTCCCCTTATCATATCCATCAGCCTCCCTTCCCGCTACAGACCGCTTTCAAGATGGTCTGTTCTGATGATTCCTATGCCTTGTTGAGGCAAAATAACATCTTAGGGGCAATCGGAAAGACAGCCAATGAGTGAGGGGGGTGGCTTACGGGACGGATGGGCAATTCACTCTTTTCTCTCTCGTAACACAGGCCTTCTATCTTGATCCTTGGGTTGGCGAGGTCTACAATCCTTGGACTTGCAATAGCACTTAGGGTAGATAAGGAAATCTTGGTTTCAATCTAGGAGAGAAAAAGGAAGCAGTGTGTAAGTGCCTGTCCTGTTCAGTGTTATAAAATGGGGTCTGAGCTCAGAGCCACCAGGCTTCTCAGCAGCTCAGCAGAAAGGACGGGAATCGCGGTCACCCCTGACAGGATCGGTTTCTATCTCGCTTAAACTGGAGTGTACGTGCTCCAAGCCAGCTTTCCACAGATTCAAGCTTTACATGACAGACGTGGGAGAGACAGTCAACGACACTACATATGAACTCAGAAATAAGCGGCGATGCTGAGCGGTGGACAAAGAGAGTCAGCCCAAGTCTAGTGAAGTGGCTCAGCAGGTAAAGTGTTTGCCATGCAAGCCTGACAACATGTGTTCAGTACCCAGAACTCACATCAAGGTAGGAGGAGAGAACAGGCTCCATGGGATTGTCCTCTTACCTCCACACAGGTGCCACGGCATGGTTGAATGTGCACAGGCACACACACACACAGACACACACATATACACACACACACACACACACACATACACACACACAGAAACACACATACACACACACATACACATGCACACACACAGACACACACAGACACAGACACACACATACACACACAGACACACACACACAGACACACACACATACACATACACAGACACACACACACAGACACACACACATACACAGACACATACACACACATACACAGATACACATACAGACACACACACAGACATACACACATACACA
>NC_022027.1:32805934-32814259 GCF_000317375.1 Microtus ochrogaster | reverse complement strand
ACACACATACACACACACATACACATACACACACATACACACACACAGACACACATACACACAGAGTAAATAAATGTGATGGAAAAAATTAAAACAAAATATAAAGTCAGCCAAGAGAAGGTCATAAAAGAACATCCAAAAGAGAAAACTTTTAACCCTTTCGGAAATGGAGTTCTTGCATCACAAATCGCCATAGTAAAGGACATTTACCCAAGCGGCTCTCTTCTAATCAGAACATGTAAGAAAAGCAGTGAAAGCCAGAAGAAAGCAGAAACACGCACTTCTGCCAGGTAGCTAGTTAGATATTAGCAGGCTTGGAAGACTTTGGAGCAGGACCCCTCACTCAGAGTCGATAGACTGTAAAACAAAGGATTAGGCAGTCCTGGCCCAGACACAGAAGAAGCAAGATGTGACTGTCTTGCTGAAAAAGATACCGAGCCATGTGGCTAACATGTACTAGAATAATGGGTTAATATAAGTTATAAGAGTTAATAAGAAGCCTGAGCTCTTGGGCCAATCCGTTTATAGTTAATAGGGAAAAAACCAAAGGACTAAAAGGGTGGCATTTCATTTAGGGGTTGGAGGAATCGGGCCAGAGCCATATTTCTGTCCCTAAAGAGACATGTGTCCTGAACTGTCCAAAAGGCTGTTAACAACTCTCTAAACCTGAATCTGGGAGCCATAAGCCTCACGGGAGAACCACCCAGCAAGGGTCTCTCTGCTGATGAGTGAAGACAGAATATTACTGCCTCTTGGGAGAGTCAAGTGACACAGGCTTTCCTGTCACTTAGACAGGTCAATGCCTCTCAGAAAAAGGCTGCTTGTTCTGAAGACTAGAAAACTGTATAAAACCTGTGTAAAATGTGGATGAGACAATGGTCTCATTGTCTACTCTTACCCTTGAAAATGTGGTTTATTTTTTTTTTAAGATTACTTTTTAGAATTACTAATTTATGCTTGTGAGTATTTTACGTGCATGAATATCTGTGTACCTCTTGTGTGCCTGGTACCATAGGAAGCCGGAAGAGGGTGTCAGATCCTCTGGAGTCGGAGTTACAGATGATTGTGAGTCACCACGTGGGCAATAAGAATCGAATAAGAACCAGGATCCTCTGCCGGAACAACCACGGGGCCATCTCTCCAGCTCCAAGAGTGTAGTGTAAGAAACTCAACCTGTTTCCCACACTAAATCCGCGTGTCTTGTTTGAATTCTTAAGTCAGAGATCACAGGGACCAGGAAACTAAAGGATCCTGGTATTGCTACCACCGGATTGGGAAGTCATTTCTCAGTATCTGTTGTGAATATTTGCTCAAATCGTGTGCTCTTGCACTTGGGCTCTTTGTAGTAGTGCTCCAGTCTCAGCACCCACATGCGGCTCACAGCCACTTGTAACTCCAGTTCCAGGATATCTGTTGTCCTCCTCCATCCTCCGCTGGCGTCAGTCACGCAGACAAAATACACGTGAAACTAAATTGAAAAAGGGTTTGCAAGAGGATGTATCAATCTATGGCAATACAATAAAACCTCAATTGCAGGCAAAAAAAAAATGGTAAACTGTCTTCCAGTTTTGCTGTTTAAGTGAAGACGACAATGGGTGTCACCAGTGACAGCATTTTATGCGTATTCAATAATTTCTTCCTTGCCTGGGTTGTTGTTTCCATTCCTATTTCACTGAAAGAAGCACCGAAGCGTTGGAGGTTCAATCGTGTAAGTTTATGTAACTGGGGAATGGCAACGCTGGGATTTAAACAGAGGACAGTGCATGTCTCGACACCATGAAGAACTAATTAAGCATTTAATGCATTTCTTATGAATCAAGCTTTGTCCGCTACAGAGCTCCAGGTGAGTTGAAGGAATATACCAACCACTGCTTTTAATTAAGCCTTTCAATCAAAAGGGGATACAACCGTCAGTCAGCTCTATAAAGTAAGGCAACAAAGAATAGCAAAGCACAATAGAGTCTAAGTTGTATGTAGACAAGCAGAATGCCTGCAACAATTATATAGTACGTGCTGGGCCATTCTGGGCTACAGAATAAAGCCCTTGTCTCAAAAAAACAACCAAATCAAAACGTACGTTCACAAAAACACCTGCACACAAGTGTTCATAGTAAATTTATCTGTGGTCGTCCATATAGAAATATCTCAAATGGGTTGGAGAGATGACTCAGCAACTAGCTGCTCTTCCAGAGGACCCAGGTTCAATTCCCAGCATTCAGATGGCAGCTTACAACTGTCTATAACTCCTGTACATTAACAGCCAAGTCTAGCCTGGTCACCGCAGCCTAGGCACAATTCACAACAGTACAATTATGGATTGACTGTTTGTGACCCTTCATATATAAAAGCCTGAATCCCAAGTGTATCAGATGTGGTCATCTGCTAGAGTTGGATATAAAATAGCTCCCCACAGGTTCAAGTGTGTTTGAATAATTGGCACCCAGCTCATGGTCTTGGTTTGTAGTTTTCATGCCGGGGTCTCACTGGAGGAAGTAGGAAGCTCCAGACAGGCTGACAGATTATGATCTGGCCCTGGTTCCAGCCTGAGTTCCTGCTCTGCTTCCTACTAGCCAACAAGAAGTGACCAGGCTGCCTCACACACTGGCTTCCACAGCTATGTGTCCCCGTGCTTTCTCCATAATGATGGACTGTAACACCTCAAACCATGAGCCAAAATGGATCTCTTTTCTCTCAAGATGCCTCTTGTGAGGTATTTGGGTTCAGAGAAGAGGAAAATAACTCTCACCTGGAACATTATCTGTAATCAAGAAATCACCTTCAACAAGAACAGAATCGATTGAGGTCTTTATCTTGGGTTTCCCAGCTTCTAAGAATACCTATGTCTTTTGAAGCCACCCAGCCTATAGCGACCTGTACTGATTAGGCTATGGAGGAGCCTCCAAATGATTTTAGCTGACCGTAACTGACACCCAGGTAAGCACAGATTTCCCAGGTAAGCCTTGACATGGAACAGAGTCATCCCTTTCTCCTTCTCAGAATTTCTGACTTATAAAATCCTTGAGTGTGGTAAAGTGATGGTTACTTCTCCCCATTACGTCTGTGGGTTGGCATGATGCAACAATCAGACCAGAGCTCTAAGATTCTCTATAATGGTTCTGATGCTGGTTTTAGAATTTGCTTTGGTGGCATTTAGACTCACAGGCATTAAGGGATACATTGTTAGTGGCAGTCTAAAAAAATCAACAACTGGTAGCTCATGGCATGCAATGGCAAAACAAATCAAAGCTCTGGCTGAACGACAGTCAATGCCAAGAACTCGTCAGTGAAATAAGGCAGAACAATGGAGTGGGATGTTGCTGGTAAGGATGCTGGACAACTTGAACGAAAACAAAACAATCTTAGGCCATTAAATTTCCAGCATAGAATCCAGATAAAGGACCAGAAATGACTTCCACCAAGAGAAACCTTTATCTTCTATCGTCACAGGGCTGGATAGTCTGAAAACCAAAATCTAATTCAGCAGGTGGGTGGGTTACAATACAAATTGAATTTTCAAATTTGTCCAATCACTGATGTTAAAGTTGGGGCAATGGTTAAGAAATAGTAGGGCCTGGAAAATTGGAATGGTACTGTATGGGCAGATTCCAATAAAACAGGGGGCCCTAAATCCTACATTTCCAATAAAACAGGGTACTCTAAACCCTTAAATACTGCTCTTTTTACCAGCCCTTCCACCTCAAACGGGACTAGACCCCACACCCAGGAGACCTCCTGAGGAACTTCCCACTTATTCCTATCACTGCTCCACTGTGGACCAGCCTGCCATAGACTTCATCTAATTCCGAAATTATTCAAGGGCTAATACATGTAATAAATCCCTTGCTCTATATCACACATATATATGTGTATATATAGTATATCATAGGATCTACTCCTGGCAGATTAGGCAAAATAGATTTTGTAATTGTGGGAAAACCCACAAAGAAAAGCAGCAAAGGAGCGGTGGTTTGAAATGAAATGTCTCCCATAGTGTCGTGTGTGTGAATGCTTGGTCTCCGTCCAGCGGCCTTTGCTATTTTAGAGGGTTGAGTAACCTTTGGGAAATGGCGCCTGTAGCCTGGCCGCACTTCCTGCCAGCTTTCTGTTTCCTGTACCGTCAATACGTGAGGAGATAAGAAGTCCCACCGAGCTACTCCTGCCACTGAGAAGCCCCCATTGCCACGCCTTCCCCTCCACGATGGACGGTATGCTTCAAACTGCGAGCCCCAGCAAACCCTTCTCCCCCCAAGCTGCTTCTTGTCGTGTTCTTCGCCACACAGGAAGTAACCCGCTCGGAGAGTGTTGCAGGAGACAGTCACCACTTACGCTTTTCGGAGGAACGTAGTTGGGATCTGGGCCTTTGGCGATGGAGAGCTGCAGGATTCTGGGAGACGGATCAGAGAAACGGAGAACCTCTGGTGGTAAGTCATCGCTGAGGGGACGATATGCAAACGGAAACAAAATACAACTTTGGATGGAAGAACAAACAGTTCATAGCTACAACCAACTGAAGCTATGCACACGCTCTGAAAGCAGGAACATCTTTTCGTACACGCACAGGAGTTCTTTAGACAGATTGCTGCTTCCCATTGGTCCACAGTAGGGGATACATTTAATGTGTCACGGTGTATGTAAACATACTCCTATATACGAAACAAAATTCTCAATACACTGTGCTTCTGTGCCATACAGTCTGATCTAATTATTTTAAAGTTTGATTTAACTAGAAAAAAAAAAAAACACCCTAGAACTACATGTTCCATTGGATGGGTTCTGACCTATAGTCTTAAAAAAAATCTCACTTCCTAGCTGGGCTGTGGTGGCGCCCGCCTTTAATCCCAGCACTTGGGAGGCAGAGGCAGGCGGATCTCTGTGAGTTCGAGGCCAGTCTGGTCTACAAGAGCTCGGTCATCACCTAGGACACCTGTGGGCCATTCTCTCTTGTAGTGCAGTGTGAACTAATCCTTGTCACAACTCTCAGTCACTTGGCCAGTTATTATGAGCTGTATACCATATACTTCTCTCTCTGATCAAAAATCTAAAACCAGCCCATCAACAAATCTACAAACTTAGCGTGGAAAAAAGGTTTTCTCAGCTGTGCAATGACTTTCTAAGGGTGGAGAGCTGTAGGTTTTGTTATTATTAAGGTACAATTAATGTACATAAAACTTACCCTTTCAAAGTATGCAACTAAGTGGTTTCTAAAATAGTCACAAAATATTCAACCATCAGCATTAATTTGAGAGTATTTTCGTCGACCCAAAAAGCAAAATTCCTATGGTTATACAAAGGTCCCAGAATAATCTAAAATGATCAAAGTTCAAAGGTATTTTACGATTTCAAAATCTACTAAAAAGCTGTGATAATCATGATTGTGCATTATTGCATGGAGACAAACATTTAGTATATGGAGTAAGACTGGCAGTCCAGAAATAAAAGTTTGTGCGTATAGTCAAGTGGTTTTTGACAAGGTTGCAAATTGTTGCATGTACGTTTGGATTCGATTTGCTAGCATTCTGGTGTGGACACATGTGTACATGAATGTGTATATTTGCAGGAGAGAGTAACTTTTACATTTTGTAATGGATTTTTCTGGGTGCTGTAGATTGCGAGCAGGAGCCGTCATACCAGGCTGAGAGATTCCTTTTATTGCCTGATAGTGAGGTGGTTTACTGTGAATTTCTGCCCCAGCATTCCCAGTCAGATAGAAGAGTTGACGATGAGCTCCTGTCGCAGATATTCCACAGTTTTATCCAATGTGTTTAGACGTAAACAGTCTTTTCGCTCAGACGGAAACTGGAGCTACAGTGACACTCCAGTCAGCTAGATCGGGATGTCTGGAGAGTTTAAGATACTCTACCTATTCAGCAGACACTGCATTTTGAATCTGTTGGGTTTTGCCAGCTTCTGGATCCGTTTAGAAGGCCGGGTAAACAGCGCAGGAGGTGGGATCTCCCAAATTACAGACTCTCTGCCGCAGCTGTAGTAATACTGAGCCCTGCCAGTCGCAGAAGAGAAAAGAAATCAGTGGCATATGAATTCAGATCATTGCGGTCTTCTCGGGCGTTGACTCCCAGGCCAGGGGAAGCAGGCAGAAAGCTCTGTGTGTGCTCCTGGGCTGTCTTCCACACTGGGAGAAGTGAGCATTGTCTTAGAAACAGCTACAGAGTAAGTGATCAGCTCGTTTCTATTATCTTACTCTACAACAAGGCAGGTAGTTTTCTTTACTGAACAGTGTATGTCTTCCACACAGATGAAAAGATACACTATTGAGAAAAGATGATTATCTGTTTTTAAGGCCAAATTTTTCTAGGAGGCAGGAGGATTCCATTTGAGACCAGTCTGGGCAAGATACGCACACAAACACCCCATCTCAAAAAAAAAAAAAAAAAAAAAAAGAAGGAAGGAAGGAGGGCAGGAGGGAGGAAAGGCAGGCAGGCAGGTTTGCTGGCTGGCGAGTATCCTGGCCCTGTGGCCTTAACTCAGCTCTGCAGTGGTGACGTCCACGTTGTACGGAGCAAGGCTGAGATCACTGTCGGTGGACCTGAATGTAATCCCTTACCTAAGATGGACGTCCTGGTATATCAGTGAGAGAGAAAAGGTCAAATGCAGCAAAACCACTTTGCACGCAGCAAACCCACACTGCCCACTTTTCAGAGCCTTCACAGAACGGCATGCGGTCTGTGGGGCTGTACCACATGCTAACTGAAACAGTGAAATACAATGGACTTATTACCCCTCTTGTTCCTGAAGAGTGAGACTTCGATGACCCTCAAGAGAAGATGCAGATGGGAGAAGGAGCAGGCTCTACCCACCAAGAAAGAATTTGCCAAGATGAAGCAAGCACCGGAAGCTGTGGATCTCACAGTCTTTGAGAAGACCGTGTGCTCTCGTGAAACCTTTCCTCGGTGCCTGTCTTCCCACCCCGTTCTCAGTGAAACTGCGACTCTCATGGTTTTCTGGAGCCATGTAGTGGGTGGGCAAACACCAAAGATGCGTAGCAGCTTTTTAAAAAGTGTGGTACCAAGGGCTGGTGCAGTTCCCCATCTGGAGTGAGGGAGTGGTGGCCTTTTGAGTGAGAGAAGAGCTTCCTTATCTTTCACAACAGGATCAGCGAGTCCTGAGCTGAAGTGGACAGAAGGACATGATTTCACTAAAATGTTGCTGATGACGGTACCCACAACTGCAGCCTGCCTGTGTGGCTCGGCATGCAAACAACACACCTGCATGGCTCGGCATGCAAACAACACTCCTGCATGGCTCGGCATGCAAACAACACGCAACCCCCATGCTTGAGGCGCAAGGAACATTACAGAAGAGTGGGGGGGGGGACTGTAAAAGTCAGAGGATCGGTATGTCTGCTGTGAGACTGTGTCTTCTGTATATGACAGGGAAGCTGTGCGCAAGAAACCGCAAAAATACAGTCACCTAAAGAAAAGCTGCACAATGACAACACCTTTTGACATGCCAGTATGCATGGGGAAATCACAAGGTGATGGCCCTAAACGAAGAGCTACAGGACATTAATATTGAGGGAATTTGGAAGAGCAAGTGTGATTTTTAAGGGTTTTAGTAGACATATGTACATTTAAGTTCAAATATTTTTAAGAGTATTTGTTTGTTTGTTTGTTTGTTTATTTATTTATTTATTTATTTATCTTTTTGCTTTTTGAAACAGGGTCTCATTACATAGCCCAGAGTGGCCTGGAACTTACTATCTAAACCAGGCTGGCTTTAAACTCATGGAGACCTGCCTGTCTCTGCTTCCTAATGTCTGGATTAAAGGCATCTGCCACCACACCTGGTTTACACTAGACAATTTAACGGTGCACAAATATGGCAACTTGGGAAGAAAGTACATTAATGGCTCAAGTTTGGGGGAACTTAGCTTCAAATAGCTAAAATCAGACAGAGATTCTGCCAGAAAGAACCCACCTACAAAACCTAAATACTAGCTGGGCATGGTGGCACATGCCTTTAGTCCAGCGCTGGGTTGGGGAAAGAAAGGGCAGAAGCAGATGGATCTCTGAGTTTGAGACCAACCTGGTGTACAGAGCAAGTGCCAGGACAGCCAGAGCTGCACAGAGAGACTGGTATAAAAAAAATAAAAATAAAAAAGCAGTGACGAAAACAAAACCATAAAAGTGATAATTTATTTTGTTTTAATAAATGACAAAAGATAAATATATGTGAATGTATGCATAATTTTTTTGTTTTGTTTTTTGAGACAGGGTTTCTCTGTAGCTTTGGAGTCTGTCCTGGAACTAGCTCTTGTAGACCAGGCTGGTCTCGAACTCACAGAGATCTGCCTGCCTCTGCCTCCTG
>NC_022027.1:32804429-32805834 GCF_000317375.1 Microtus ochrogaster | reverse complement strand
CAGAAGAGGGCACCAGACCTCATTACAGATGGTTGTGAGCCACCATGTGGTTGCCGGGAATTGAACTCAGGACCTTTGGAAGAGCAAGCAATGCTCTTAACTGCTGAGCCATCTCTCCAGCCCCATAATTTATTTTTTTTTTAAATACAGTCTTACTATGTAGTCCAGGCTGGCCTCAAACTCTGGATCCTCTTGCCTCAGCCTCCTGAGTGCTGGGATTACAGGAGTGAACCGCCACACCAAGTAATCTTATTTTTTCTGGAAGACATTTTAGGGAGTCCTTTAAGGGGGTCTGAGGTCAGAAAAGATTAAGTTTTCCTTTTCCTCCCTTTCAAGCCACCCCAGATAAATATATTCTCTTCCTCTTGGGCCTGCAGAAGGGCAAGGGGTTTCCTGTTATTTTCCCTGGAACGTGTCTTAAACACAGTCGGTATGTCTTACCTGGCTCTGTCCCTTCAACACCTTCACAGTATGTTTGCAGAATTCTACTTAGTCTTATTGTTAAACAAGCATGATGGGAAAATGCCAGCAAACACGAGCTCATTCGCACGCTGCTGGGAGAGACGGTGAAATTCACGATGTGTACCTGGCACCGTCTTGTTCAGACAAATGAGGTCCTTTTCTTTAAGGATTTTGAAAACCCGTCTAAAAGAAACTTTAAAAAGCAAACAAGTCCATCAACGAGCAGAGCCTACCTAGATGTCATTCTGAAACAAAAGTCCAATTCTACCTGCATAGATGAGGAAGGAGCCCTACGGCGCTGGAGGGTTTGGCGTGGGAACCCCAACCTGGGAAGCCAGTGAGTCTGAGATAAGGAGAGAAAGATAAAAATTTGGGAGGAAACAAATCCGTAGGACGGGATGCATTTAGGGAAGCACACGGAGGAGGACACCACAAAGGCTGATGAAAGGGCCTGGCATGGCAGACTGGATAGAAACATGGGCAGAAAAGATCCAAGCACGGCCAATTCTCTGAGGGAATCTGAACTCATTTCCCAGATCCCTTGAACTTCTAAAATGTCTCCCATGAAAAGAGTTTGGATGTATGTTTGCCTGGGAAGACCATTTCTCCTGCTCAACACTCCTTACTTGCTTGTAGCAGACAGGGCCCACCCCTGGGGCCCGCTGGCCACCAGCCTAGTCCAGGTTCAGTAACAGAGCCAGTTTCAAAGTAATAGTGGAAAGGGATAGAGCAGGACACCTGAGGTCCTCCTCTGGTCTCTGCACACACACACACACACACACACACACACACACACCATGTGAGCATTACACACATACACACACTCAATTTGAGCATTACACAATACACTTCATGTGAGCAAAATATACACGCACACTCAATGTGAGCATAACACACACATACACACACTTACTTTAAAACTCCCTTAATTAAAAAAAAAAAA
>NC_022027.1:32800383-32803309 GCF_000317375.1 Microtus ochrogaster | reverse complement strand
AAAAAAAAAAAAGATGTAGGACTCTCATCTACTTCTCCAATACCACGTCTGCCTGTGTGCCTTCATGCTCCCTGCCATGATGATAATGAACTGAACCTCTGAGACTGTTAGCGAGCCACTCCAATTAAATATTTTCTTTATAAGAGTTGCTTTGATCATGGTGTCTCATCACAGCCATAGAAACCCGAAATAAGATATAAGTTGGTACCAGGGACTGAAGTATTGTTGTGATAGGTCTGACCATGTTTTTGTTTGCGGGAATTTGGACTTTGATTCTTGGGTTAGGAAAGCAATGGAACACTTTAAGTGCTGCTTAAAGGGCCATATTGGTAGGACAATGGAAAACAACAATGTTGAATGTGATTTGATGAACTGTGGAGAGCTTTCTCAAGAGGTTGCAGAGGAGAATTTTAATATGTTGCCTTGAGAGCATTCTTGTGACATTTTGGTCAAGAAAGTGGCTGCCTTTTGCTCTTGTCTGAAGAGTCTGCCTGAAGCTAAAGTGAAGAGTTTTTGGATTAATTCTGTTGGCAGAGCAAATCTCAAAACAGCCTAGTATGGACTCTGTCATATTGATATTAGTGGTAACTTTAATGAAGAATTATAATGAAAAGGAACAAGCTGAGTGGTGTCAAATTACAAAATATAAGTTTTGAGGAGAGAAAGAGCACCAGGAAGTTGAATGAAGCTAAGTTCCGTTAGCTTGGCTTCCAGGTTCAACAGTTCACAGCTGGTGAAAGAGCCAGGCTCTAAGCTTGTTTTCCTTGTGAAGTCCTGACGAGGCAACCTGACGTCGTGTCAGCACCAACCTGTTAGGGACGTAGTGTCGGGAGACTAGCTTGGGCTGAGCAAGGTCCTCAATTCTCTTGGTCAGCTGAGCCTTCAAAGCAGCATCAGAAAGAGGACGAATAGGATCTTGATTTCCCCAAAACAACCTTCTGTTAATGAAGCAGAAAAGCCAAGCATTGCTTTCAAATAAACTCCTGCTAATAAGCATCACAAAGGTGACACTCAACATCTATATGGATTAGTCTCCAAGAACTCACTCTCCTTTATAATTGTGTATTACAGTGTATTTATGTGTGCTGACACACATGTCGTGGTGTGCGTGTGAAAGTGAGGGCAATTGCAGGGATGGCTGTCTCCTTCCACCATGTAGGTTTCAGGGATCAGACTTGGGTCATCAGGCGTGGTGACAAGTGTCTTCCCCTGCTGATCCCTCTCAGCATCCTCATCTCTCACAGGATTTTATGATTTTCAGACACCAGAGATAAATGGATATTAAACTAGAAATAGAATAAAATTGCCATGTGTACTCTATTTAAGAATAAATGGTAACCTTGGACCAGCAAGATGGCTCAGCTGGTAAAAAAGGCACTTGCTGCACAAGCCTGGCAACCTGAGTTTGAACCCCCATCCCACAGCAAAAGGAGAGAATTGATTCCCAAGGGTTGTCCTCTGACCTCCAGCACACACACACACACACACACACACACACACGCACACATGCACGCACGCACATAGAAGAAAGGGGGGAGACTGTAGTAATGATAAAAATTATCGGTGACTTATAATGAGCCTATTAGTGATAAGATAGTTCAGTTTTGCCATCATGGAGTTAGCAGTGTCATTTGTAGTAGGGAGGCATAAAACAGACATGCCTGGTGTGGGAAGTCCTTCTGTATATGTGTTGCTTTTATTAATAAAGAAGCTTTCTTGGTCTTGTGATAGGGTAGAGTAGAGCTAGGCAGGGAAAACTAAACTGAATCCTGGGAGAAAGGCGGCGGAGTAAAGAGACGCCAGCCATGCAGCCTCCGCAGGGGACAGACAAGCCAGAACCTTGCCAGTAAGCCACAGCCATGTGGTGATAATAGTAATGAGTTAAATTAAGATGTAAGAGCTAGCCAATAAGAAGCTAGAGCTAATAGGCCAAGCCGTGATTTAATTAATACAGTTTCTGTGTGGTTATTTTGAATCTGGACAGCAGTTAACCAATAAGCGGCCCTCCTACTACACAAGCCAAAGTCTACCCAGTGCTCCCTTTTTGAGTGAACCCCTGTACCAGGTGGTCACAAAATAAAACAGTAACAGAATAATGTGACTTACAACCATTTGCAGAACATTTACTGTGTGCCAGGCACCATGACATCACGGCATTTAGTCCCAATAGCCCTATGAAACAGGTATGCCTGCTGTGCCAGGCTGAGAGAGAAAGGCAAAATCAGCACAGAGTTCCCTGAGAAGGTTCCAGAAGAGGTGAAAGGTACAGACAGTTGGAATTAAAGCCCGTAGCTGAGGTGGAATGGAGAATGGGAACAATCCCTTCCGGCACTCGGCAGGTTTGGGCCAGAGCAGAAGGGTATGTTGGGAGATGTAGGCAGTAGGATCGGGACTCCAAGATCATCCTGGGCTACACAGAGAATTCGAATCTCACATAGGACACTTGAAACCCTGCCTCAAAATAGTAAGAGAAAATCCAAGGGGTGAAGGGTTTGGCAATTAGGCTGCAGATACCAGAATTCATAACAGGAAAAAATGATAAGCTGAATTTAATTGAAATCAGAGCATTTGCTCTATGAAAGACAAACTCAGACTGGAAGCACTAATCCCCAGAAAACACAGCAAACACTCGAGAGGAACAGTTGGAAGAGGAGTCCTGTTAAAACTCTAAAGGTCTAACGGGAGACCTCAGCAAAGGAAATATGCAAAGAAAGCTGTGAAGCAAGTTCAGATCCTGCCATAGGGAACCGCATTAATACGGTGAACTCCTCCTACACCTAGCCTGTGTGTTGAAATAAGAGCGGCAAGGCTGCGTCCCCTGCACCCGGCCGCCCACATGGCTAGCTTAGCTTATGTCCCGAAATAATTACACGGAAACTGTATTCTTTTAAACACTGCCTGGCCCCAATAGTTCCAGCCTCTTATT
>NC_022027.1:32782036-32800268 GCF_000317375.1 Microtus ochrogaster | reverse complement strand
GTGGGAGAACCATGGCGACTCACTGACTCAACTTCTTTCTCCCAGCATCCTGTTCTGTTTTCTCGGCCTACCTAAGGGTTGGCCTATCAAGGGGCCTAGGCAGTTTCTTTATTAATAAGAAATCATTCCCACATCACCTGTGAAAATGGCTAAAAGCAAAAACACCGACAACACCAAAAGCTGACAGGGATGTGCAAGACAGGAGGAACTCTCATCCATGGGAAATGGTCCACATTCAGCAGAAGAGAGTCCTGTGGTCCCTTACGATGTGAAGTGTACACTTGCCAACTGGTTCAGCAACCACTCGAATCCTAGACACCCAACTACAGCTGAAAGACACCAAAACCTATACATAAATGTTATAACAGCTTTGTTCATGATTGCCAAATATTAGCAACAACCCTTCATATAGGTGCGTGGCTAAACTGAGGTTTCCATATAATGGAATATTAGTGGGTCCAATGGGATCTATTACAAGGAGATGAGAGAGAAGAGCATGAACATAAATGGAGAACCTAGAACACCTGTTACCAAGCGAAACAAGCCCCTCTGGAGACATACGGCACGATTCCAATTATACGACATTCCAGAAAAGGGAAAATTATGGAAACAGTACAAAAAGAAAAAAACGGTGGTTGCCAGGGATTCTGAGAGTGGGATGGACGGGACGAAATGAATGAAGGACAAAGCAGAGTTTAGGGCAGTGAACTCATCTGCACCCCACTCTGCACTGGCCAAACCCCACAGAACCACAGGGCATGGAATTGCACGGATGCCGGCTCCTCTGCTGTAACAAGACCACATTAATGCCAACGATGATTACAGGGGAGACTGGAGGAAAGGGTACCTATGCTCACCTGTCCTGTAAATCTAAGACTTCTCTATAAGCTACCAGGCTTTATACAGGAGCCAAAGAAGGAAAAGAGACGTCCTAGAGTATGGGACATTGGGGTCTGGGTTGCTGAGACCCAGAGAACAGAAGGTCCTGGGAGGAGGCTCAGAGGCTGGTGGATGGTCCGCCAGGAGGCTGCAAAGGTGGACTCACTGGATGAACCCAAGAGTTTCAAAAGAGTGTGGAGACCCACCTGGCGCAGCACTTCCCAAAACTTTGTTTATTAGAAGCATCTGGTAAACGCTCCTGAAGCTGCACCCCTAATCAAGTCAGATTTCTGGGTATGGGGCTCAGTCTTTGATCAGTATCCAAGCTCCCTCTATGACCCCCTAATGTGCAGACAAATCGTGGAACCACCAAGCAAAGGTTAGACTCCCGTGTGTTCAGTCCTGAGGTAACATTATTGACAAAGTGAACCCAGGTAAGTAGAGACAGCAGCTACACCTGAGACGCAGGTGTAATGGTCAACTAAGAAGAATACCAGTTGATGTAGCAAACACAGCCATTGCAAACAAGACCATATAATATTGCCTTACCTGTCTGGCGTTCCCCATTGCTTTTTCGGTTTAGCAAGATCTTCAATTCTCTTTCTAGAAAAAAAACTAACAAATACCAGCTAGTTAATTCAGAGCCTGTTTGGAAATATCTTTATATCACAATCCCAGAGAATCTAGACAACAATGAGGACCCTAAGAGAGACATACATAGATCTAATCTGCATGGGAAGTAGAAAAAGACAAAATCTCCTGAGTAAATTGGGAGCATGGGGACCTTGGGAGAGGGTTGAAGGGGAAGGGGAGAGGCAGGGAGGGGAGCAGAGAAAACTGTAGAGCTCAATAAAAATCAATAAAATTTTAAAAAGAAACCATAATGTTTAATTTTATAACATAAAAAAGAAATATCTTTATAACAAATAACTACTCATCAAAGAGGCTCTGGGGAGGGGCAAAATGCATATTTGGGGTGACTTAGCATCTGAAGAGGTGACTCAGTGGAGCAGCTCAGAGTATGTCCTACTCTTGCTGAGTACCCGGGTTCAGTTACCAGCTCCTAGACTGGGTGGTTCACAACTGCCTGTAACTCCAGTGTCGTCAGGGAATCCAGCTCCAGAGCAGCTGAACCTCCACAGGTACCTGTACTCACACACACACACACACACACACACACACACACACACACACACACACACCGACACATCCACATAATAAAAACAACAGGCACACGCCCGGTCCCTCTCTACCGTCCTCATCCTAGCCACCAGATGCACTGATCTCTGTGTCCCCGCCTCCACACATGTCCTCTGCCCACCTGCTCCCCACGCAGTAGCCACAGTGAGGTTTCTAACCCGGACAGAGAACTCATGCTCTCCTTTCTGCTCAGTGTGTAATGGGTCAGGGTAACAAGCATTTCTGCCTCTTTTTGTGTGTTTAGAGTTTTGCTCCTCTAATCATTTTGAAACATAAAGCTCTTCCTAAACCAATAATTACGCACTATTGTAACCCTCTCTTTTCTGTGTTTTAAGGTCTCTTGAAAATTTTTACATGTAGCCGGGCGGTGGTGGTGCACGCCTTTAATCCCAGCACTCGGGAGGCAGAAGCAGGCTGATCTCTGTGAGTTCGAAACCAGCCTGGTCTACAAGAGCTAGTTCCAGGACAGGCTCCAAAGCTACAGAGAAACCCTGTCTCAAAAAACCAATAATAATAATAATAATAATGATAATGATAATTTACATGTATTTATTGAGTGTGTGAGCAAGAACACATGCCTGAAAAAGTACATGGTCTACAGTACATGTGTGGAGGTCAGAGTATATCTTAAAGGAGTCATTTCTTTCCTTCCATCGTGTGGATCTCAAGGCTTGAACCCAGATGCTTGGGTGTGGTAGCAAGTGCCTTCACCCACTGAGCCATCTTGCTGGCCTATTTTAGTGTCTCTTATTGCCAAAGAACTTACTTCATCTACTTAATACTGTTTTTTTTTTCGTTTGGATTTTTTGAGACTAGGTCTTGCTATGAAGCCAATACTGGCCTCTAACTCAAGACGATCCTCCTGTTTTTATCTCTGAGGGGCTGGCATTACAGGTGTATGTACCACCATGCCAGGCTTTATTCAATAAATGGTTACTCCACACTTTCTATAAACCAGGAGCGTCCTTGGGTTAGATACTCACTGGTGCTAAAACGGACTCAGGTCAAGGAAGAAAGGCATTAGCTACTACTGAACCTTAGTTAGAAGCAAGGAGGATTGAGATATAGTCACCTGGAGCCTCGTGCAATCTGTGACAGGAGGTTGCCACTGCGGACCCCTAAGAGCCCCGGAAAGCGCGGTCTGCTATGAAACCAACCCTGAGTGGTCCAGGCACTTCCAGTTGGGTCTTTCTCCTTCCCTCCTTACTGTTTTATTATTTTCTTAATGTAATGCCTGTGAGTGTTTTGTTTGCTTGTATGTCTATGAACCATGCGTATAGTGATTGCAGAAGCAGAAAAGGATGTTAGATTCCTTGGGACTGGAATTATAGATGGTTGTGAGTTGCCATGTGGGAGCTGGAATCTGACCTGGGTCCTGTGGAGAGCAGTCAGTGCTCTTAAGCGCTGAGCCATCTCTCCAGACCCTTCTTACTTATGTGTGTGCTTATTTCTTTATTTTGGTGGTGGTTTGGTTTTAAGCAAACACTCTACTATGAAGCTACATTCCCAGATCGCCTTTCTTGTTCCCACAGAAACTCAGATTCTAAAAGGGCCCATCACAGAGGGAAAGCACACAGACTCCTAGGAAGATCTGGCTTTCTCTCAAATTCTCCAGGAGCCCGGCCTCCAGCTGTGCTAGTCACCATTTCAGGTGTGATAACACTATTTTCCTTGGTCTTACCATTTCCTTACAAGGTCACGGGAAACAGGGTGTGCTAAAAGAGAACAAGAGCAAAAAATTAGATTTAACAGGAATTAAAGATATCAGAATAGCATCACAAATCAAAAGAGATCACAAAAGTAGCTGTGGGGGAAAATATTGAAGTTAAATAAATCATGCCATGTACTAAAATAAACCACACACAAATCAAGAAGTTCAATTTTTTTCAAGCTGGGCTGGAAAGAAAATAGAACATTTAATCACCAGATTTTAATCTTCTAGGATTGAAGCTGCCCAAAAAGATTAAAATATTTAAAACTTTAAAACTCCTGTGTATCCAAAAGAATATTATCCAGCTACAGAAAAATTGTATTTGCAGAAAAAAATGAATAAAACTAGAATTGTATTAAACAAAGCAACCTACAATCAGAAGGACAAATATCACATTTTCTCTCATATGTTTATGATAAATTTTGATTTTTATCCATTTGTCGGTTGTGGGATACAGCACAAAACTAGAAAGGGGACATGGGAGGGGAAAGAGGCCTTAAGGAGGGATAAAGAGTGTGAGATACTATATATGACCTGAAAGAGGATTGGGGGAGAAGGGAGAATAGGGGAGGAAGAACAATAAAAACAATGAAAAAAAATATTTCAACAACAGAATAATGCCTATTATTCAATACGCTTACTTCAATTTTAACTGTGTGTAAAAAAATGTAGATCTATAGGAGAATCAAAATATTCCATAAGTATCAGACAGTAAGTAGTAAAATGCTCAACAGATGGTGTTCGTATCTGAAGACTATCAAAGGACAAATAGGAATCATACTAAAATGTGTGCCAAGAATAAGGTAAGCTAAGAGTATGAGTTAAATTCAAATATGAACATCCACGAGAGGCCAAAAACACTTAAAAATCAACTTTACGTATTTTTTATTTCTTATCAACCTTAGTTATATGATGTGGGAGTGTCATATATCAATCTGTTGATTTCATTGGTTAAGGAATAAAGAAACTGCCTAGGCCCCTTGATAGGCCAACCCTTAGGTGGGTGGAGTAACAGAACAGAAGGCTGGGAGAAAGAAGCTGAGTCAGGGAGTTGCCATGATTCTCCTACTCCAGGCAGATGCAGGTTAAGATCATTCCTGGTAAGCCAGCTTCTGGGCTACACAGATTAATAGAAATAGGTTAGATTAATATGTAAGAGCTAGCCAATAAGAGGCTGGAACTATTGGGGCCAGGCAATGATTAAAAGAATACAGTTTCCGTGTAATTATTTTGGGTATAAAGCTAGCCGTGCGGGTGGCCGGATGCTGGGGACGCAGCTCTGCCGCTCATATTTCAACAGTTATAATCAAAGCAATGCAAATAAAAACATTTTTTTTACAAAGGACAAAGTGCTAGAGGCGAATGGACGTGCATCCTGTGCACAGCTGGCAGATGTGTAAGTTAGCATGCGATAAAGAGATGTCGGGACTGTCAGCAGCGATGTCCACACAGCGCAGCCCAATCCTGCTTCTAGAAATGTACCTAAAGGAAATTGTTTCAAATGTGGGCAAAGATACATGCATAAAATGTTCGGTGTGGTGTCTCTGACAGGAAGAAACTGGTAAATCTGAGATATCAGTACCATACCAGGAGATATGATTCAGCAAATGAAAATTCATGGTTTTGGTAGAAAAATGTGGTTGATTATAGGGTCACTGTACCTGGAGACCCGGCCAATAGGCATCATAATGACAGACTGTTCCAGACAGAGTCTCTGCGTGGGAGTTTTTAATCACCTCTGAAAGCTCGGAAAGAGCACACTGTGCACTCGGGAGTGTTTTTGGAAAAGAGAGCAGGTAGTGCTGGCACCACAGAGAGACAGATCCAACCCCGACTTTGTCACTTTGTCAACTACATGATCTTGGGCGATCGGATTAAGTTCTGTGAGATGCAGTTTTTCCCTTTCAGATTGGAGGATAATAGATAGGTCTGTGCATATATCAAAGAGATAGAGAGAGAGAGAGAGACAGATAGAGACAGACAGACAGGTAGATAGACAGAGATAGAAAGATAGATATAGACAGACAGACAGACAGACAGGTAAATAGACAGACAGATGGAGATAGATAGACTTGGCTCCTATGAGAGAACACAGGGGAGGTAGAAGTGCCTGTCCTCTCTAGAAGATGGCAGCCCGAGGGAGGAGTCAGTGTCAAACTGGAAAGAGAATGGACCTGGGCATTTTCAGTTGTTCCTTTAAAGGCTAGACTCCTTCTGACCGCAGAAAAGGGTCAGTAGTTTATGGCTCTGCTGTGCTGCCGTGTAGGACAGTCACAGCTTTTAGTCTACGGGTTTTTCCTAGCCTACTAACTTGGGTTTTCAGCTTCAGATACACAGGTCAGTGTCAGTATACCGCTGAACCAGTCCTAAGGGACCGTTTGTAAACACAGGTAATGGGAATGAGTAACAAACTATCCTTTCATGCTGTGTTTCCCAGTGAGCCTCACTTCTGAGGTTCTTTCATTCATTGGCAGGATGGGATAGCTCTGGAGTGGTAATGTCCCATGTAAAACAACATTTCTAAAATGGTCTCAGATCAGACTCATCTGGGATTTAAAACTTCCGGGTCTTGGTCCATATCCCAGATCAATTAAGTCACAATCTCTGGAGGTGGGACACAGTCACAGTATTTTTAAAGCAGATATACATCTGGGGCTTTTACAATATTGTTTAATGGCTAAGAGCAATGGTTCTGGAGTCAGACCGCCTGGAGCCAAATCCCGACTCTAAACTCTGACCTTGGGCATGTATACTCCTGCTCTCTGTGACTCGGTGGTGTGGCGTGTGAAATGGGTCCACAAGGTACTGGAACATTAAAAAAGACCATATGCATTAAGTACTGCATGGTGCCCAAACTGTAAGGATCTAGCAATGGAAACCATTATTCATTCCCAGCATTTATAAGTTAAGACGCTGTTTAAATTTCTACAGGTTAAGAAAATGTTAAGAATGCAGTGTAAACTGAATTGTGAACATGTCCTTACTTCTATTTCTGTCCATTTATGTGCATATGCCTTCCAGTCATTTGAGGTTGCTTCTATGAATACACACAGGAATGTGCTACAAAGAGGTGCATCTGTTTTAAGACGAACAATTCAGGGAGGGAGGTAAACACTAGTGGAGGAAGAAGAAAAATAAAACAAAACAGGAGACTAAAGTCTAGCACAGTGTCATCTGGAACATTCTGCCACAGCCAGTGCACCCCTTAGCTTTGCTTAATACAGAAATCCTCTCTATTCCTGATTTCATTCTTGGTGGTTTCCAGTCAACGGAAGTCTGAAAATGATACATAGAAACTTCTAGAAGGTGATAATTTGTAAGTTTTAAATAACTTTTATCATAACATGTTGCAATCATTCAGCAATCTCTTACAACACCTAATTTATAAGTTAAGCTTTATCATGGGTATTTATACATTTAAAAAAATACTGTACATGAGTTTCTAACGGTTTCAGACCGTTACATATATATGTGGTTTCAGACATTTGTAGAATGCCTTAGAAGATCTTCTCTGCCGACAAGAGAGGGACTACTGCATTAAAATGGGGGTGACTTTGGGAGGATTGCAAGGACTTTTCACTCTTACTTTAGTCTCTCATAGTAATACAATATTTTATTAGTTCGCGGAGAATAAAGTACGTGCATACAATGTCTTTTGACCATTATTCATCCCTAACTCCTCGCGGATGCACGCCCACCCATCTCCTAGATCATCGGAGTTCAAACACCGGGAGCATGTTCAAGGGTTGTACCGGTTTGCCGACGGCGCTGTGCAGGTCTGAGTGAACAACGCCCTGGTTCTCCACGTTTTTCTCTCGTGCCCACAGGAGAAGCTCTGTGACCTCGGGCACGCTGGCTTTCCCGTTGTCTGAGATGCGCTGGCACAGTTTGGGTACGCCCCTCCCGTGGAGAAGGCTGCGGCTGTGGGCGTCTAGAAGCACCGGTGGAGGGAACTTTGTGGTCTTTGGTGGCAGCGCCCGGTGGTGGCGAACGTCCGGTAGGGGACGCCCTTAGGGGCTTCGTAGACATGGGTCTGACCCGGTCCCGGGGCCGGGGCCGCCCGGTGATGGCGGGGAGCAAGGCGGGGCCTGTTTGAGCTGTGCCCTATGCGGGGCGCTGCGTCAAATATTGACATATTGACGTCGTAAAAATTTGCCCTATGAGATCTTAAAGGAGTTATGCAAGGCACAGATTAAAGTAGTGTTGGCCGTGGAAAGATGAACAGAATTTCTCTGTTTCTTCTTCAAAGTTTACATGTATGGGCCAAGTGAGAGGCCAGAAGGGGGTGTGGGATGCCTTGGAGCAAGTCACAGCTAGAAAGCCTGCTGGCCTGGGTGCTGGGCCCTGGGATTCCTAATTCCTCTCTCTGGAAGAGCAACAAATGCTCATAGCCCGAGCCATTGCTCCAGCTCCCAGAGGTTAATCTTGATTCGTTCATAAAATGAATTAAACTCAGAACACTGAGGAAGATCCCAGCAAGGTACTACCAGGGAAGAACCTTCACTGACGTTTTTATAAAACGGGGTTCCCAGCAAGAACCTATCTATTGAGCAGTTTCTTCTAAATGACCTATAGACACCGGCCAAGGAAAATGGATTACCTTGAATAAATGGAAGAAAAGGACCTCAGAGCGCTCCCTACCAAAATGGGAGAAGAAATTTAAACTATTTTAGAAAATTAACCCTTGAATTTGCGGAGATCCTCTTGTCTCCGGAGTGTTAGGGTTAAAGGCATGCGCCACCAGGTTCATCTGAAAATTTATTTTCAGAACATCAGCATACAGCAGAACAAAGCAGAGGAGATTGTAGAGTGAAGAAAAGAGAATTCAGTTGTCCCATGAACGCCTTCCGACGGCTGGTGGCGTCATTTCCAGCAGCAGCCGAGTGCAGGGTTACAAGCACCCCATCTCCCTCGGCGACACAGTGGGGTGTAGACAATGAAAAAGACTGTCACCGGGGACTCATGGAGGGGTCGGGATGGTGGCTCCTCATCGAGCCTGGATGCCCCACCCCAGGGGAAGAGCCGGACATCAGGTGTGACACCCGAGTGTGAGTCTCAAGGAAGCACGTGGTGCCGAAAGGAATTTGTCCTGAGTGAAACAGTCTGTGTCCTAATCAAATTATCTGTGCAATAATTAAAAAATAAAAATACTCCTTAAAAATTTGAGGCCATTTTTTAAAATTATACATATAATATTTTAAATTATATAGACATACATATGTATGTATGTGTGTGTATATATATACACACACACCTAGATCTGCCTAGGTAGCCCAGGTTAGCCCTGAACTTACAGGCATGCACTACCATGTATGACTTTTTAAAATAAATGCATTTTTGAGACAGTTAGGAGGCTTGACTATTTATTGTGAATATTAGATATCATTAGGAAAATTACTGAATTTTTTTTTTTTTTGGATTTTCGAGACAGGGTTTCTCTGTAGTTTTTGGTGCCTATCCTGGAAAAATTACTGAATTTTGACTGGTGTTAATGGCATAGTTATTGTGAAGTTTTAAATCCTTAGAAAGTAGAGGTATGTATGAGTGAAATGCCATGGAGCCTATAATTTTCTTTAACACAAATTTGTCCTGCAGGGTGGGAACAAAATTTGGAGGAGGCAGTGAAGAAAATACCTAAATTAAACAAAATTCCAAGTAGGGCAGTGGTGGTATGTGCGTTTATCCCAGCGCTTGAGAGACAGAGGCAAGTAGATCCTAAATTAGAGGCCAGCCTGCTCTACAGAGCTAGTTCCCAGATAGGCTCTGTCAGAGAAACCCTGACAGACATACCCTGTTTTGAAAAAACAAAAACAGAACAAAACAGAAACCAACATGATTCCAAAACCTAATACTCACTGTTGAAACTGCATGATAGATATAGGATAATTCACTGTAAGACTCTTTGAGTATGTATACTTAAAGATTTCTAAAATAAAACCCATGTGCCCTGAAAAAAAGTGTGTTCAGCTCTTCAAAGTGACGCTAGTGATGTTGGATATGCCTTCAAAAAACAAGAAAAAGCAAACAACAACGAAAAGACCTTTCTCAAGAAATACTAGAAATAAATGTTTTTGTACAACACCAAGCAGCCTGGCAAGACAGTCCCACTAGGGTAATAGTGGCATGACAGTTATGGGGGTAACAACTGCTCTCTGACGAGAGATGAGGCCTCTTCTATAGGAATTATTCCATGCTTGGTACTGTAAACGTGGTCAGAAACTCCTGGCTGAAGGGGACCATGGGCACAAGGCAGAAGCTGCCGCTGCTTTGTTATATGACCAGACTGTCAAACTGCATTAGAAAACTTTATATATTTGTGCTGCTCTCAGTCTGGTTAGAGAAGCTTCGTTCTTGCAGTAGGCAGAGGCTAGAACAAAGAGCCGAAACTGGTCCGAGGCCGGAACTCTGATCACTCAATTGTGAGTGGTTTATCTAGACCAACCACCCAACACCCAGGATGAGTATGGGAGCAGATGGGAGAGAGATCTGGGACACACTGGCTCCTGGACATCACACAGCCACCCAGCAGCTGGGGTGACCTGCACAGACCAGCACAACTTCAAGCCAAAGTTCCAGCACGGGTGGGGGAGGGGCCCCAAGATGCCACCAGAGGAGGTGTTACTGAGGGAGGGAGAGTCACTCTGCTTGCCAACGGGAAGCTGGTAGGTTGCTGTCGCCCCAGGAGATGGCCAAGAGCATTTGGACAGCACTAACTGGACTCTGGAGTGCTGACCACGAATTTTTAAAACAAAACAAAACAAAACAAAAAAAAAACTATAGCATAAAGTTAGAAAAGAGATGAGGCAGGGGACCCAAGTCCCTATCCTGGCAGGGGATGGAAGAGAGAGCACAATCATTGCCTACTATATAATTGTGTGAAAATCTTACAAAAACGAGTTTCAAAAACAGAAAACTTGTGGCTACTACTGGATTTTTTTTAAAAAAGCAGAAAAAGAAAATATTTAGTTGTGTCAGTGACTTTAATATGTCATTTTAGTCTCCTGTGTGTGTGTGTATGTGGAGAGAGAGAGAGAGAGAGAGAGAGAGAGAGAGAGAGAGAGAGAGAGAGAGGAGAGAGAGATCTGAGTGTAGAGGGTCTGGTTGTGATTAAGGGTATGTCCACATCACTTGTCTAGACTTTGTAGTCTGTTATGGCTTCGTCTGTCTTCTTATTTCTCTTGTCCTGTAAATTGCCAGTAGCTTCATCAGAGAAGCTGCAGTCTGCAGTGGAACTTGTGGAACACAGTCCAGAGGATAACAAAGCTACTCTGGGTCCATCCAGGAGAGGCAAAGCCTCAGGACTGACTCCAGGATGCCCCTGGCTTCTGCTGGGCTTCCTCATGCTTGCTGCATCTGGGTTCCTTCTGTATTTGGCACGGTGTGGTTACCATGTGAAAGGATCCCACTGTATCTAGGATAAGTGTGATTGTCCTTGGGAAAATCCCACTCCTCACTGGAGATCATAATGAAGGTGGTTTTTATAGAAGCAATGATGATTTGTTAGGATCTATGATTTAATTGAACTTTCTGAGGTAGCCTAAAAGATACAGGTGGCTAAGACAGTAAAGATAATAAGAAAAACATGTTAAGTTACTCTGCCAATTGCTCCAATAAGGGATATAATAAAGATAAATACAGGCTAAAAGTCACCTTCTCCTTTGTTAGCTATGACAATTACGGAAGATGGAAAATAAGAACAAGGAAAGCAGGCCGATGATCAAAGAAAACAACTATGCCCCTACACAGAGTTAGGCCAGAGTTCCGTGGTCATGTAACTTACAGAATTAATCCCAGACCTCAGTATGCACCTGGAAAAAACAAAGCCTTGAAAGGAAATTAAATGACCCTATTAAGTGTAAAGAAAAATAGATTGTCAGCTGACCGCTTGAATGAAGCTTTGAAGGCATCGGCTGCACTGAAACCGCAAACAGCTTCCTGCCTACAGAAGGAACTGGCTAAAACACACTTAGTTTGCTTAAAACTTTGTTAATTATAAAAGAATCATTGTAAAAAAAAATAAAATAAAAAAAAAAGAATCATTGCTTTGGGGTGAAGATACTATGGTTGGAAAATTAATACAAAGAAAAATGTTTAACTACTTATGGGCTTCTAAGAAAAACATGTAACTTGGCATCTTATGTGGTTGCTTCTTACGTAAAGATTTTAATTTGCTTTTTGAAACCATGTAACTTGGTTATGAGGTAATCTTTTATTGTGTAGAAATTTTTGTATTCAGAGGTATAAAAGGATAAGAGAAAAATAAGAGGAAGGAGAGGGAAAGATATAGAAGGAAAAACATCAGAAAAGAAATAGAAGGGAATCATCAGGGAAGAATTCAAAGGAGAACTTCAGGAAAGATCTAGAAGAACAACCGGGAAGAAGAGGAGGAGGAGAAGGAAGGAAGGAAACATCAGGGTAGAAGAACAAAACAGAAAAAGAACAATGAAGAACATCCAGCCAAGAGAAAATGAAATGAAGAATTAAGCTTTGACCCTCAGGAAAAGTCTCCTGTGTGCGTACGCAGCTCCTTTCCAGTTTCTCAGACACTGCTGAAAACCAGTCTTCCAGCAGCAGCAAATGTCTTAGGAAATACTCGGCTCACCTTGATATTCCCTATAGCACACAGTGTGCACAGTCAAGAACAGGTCTTACTTCTGTAAAGAAATACTAGGCATGCCTCGCCATCACTGACCATAACACCGAATGCTTAAAATGGCCAAGCATTTAATGTGCCAAGCTCTTTCTGTTCCTTCCCTCTCATCTTTACCCTTAGGTCACTCCTAGCACTTATAACAGGACTTCCCCCACGCAGTGAGGCAGAGTATAGGGTAACAATGAAGAGAGGGCTATGGGGTCTTATCACCCAGCTCAGTATCTGCTGTGGCTGTGTGCATAACCTCTGGTTAGTCATTTGACTCCTCTGTGTCCCCAGTTAGCTCACCTGTAAAATGGGAACACAAAATGCTTACTCTAATGAAGTCTCTTGAAGATACAACAAAACGCTGTTAAATGTTTAAAAACACTTAATGGAGCTGGGCGGTGGCGGTGCACACCTTTAAGCCCAGCACTTGGGAGGCAGAGGCAGGTGGATCTCTGTGAATTCGAGGCCAGCCTGGTTTACAAGAGCTTGTTCCAGGACAGGCTCCAAAGCTACAGAGAAACCTTGTCTTGAAAAAAAAACAACAAAACAAACAAACAAACAAAAACACTCAATAGATATACGTTACTTGAGCTCAGTAGCTACCAAGCAAATCTAGAAGATGCCAGAAATGTCCATATAGAAGACTCCTTTATCCGCCTTCTCCAAGCTATAGAACAGAAAACTAAATCTAAATTCCCTGTCCTGTCCTCATGTAGCATAATGTGATAGACAGAAAGATGGAAAGGAGTTGAGTAAATAGGTTCAGGATGGAAATCAGTGCACACGGTGTAAGCAAAGACATTGCCTACATTAAGGAAAAGAATTTGGAAAGTACTTTTTAGAGGAACTGATACTTGAACTGGGGGATTGAGGATGGGGGGATAAGAAGCTACCAGATATTCACTGATGTGGAAGAAGATGAATTTGAAGACAGCGTTACATGAAAGGAAGCCCTGTGGAGGACCTGGGCCAGAGGCACAGCAATGTCATAGGCCAGGGTGGCTGGAAACAGCAAAGAGGAAGGACAGTGGACTTGTGGTTGGGTCCGATGGCCTCCAAACCTGGAGGGATTCTGTTTCTGCTCTATGGGAAGGATCTGGAGCTAGATGGCTGGGCACATCATCCCACCAGGGGCCATCAGAACATTCCAGCTAGATGGCTAAGCATCTTCCCACCGGGGACCATCAGAATATTCCAGCTCCATCACTCCATTTCCAGGGTTTGAATTTTACTCCCCTGTAGTAGAATATTGTTAACATTTGTTTATGCTGTGGAACACTTGTTTAATGATGCAAAGATGTGTTGCATTCTTTTAAGTTGCATTTGTTTAACTCTGTGAAGCTGTGTTACTTTGCCTGTCTAAAACACCTGATGGGTCTAATAAAGAGCTGAACAGCTAATAGCTCGGCAGGAGAAAGGATAGGTGGGGCTAGCAAGAAGAGAGAATAAGTAGGAGGAGAAATCTGGGGAAAGGATTAAGGAATAAGAAAAAGGAAGAGAGAGGATACCAGGAACCAGCCACCCAACCACACAGATACAGAGTAAGAAGTTAAAAAAAAAAAAAAAGATATACATAAACAGAAAAAGCTAAGAACTCAGAGGCAAAAGGTAGATGGGATAATTTAAGAAAAGCTGTCTAGAAACAAGCCAGTCTAAGGCCAGGAATTCGTAAGTAAGAATAAGACTCCATGTATTTATTTGAGAGCTTGGTGGAGGGCCCCCCAAAGAGTAAAAGAGTTAAAAAAAATCAACAACACCCCCATAGCACTGAATCCCATTGCTTCTAGCATAGCCGCCTAAGGCTGACAAATGGGCTGTTGGCGCCAGGCTTTAGTCATCGGTGGACAAGACTGCCACCTTCTGGAGAGACGCTTCCAGGCACTCACACTCGGGACTGGTCAGGCTCAGATAAATCCTTCTGATGAGGATGAACTACGAACACAGAAGAAATCTCCACCTGCCCCTGCCTGCCTCCTATGGAGTCCACGCCTGAGTACCTGTGAGGTGAAAAGACAAAGAGGAAGTCTACCAAGAAGAGTGCTACGTGCTGAGGATAGAGGGGACGGCTGGGTTAGGAAAAGCTAGTTGTGTGTGCTTGCAGTGGCGGAATGAAACTCTGCTGCGCTTGCGCTTTCTCCTTCTTCCTACGCTAGTGTTTACCTCCCTCCCTGAGTTCATTGTTCGTCTTAAAACAGGTGCACCGCCCTGTGGCATATTTCTGTGTGTATTCATATAAGCAACCTCAAACGAGTGGAAGGCATGAACACACTCATCGATGGACATACAAACAAGCACGTGATCACAGTTAGCTTCAGCCGTCAGCCGGACACATGCCTAGAGTCACCTGGGAAGAGGAACCACACTGTAGGAATTGCCTCCATCAGAGTGGCTTTGGGGCATGTTTGTGACCCATTTTCTTAATGGCTAACTGCACTCTCCAGCAATCGTCTGGGAGTTCTTCTAGAGTCGCACTGGCACTAAATGGTCTCTGTATGGGTCCTCTGGAAGAGCGGTCAGTACTTTTAACCGCCGAGCCATCTCTCCAGCCCCGCCACGTGCGTTTTTCAATATCTACCCTAGCGGGGGTAACAACGGGCATTCAGGACACGAGAACGGAAACAGAAAGACTATTCCAGAAGCAAAAGTAGAAATCTAGGTGAGGAATAACCATAGCTGCGGTGGGTGTCAGCAGGTGAGTGATTTCAGGAATGTTCAATCAAACTAACAGAACTTTTTGCTGACGGAGTTGTGTTTGTGAGTCAGAGAAAAGGAATCTAGGAAGAATGGATCATTTTAGTGCAGGCAACTGGATGGTATTTTCTTAGATGGAAAAAACAGAAGGAAGAACGGGATTCGGAGGAAATGAAGACTTCCATCAGGAAGTACATTACAGAGCTGGCAAATTGGCTCACTTGCCATCTGATGCAAACCTGATGGCGTGAGTTTGACCCAAGGAGCCCACATAAAGGTGGAAGGGGATCTAGGGATACGGCTCACCAGGAGAGAGCTTGCCTCCTGTGCGTGAAGACTGCCGTGGTTAAGCTGTGCGTGGCTCTACGTTACCTTGTACTGTGTAAGAATGGTGGCTTTCAGGCTGTGTGTTGCCCAGGTGACTCTGTTTTACAAGCAAGACTGGGTTCTGTGCCAAGCGCAGAGGCAAAGGGGAATGTATCTCCTTGTCCGTGTAGACACCATGTGTTCAGCATGACCACGAAGCCCAGAATAACAAGTAGTTCTTAAAGGACAGAGGCATTGCCTGTAAACTTTCCAAGGTAGATTGGGAACACATGAACAGGCTACATTAAAGCCATGTCAGAAAAACAAAAACAGCTTTGTGAACTGATCAGACACAGAAGACTAGAGACGAGTATACACTTCAACCCCATAAAGACAGGACATCTAACCTGGCAATGGTGACAAACCCACGTCCTATCATGAGGTCTCTACAGTGTGCATCCAATGACCAATAGGCAGAGAACTCCCAAGAGGTTAAATAAGATAGCATCAACACTCCCACAGCTAGTGTCTACTGTACACTTACCATGTACCAAAACCTGATCTACATCCCTCACAGGTATTAATCCTGAATCTTGGGGGCATGTACAACACCCAGGACACCAAAGGATGCACTAGATTTCATGACACTGAAGTCACTGAGGAGTTTCTTCATCCAACAAAAATCACTGAGTTCTGCCTTCATCAGAGTGTAAAGAGCTAAACACAGAGGCATATATTAGAGTTGGACATGTGTTTTAAAGAAAATTATCAGGTCAAAGACTGGTATTTTTTTGTATGAGGAGGGAACACACACTTTGAAAGTCTCCTAGCAGAAGGAAAATTGACTCTGAGGAAGGAGACGGTGCCCTTGTGCCCCGAGAGCAAAACAATAAGGAGACCGGAAGTCCTAAAGTTAGGGACAGGCCAGGTCAAGTTCCGGATCAGGTCAGTGAGTTGGAGAGGTAGTTCCACTGGTGAAGAGAGGGCTTATCTGCCCTACACAAAGCCCTGGGTTCCATCCCTGCCCATCGTAAACCAAGTACAGGGTCCAGGCCTGTAGTCCCAAGCTCTATGGAGGTGAAAGTGAGAAGAATAGAAGTGTAAGGTCACGCTCTGCTGCGTGAGTTTGGAGCCAGTTTGGACTGCGTGAAAGCTTACCTTAAAAACAAAACTCGGGCCGGGCGTTGGTGGTGCACGCCTTTAATCCCAGCACTCGGGAGGCAGAGGCAAGCGGATCTCTGTGAGTTCGAGGCCAGCCTGGTCTACAGAGCGAGTTCCAGGACAGGCTCCAAAGCCGCAGAGAAACCCTGTCTCGAAAAACCAAAAAAAAAAAAAAAACAAAAACCAAAAAAAACAAAAACAAAAAAAAAAAAACTCGGGTTAATGATCAAGACTAGACCAAGTGAGGCTTGGTAGGCTTTTGAGATTACACGCCACATAAGATGGGAACTACCGCTGGGATGGTGGAGAACAGGAAATATGCTTGTAACATATATTCTAGAAAACTCCCCTGACCGGGATGCGAACAATGAATTGGAGGGTAGAGACAAGAGACAAAGCAGGGGGCCACCTGGAGGCCAGTGTGGTGAACTACGCAAGAGATAAAGACAGCACACAATAATACTTTTGATGCTAATGAAGGGTCATGGAATATAATTCAGAGTTAGGATTTGTTAACGGTTCAGAGCTGTCAGTTTGGCACAGTGAGCTTCTTGTGGGTAGTCCAGCAGGAAGGCTAGATAACTGAGTTCTGGGGGAGAAGTAAAAGCTATAATTTGAGAAGCTACTGGCAATTAAGCCACGGAACCAATGACATCATCCAGAGAATAAAGGGAGTTCTAGAAGAATCTGAGAGGATAAAGCCATCAGTAACTTTAATGTAAAGGCTGGGAAAAGAAGGGCTCCGAGCAAAGGAAATGTCAGGAAGAATCCACGAGGTAAGACAGCAGAGGTATTAGTATTCCAGGAAACAAGGAAGAGTCCAGGAAGATAGAAGGAAATGTGTCAAATGAAGGGGTCACTTTCGCTCTTGGCAGGACAGAGATCATTGTGACCTCAACAAAACCAGCTTTAGCTAAGTGAGCAGAATGAAATCTTAATCAAACTCGTTCTCAAGAGGACAGAAAAAGAGGACATTGAAATCTTGACTTTTAGGCAACTATTTTGAGGATTTGTGTGTGTGTGTGTGTGTGTGTGTGTGTGTGTGTGTGTGTGCGCGCGCGCCTTTAAAGTCAAGCAGAGAGATAGAGTGGTATCTGAAAGGGAAGGGTCCATAGGGCTAGGGAAGACTTGTGATCATTTTCAGGTGGAGTCATTGTGTAATATTTGTGTGTCAAATGTGAACAGTCAAGAAAGAGAAGACCACAATGGTGCAGCAGAGAGAGGGTAGATGTGGGCTGGTGAGATGGCTCAGCGTGTGGGGGACTGCTGTACTAGCCTGGTGTCTAATCTAAACTTGATTCCCAGAATGTACATACACGTAGGCCCTAAGAAATTGCCCTGACTCCACCCTAGCGCCACGGCACGCATGCCCACCACATCCATACATCATTAGCGTGCGTGCACACACACACACACACACACACACACACACACACAACACCACACTAGTTAAAAAATTTTAAAGTTAGATGAGACCCAACAGATAGAAGTCAGAAATGGCCATTAATAGAGGTTAAAAACAGTTCGCCCACTACTGTCTAAAGATAGGGGTCCACCCACCGTCAGCTGAAGAAAGGGGTTACTTAGAGGTGCTGTATTGTGGTGAACTTCAGAGGAAAAAAGTGAGTGAGTGTGTGTGTGTG
>NC_022027.1:32776515-32781926 GCF_000317375.1 Microtus ochrogaster | reverse complement strand
GTGAGTGCCTGTGTGTGTGTGTGTGAGTGCCTGTGTGTGTGAGTGCCTGTGTAGGTGTGAGTGCCTGTGTGTGTGAGTGCCTGTGTGTGTGTGTGAGTGCCTGTGTGTGTGTGTGTGTGTGTGTGTGTCTGTGTGCGTGAGCGCATTGTTTATGAGTGGCCAGATGAGGACAGCTGGGTGTTGTTCTATCATTCTCCTCATTCCTTTGAGAGAGGGAATCCTCTGTCTGTCTCCTCCTCCTGCCCCCTGCACTGTTGTTTACAGGAGGGTACAGCCACACTAATGGTATAGGTGCTGAGATCTGAGCTCAGGTCTCCATATTTACACGAGTCCCCTCACCCACTCCCCAATCTCAGCTGTATGTTTGTTTAAGTGATGTGGAAGAAGGGGATATAGGGAAATAATGAAAGTTGAACACAGACAATGATTTCTGAAGTGTTTAGAAATGTTGTTTGGGTTTGCTAAGCAGGGTGGAGAGACCACTTGACGTGCAGAGACCAATTTAGAGACCAATGCACATAGTTGTCTATCTTCCTCTTGTAATATCTGTCCACACCAGAGAGCTTAGGGAAGCATGGCAGCACACGCCTGTAATCCCAGTTCTAAGAGGATGCAGAAGGACCAGCCTGGGACAGAGAGAGAGGGGGAGAGAGATAGAGAGAGAGCATTACTAAAATATGCACGGGGGCAAAAGTGGGTCACAGCAGATAAGGTGAGAAGAGAAAGAACGTCAGAGAAGATGAGGTAAGAAGGGACAGAACATCAGAGACTGGTGGCACATAATCGGAGATCAGTAGAATCAATGGGCTGAAGGTGCCTTCTGGGCTAAATTTTGGTAAAAGGAGACTCAAGGTTGAGCTCAAAATATTGGGCATAGCTTGAGACTGTGCTTAAAACAATTCTGGAATGACACAACAGTTGAGGGGAGCTAGGGGCAGGGGGAGCACCAGATGGGGTGAAAACTAGAGTCTTCCCAATGAGGGCATCAGAATGAGAAGCCCAGTGGCTCACATGTAGGGATGATGAGGTCCCCCACCACCACCAGCACGGGGCAGGGACAGGGTACACTAGAGAAGGGGCTGGGTTTTGTTGTTGTTGCTTGTTTGGGTTTTGTTTGTTTGTTTGAGACAGGGTTTCTTTGTGTAGCCTTAGAGGTCCTGGAACTAGCTCTTCAGACCAGGCTGACCTCAAACTCAGAGATCTGCCTACCTCTGCCTCCTGAGTGCCGCGATTAAAGGTGTGCACCACCGCCCGGCACCAGTTTTGATGAAGCAGTTTTGGTGAAGTAAAAGGGAAAAGAGACCTACCTAGGGAGCTAAGAAGGTAATAAGAGGAGGAAATGAAGGCTTGGGGTCAAAGGTTATTTCGGGCTACTAGTCTGTTTTTCATGGGACTGATTCATTAGAAAAGGAGAAAACGCTGCAGCCGAGCAGTGAGATGTGTAAGGTTCTTTAGGAGACTAGTGGGATCTGAGGCATACGTGGGGGAATGTGGCTTTTATAAAAATGCACAGTTCTGTCCCGGAAGATGAGAAAAGGCAGCGTCCATGAGCACTAGTCTTGGGAGGCCAATAAACTGGTTGCAAAAAAACTGGTGGCAAAAAAGTACGTGAGCTCGTGACCTGACCAATTGCTTCTATTTCTTGATAAAGTAGGAAGTAAAGTCTCCCACTGGGTGAAGGACAAAAGTGTGAAGGTTGGAGGAGGAGAAAGAATGCATTTAGAGCCCAGGAAAACCAGCTTACCCAGTACATAAAGGGGAGTCTGCCAGAGAGTTCTCAGTGCCAATTCAAATTTGTAGTAAAGAAATTGAAATAAGGGCTGGAGAGATGGCTCAGAGGTTAAGAGTACTGGCTGCTCTTCCAGAGGTCCTGAGTTCAATTCCCAGCAACCACATGGTGGCTCACAACCATCTGTACTGAGATCTGGCGCCCTCCTCTGGCGTGCGGGCATACATCGAGGCAGAATGTTGTATACATAATAAATAAATCTTAAAAAAAAAAGAAAGAAATTGAAATAAAATCATCAGTACAATAATGCAATTTTGGCTAGCAAGAGTCAACTGCTGGGAGCATATAGATTGCTGCTGGTGTTTCCCAGGGTTGGAGATCTGGCAGGAGTGTGGGGACCAGCAGAGCCAGTGACGTGTTAGGACGTTTGGTAAGGGGGTGGCTGGAGTGATGAACCATGGAACTGAGGCCAAGTGAAAAGCCATGCCTAGTGTGACCACAGGATTGCAGATCCAGTGCCAACAGTCTCTAGGGAGGAGTTGGAGATGGGCTTAAGTGGTAAAAGCAAGGACGTTTTTATTCACGTCCCACCAGCCTTGTTACCTTGTAAGTTTGAGAAGGACTGGGCAGACGATGAACAGTTACATGCACTCTGCCAGTACTTGTTCTCTGAATGCTTCATTTCCCCTGGGCTCAAGCCCCAAACGCTAACAAAAACAGCCTTCCTTTGAGGATCTGTCTTTAGGTGGCGAGTAAAGAAATCATATAACAAAAAAAAAAATCATATAAAAAAGAGAAATATAAATAAAATAAAAAGAGAGATCATATAACAAAAAAAAATAATAAGGACTAGTTGAGATGTAACCTAGCAGGATAGACTGGTGTGCTCAGTCGAAGAGCTTTTGGGGCAAGAGCACTTGCCTAGTACGTGTGAGGTGCTAGGTTCAATCCTGGAAGCGGTGAGGTGGCTCTGTCATTATTAGGGTGTCAATTTCCCATTGGAGTTCCTTGAAGTACAAAGAGAGGTGGCTGCAAAGCAGCAGTAGATGACACAAGAGTCAAGTTCCTTTAAACTCGTGAACCTTCACCAGACTCCTGAGTTCTAGAAGGATGGATATGGGGGGGGGGGCTAAACCTACCGCTCAAGGAAGCCAGCTGGAGCCGCGGTAGGTATCTGGCTATCAAAGATGGGGAGGTCGTAATCACTGCGTTGGGAAGCAAGTCGCCTTTTCCATACGCGTGGACCTGCGGTGACCGAAGAGGCTCACTGCCCTTGCGGTAGTGCAGGGGCTCACTGCCCTTGCGGGGCTGGGGGGGTTCACTGCCCTTGAGCGACTGGAGGGGTTCACTGCCCTTGCGCGACTGGACGGACTCACTGTCCTTGCGGGACTGGACGGACTCACTGTCCTTGCGGGACTGGACGGACTCACTGTCCTTGCGGGACTGGACAGACTCACTGTCCTTGCGGGACTGGACGGACTCACTGTCCATGCGTGACTGAGAAGGATCGCTGGTCTTGCGGGACTGAGGAGCATCGCTGCTCTTCCAGGACTGAGGAGGATCGCTGGCCTTGCGGGACTTGGAAGATGTGGAGGTATCATGGGATTTGTGAGTATTGGCGGATTCACCGAACACGGTGAAGTCTTCATACTCATGCCCCTCTTCTTGTTTTTCCTCCTCACCCCCTGCGACCTCTTCACTCCCAAGTTCTTTCACCTCCAGGAGCCTGAGCACAAGGGGCTTCGGGTAGAGTTCCGAGTGTGTTTCTGTCCTGTTCTGCCCATCAGTCACCCCAGACAGCACGGATGAACCTGAGACGTCTCCTTCATCCATTTCAGTTAGAAGCTCCGGGTACCCAGGGCACGAACTGTCCGCCTGCAGCCCTAGCGCAACCGGCGGCGCGGACAAGAGATTTGGGGCTGTCCGCGCCGCACCCGGGACAGACTCAGCTCCGTCCTGGGAAGACGAGCTCCGCCCTTCCCCGCCCCGCCCATCATCTCTGCGCTTTGGCTCTCTGGTTGCTATGGAGACGCGTTGCTAGCCTAGGGGGCACCTCTATTAGTTGCCGCACAGGAGACAGAGAGCCTGGAGAGCGGGATGCTGCTTCTGCTTCTGGTGTGAGCTGAGCTCAACAACTCACTGTACTTCTCTGCTTCCTGACTGGTTAGGTTTCCGAGATTTCTTCACACTCTTTACAAAGACTGGGAGTGGATAGATTTTTAAGTCTTAATATCCCCCGGCACCTCCCCCACACACCTCCCCCGCCCCAGCCCCACTAAGGCAATAGGTTTCTAGTAAAAATTCAGCAGTCAAAATGAAGGTTGTGAAGGGAGAGGGCATTAAAAGCTTAATGTCCGCCCGAATAGTCCGATCACTAACCTTTTCTTTCCATGAAATTCTGCACACCGTCACAACGAAACACTTTGACGAAACACGTCTAAATACATATGCATATTCAAGGGCAGCTTGTGTGCCGTTCCAAGGCCCACTATCAAAACGAGACTAGGAGTTGAACTGTTAGCAGACAGATAGGGAGAGGGTCCCTGACTAGGTAAGAAAGATGGCCGACTTCTAAGATGGCCAGCTTCATCCTCACCCTTCTGACTTTAGGCTAAGCTTGACAACTTAGGCTTTGTAGCTGATGAACTTGCTCAACAAGTTCACGACCTCTCAAGACATGGCAGTCAACCATCCTCGCTTTCTTCAGGAGCTTTGAAACCCTACAACCTCTAAAAAGAGACCGGACTTTCCGCTTCCTGAATCCATTGCTTTGCCGAGGGTCTTTTCCTTGGGTGTCTGCTTATATTGTTTCTTCATCTCCAATAAATGCCATCCTTCAACTGCTGATTCTGTCTGTGATGCTTGAGGTTCCTCTGTGGCTATCTTTCGCGCTGCAGATTTTCCTGCCTTTTAATTCTTTAACTGGCAAAGAACACACTTGGCCAACATCTCTAGATTGTATCATTTCAAGACCCCTAAGCCTGTGTCACTACAGACATTATTAATCATATAATTAATCTTGTGAACAGCACAATTGTGTTGATTTATTCATAGTGATACCTCTGACAGATTATTTTGTGACTTTGTGTCTCTCTCTTCCCTTCCTCCCATTACATCTTTTGTCCCCAACATTTTTTGTTTGTTTGATTGATTGATTGATTGATTGATTGATTGATTGATTTTTGAGACAAGCTCACTCTGCAGCTCAAGCTGGCCTGGAACTATTTAGTCCAGGTTGGTCTCGAACTCTTGAACTTTTGGCAATCCTCTTACCTCAGCCTCTCAAGTGATAGGCTATAGGGGTGAGTCATGGTGCCGTCTTCTCTGGGTCTTTTAAAAATATTTACTTTTAGCTGATTGATGGTGGCTCAGGCCTTTAATCCAAGCACTCAGGAGACAGAGGTAGGCAGATCTCTGAGGTCAAGGCCCGCCTGGTCTACAGAACGAGTTCTAGGACAGCCAGGGCTACACACGGAAACCTTGTCTTGAAAAAGCAAAACAAAAAAATTTACTTTTATTTTTTAATTATGTGTATGTGTGTGCCGGTGTAGGTTTGTGCTCTTTTTAGTATTAGAACCCATGGAATCCAGAGAGGACATCAGATCCCCTTGAGCTGGAATTACAGGCAGTTAGCAGCTGCCAAAGGAACTGGAAACTGAACTGGCGTCAAACTGGGATCCTC
>NC_022027.1:32761714-32775886 GCF_000317375.1 Microtus ochrogaster | reverse complement strand
CCTCTGCAAGTGCAGTACCCCTCGTGTGTGTGTGTGTGTGTGTGAGAGAGAGAGAGAGAGAGAGAGAGAGCGAGCGCCTGGGAAGCACTCATCTTCATGGCCATAATAGTATGGGGAAGAAAAGCAGAACTGGTGCTCTCACGGTCTTGTGTTTACCGTCAAGAGCAGGAATTAAATGTTAAGGAATAAATCATCTCTCAAAATGTATGGTTGAAGGCACCGTTTACAAAGAAAAATGGAGAGTACTTAAATTCACTGTCCTATAGAAAATTAAAACGTTTTTGTGGAAGTTACCTGGAATGGAACTAGGAGACGCATTCTAGAGTGTGTATGTATCAATCAGGTAATCTGTTGCTTCAAACGTATTTTTTAGGATCTGATTACATTTTGGTCCATCAGTGAAGACCACGTGCAGCCCTGGAAAGATGGTTCAGTGCTTAAGAGCATTTACTGTTCTTACAGAGGACCTGGGTTTGGTTCCCATCACTTACATGGTGGCTCACAATGGTCCTTAATTTCCAGGGAATCAAATACCTCAGACATCTGCAGGCTCCTGCATGCATGTGGTGTGCATACCTACACCCAGGCGCACAAACATACAAACAACCGCTTGCTGCAGAGAACCCAATAATGGCTCCCAATGGATTATCCTCCAGTTCCAATGAATCTGGCACCCTCTTCTGGCCTCTGCAGGAACTAGCCACACATACAGTATACTTTCAGATATGCAGGCAAAACATTCAACACATAAAGATTTTATTACATGTTATGTGTGTGCATGTATAACTGCCACATTACATATGTGGAGGCCAGAGGACACCTTCGGTGCCGCAGCCTGGGAGTCCAGCTCCCAGAACTCACCAGGGTTGCAGAAAAGAATGCCTTCAGAGCAGTGAGGACTTCAGGAAAATTCCCAATCTTTCTAAAGGAAAAAGACATCCATGATCTGAAGGTCGTGCTCTTTTTATTTCCAACTCTCATTCTGCAGCTCCGAGCCTCTAATTCTCTGCTCTTCTTCTCTTGTTCCCATTCTCTCCAGCTTCTTTGCTCAACTAGCTTATATGTACAGGTTCAACAACAAACTTCTTTCAACAAAAAAAGGTTACAAAAGCTACATCTGAGGGGAGTGAGGAACCATGGCAACTCCTGGCTTCAAAGTTCCTGGTATATAGGCTGTGACCCAAGGCCAGGGGCATAGCGTTTGGCATTTTTCCAGACGTCCCAAACCTAAAAGCACATTTTCTTATCCTGCATGTAGCCCCAGAGCACAAGGAGGGAAACTTGTAACTTTTTAATTCAAGGCTATGAGGCCAGACCATCTTTGTAGCCCTGGCTATCTGAGAGATTTTCCCATGTAAAGCTGTTTCTCTCTGGACTTGGGCAACTGATTGTTGTTCTTGTCCTCCATATATATTTTAGGACTTAAAACAGTTAGATAAGCCTTGAATTGTGTATCATAAACTGAGGTTAGAAGCTTGTGCAGAGGATTAATTGCTGAGGAATTTAGTAGGGAGTGACCACTGGTCTCTGTTATCAGTCAAGTCTGGCTAGAGAAACTCACATAGTAGTTTTAGACTGCTTTTGTGTCTAAAAGACTTGGGTTCGGAGGCTGGAGAGATGGCTCAGTGGTTAAGAGCACTGGTTGCTCTTCCAGAGGTCCTGAGTTCAATTCCCAGCAACCACATGGTGGTTTTCATCTGTAATGAGATCTGGCGCCCTCCTCTGGCATGCGGGCATACACGGAGGCAGAATGTTGTATACATAATAAATAAATAAATCTTAAAAAAAAAACCCAAAAAACTCTTAAAAAAAAAAAAAGACTTGGGTTCAACAAAGCAGTCACCTACACCTCCATCCTTAAATATAATCTGTGGAAGTCTAACAATTGACACCCAGTGTTTCTGTCCTGCCTGGTCCCACAGCTGTTCAGTTCCAAAGAAACACACAGAGGCTTATAGTAATTATAAACTCTTTGGCCTATTAGCTCAGACTTATTATTAACTAGCTCTTACAATAGATTAACCCATAATTCTTGTCTATATTTAGCCATGTTGCTTGGCACCTTTCCTCAATGCAGCATTTTCATCTTGCTTTCTCTGAGTCTGGATGAGGACTGACTCTCTATTTTTCCTTTTCCCAGAATTCCTTAGTCTGGTGATCCCGCCTACACTTCCTATTTGACTACTGGTCAATCAGCATTTTATTAAACTAATACAAGTGACAACTCTTTACAGTGTACAAGAGCATTGTCCCACAACAGAAACCACAAAAAGCAAAAGTGCATACATGATTTATGGCACCTTTCTGACCTTACATGTACATACATGAACATATACACCCACAGGTGGGATGAAAGCTTGCTAACACGAACTCTACTTTTGAGTTAAAGCCCTCCTCCAGGTGTGTGGGCATGGCACCACGGTAGATGGTGTGTTTAACATATGTGAGGCCCAGGGCTCAACTCTCAGCACCCAAAACAAGCAAAAATCCAAATTGCCATCAAACAAAATAATTTTAAAAATTTAAAGTTAAAAATCTAAAAAAAAATAAAAATGTAATCTTAATAAATGAGCATTCTCTTCGTATATACACTTTGCATTGAGAGAATAGGAAATGGCTTATTTTTTATTGTAAGTGGAAACCTTTGGGTTAAGCCTGCCTGCCATGCAGCCCTCTTTGATGACAGTTTGATGGTGAATTGAGGAGTGGGCCGGGTCCTAGTCGACTTCTACATATTTGCGGCCAGATGTGCAATCAGGTCTCTGGCATCTTGCATGGTGGAGGGGATCTCTGAGCCATTCTCAGTCACCTGAGTTCCAAACAAGAACAGCTTCCTCTCATTCCCCACTTCCGACAGTGCTAGAGCGTCGTGGATGTCTGTAATGTGGTAGGCGTCTTCAAGATCCTTTACCCACAATGGAGAGAGAGGAGGACACATTGTTAGTCTGCATTCTTGTTGGACAGAAATATTTCCTCCTTATTCTAAATGACTCTACCATTTAATGCAGAAAATACTGAAACTTTGTTATTATGACTCCAGAGTTGGTATGAATAGAAACATTTTTATCAGAATTATTCCAGCATTTCTGACTTATCAAAAAGTACTTTCTGCCCACACCAAAGACCTTAATTTTTCTTTTCTTTTCTTTTCTTTCTTTCTTCCCTTCTTTTGAGTCATACACCTGTTGGGGTTAGAGGTGTATGCCACCATACCCCACTCATCAATTACTTTTTTTTTAATACTTATTTATTTATTATGTATACAATATTCTGTCTGTGTGTATGTCTGCAAGCCAGAAGAGGGCACCAGACCTCATTACAGATGGTTGTGAGCCACCATGTGGTTGCCGGGAATTGAACTCAAGACCTTTGGAAGAGCAGGCAATGCTCTTAACCACTGAGCCATCTCTCCAGCCCCCATCAATTACTTTTTTAATTTTAATTTTTTTCGAGACAGGGTTTCTCTGTAGCTTTGGAGCCTGTCTGGAACTTGCTCTGTAGACCAGGCTGGCCTCAAACTCATAAAGAGCCACCTGCCTCTGCCTTCTGAATGCTGGGATTAAAGGTGTGTGCCACCACCACCTAGCTATCAATTACTTTCTGCCCATATTTTACTGATTCTCATACTTATCATTTGTGAGTTCTTTGTTGCTATTATTATTTATTCAGATCAAAAATTTATAGCAAACTGGTGGGGTATATAGAGGTCCATGTATGTTGTCTTAGCTCCATAGCCCTAGAAGTCTACGAGGTTTCCCCTGGTGGGCTATGAATGGTGACTGGGTGTTGGTAATCACAATATGTTATACATAGAGCCCTTAGAGACTTCTGTGACAGAGTAACGGATGCAATAATATATAGATGATGTCTCAGGTTAATACATCTACTGAAGAAATTATAAAGGAAGATGTAGGGAGGAGACAGTATGGGTAGGAATTGAGGTTATAACCAAAGAATAAATAAAATAAGATAACATTTTTTATATGCAAGGCTTTCCTATCTAGCCCAAGCTGGTCTTGAACTTGCAATCCTTCTGTCTCTGCTCTCCACTGCTGAGATTACAGGCATGAACTTCCATGCCCAGCTTTCAAAAGATAACCTTTTGAAACCCCTGATGTAATATATTGACCTAGTGATTCATCTAAAAGCATAGACTAAATATTTTCACTAAAGAATACAAGCAAATATGCATTAATTTAGAATAGCTAAGACTTATATACTCAAGATGCTCAATCATTCCACAAGGACACTTGCTCAACTATGTTCACCATTATTCATCATGGCTAGAACCTGGAAACAACCTAGATGCCCCTCAACTGAAGAATGGATAAAGAAAATGTGGTCCATTTACACAATGGAGTATTACTCAGCTGTTATAAAGGCATCAGCAAATCTGAAGGCAAATTAATGGAACTAGAAAAAAAGTCCTCTTGAGTGAGGTAACTGAGACACAGAAAGACAAAGATGGTATGTTCTCACTCATTAGTGGATATTAGCTATAAAGTAAAGGGTAACTATGCTACAGTCCACAGTCCCAGAGAGCCTGGGTAACAAGGAGCCCCAAGAGGGAGACACATAGATCTCCCTGGGAAGGAGAAATAGAAAGAAATCTGGGTGGACTGTGGGCCAGTGGGGATGGGAACTTAAGAGACTGAGTTGGGGAGGGTGGGTGGAGGGGGAAATTAATGAAAGAGACATCTTGATGTGGGGATGTAGGGCATTTGGGGGTCAGGTAGAGGCCTGGTGCAAGGGAAACTCCCAGGGATGACCCCAGCTAAGACTCCTAGCTATGGTGAATGGGTAACATGAACTGGTCATCTCCTGTAATCAGACTGGTAACAATCTCAATCATCATCAGAGAACCTTCTTTATCCAGTGACTGATGGACATGGATGCAGAGATCCAGGGCCAAGCACTGAGCCAAGCTCTGAGAATCTTGTTGAAGGGAGGGAGGAAGGGAATAGGGGAGGTGAGAAGGGAGTAAGGGAAGGAAGGGATGGGTGGGGTAAAGGATAGGGAGTGGTTTGTCAAGATCATGGGAGAACCCACAGAGACAATTAACCTGGCCTCATAGGAGCTCACAGACTCTGAACCAATGACTAGGGCGCCTGCATGAACCAACCTAGTGTGACAGTTGTGTAGTTTGATCCGCTCGTGGGACGCCTGGTGGTGGAAGCAGGTACTGTCCCTAACATTTACCAGGAGCCTATTTCTAGTACTGGGTTGCCTTGCCCCGCCTTAGTACAAGGGGGGGAGCTTGGTCCTACCTCAACTTGATATGCCACTCTTTGTTGACACCCATGGGAGAAGGAGTGAATTGGGGTGGAGTTGGTGTGTGTGTGTGTGGGGGGGAGAACAGGGAGGGGAAACTTTGGTTGGGATGTAAAATAAATGAATAAATTTAATTATAATTTAAAAAGAATAGCTAAGTCTTTTATCATTAAGGCAAAGCAAAAGTCTTCAGTTTAGCTGGGTATAGTGGTATACTGAATACTCAAGAGGCAGAAGCAGGTAAATCTCTATGAGTTCAAGACCAGCCCAGTCTATATAAAGAGTTCCAGGCCAGCCAAGATTACATAGTGATATACCTTGTCTCAAATAAACAACAAAAAACTTTCAATTTGACAATGGCTCTGTTTATTCAATTTGATGAAGACAAGACACACAAACCACAAAAGGAAAAACTGGATAAATTTGATAAATAAAAAGGAAAATCTCGCCAGCCTTTAATCCCAGTACTCAGGAAACAGAGACAAGCAGACCTCTGTGAGTTCAAGGCCAGCCTGGTCTACAGAGCAAGTTCCAAGGCAGTCAAAACTATATAGAGACCTATGCAGAACTATGCCTTAAAAAGAGAAATGGGGGTCTCTAATGTAAAAATAGAAACCATAAGCAAAGCAAAATGAAAATCACTGAGATACTGGAGAAGATGTTAGTGATGCATATAACCAACAAGGGAATTTTGCAAAAAAATATCCAGTACCCTTATATATCAAACAGGAAAGATAGAGGCTTCTGGCCCATCTTTGTGGTAAACAGTATGCTTAGTACAAAAGACCTCGGCTCTCATTCCCAGCACCTCTCCCACAGGAAGAATCAGAGGTGAGAAAACAAGAGCAAACAGGATATAGGCCTCAGCCAACAATAAACACTTCAAATAAATAAGGATCATAAGAACAACACATTGGCAAAACGGATGGTTGTGACAACGGCTAGTCCCAATGAGGGGTGGAGCTTCAAATAACTATCATCTCCCGATGGAAGAGTGAACTAGTGTGACTTTGGAAAGCAATTTCGGAATAGCCAATAAAACTATTTGCAAATCCAAAAACCTAGCACTTCTGCACACTTGGGTACAAGGGCGCACACATTTGAAAGCTCACTGCAACCTTGTGACAGTAAACAACTGGGAAGAATAAAAATGACCGGCAATAGGAGAAAGGCCAGATTACAGTCCACCAGCATGCCACACAGGTGAAATGTGTGTACAGGAACTTCTAAATCTTTGCAATTCCCTCACCTACTGCCTGCCGGGGTTGAACCCAGGACCTCACATATGCTAAGCAGATTCGCTGTCATTGGGCTACAGCTCTCAGGCCCTGAGTCTTCGTAGTTTTAAGATACTTCACTTAAAAACGAAAAACAAATCATCAACCTTTTTTTTTTAAATGCCAACACAATATCAAAATGTGCTGGACCAGCCTCTATTCTTAATGCCAATCAAGATTTCTGATAAAGTAAGATCTATTGTAATTATTTAGTTTGCTTCCATGAACATCCCACTCATTGAAGACATAAGGGAAGGAAGGCATTGAGTTTTTGGTTGGCAGACCTAGTAATTGAGAGAATTTCTGTTCCAGTGTTTGGAAACCTAAAGGTTACGTGTGTGTGTGTGTGTGTGTGTGTGTGTGTGTGTGTGTGTGTGTGTGTGTAGTCATTGTCATCGTTGTAATAGTAGTGCACATAACAAAATTTACCATTTTAGTGTGCAATTCCGTAAAATTAAATGCATTCACAGTGGTTTAAACCATCACCATCAACTCTTCATCTTGCTACACTGAAGCTCTAGCTGTCCTAAGCTAACTCCACTTTCCTCCCTCCTATAACCCTTGACATCCACAGTTCCACTCGGTCCACTGAACAGTTGATGTCTCTGGGAAGACGCTCTATACGCAGAACCACACAGCATCTGTCCCTCTGTGGCTAGCTCATTCATTTAGGATAGTATCCACAGGTCCATCCGCATGGTTGCATGTGGTAGTACTTCCTTCCCTCTGCAGGCTAAAGTAACACGCTGTATGGACACACCATGTTTTGTTATGCAGTCATCAGCAGACAGACCCTTCTAACTTCTAACCTGTGGCTGTTGTAATCATAGTGCTACCATAAACATAAGTGTATAAAAGCAGACTGGCTCCCTGGTTTCATTTATCTGGGGTATATAAAAAACGTAGAATTGATGCATGATACAGGAATTCTGTTTTGTTTCTTTTTTTCGTAGTTGCTTGCACTTCCAAGGACTGTGTAAAAGCTTCGAGCTTTCTCCATGAACGTTAATTGCTTTTGATGCAAGCACCAAAAAAAAAAAAATTCAGTCAAGTGTAACTGGTCTAAAATAAAACTCTTTTTCTATACATAGAAGCCACTCAAAATTGTGTCAAATTAAATCAACAATCAGTATTGGTTTATTGAAATAAGTTCAATACACATGGTTAAATTCCATTTCTTCATGAGGCAACAGACTAGGCAATTCAAGTACTTAAAGGACACAAGACAATTATATTTACATTGAAAGAGTATATAATCCAGGAGACCTAATAAATTGAATACGCAGTATATTTTTGATTATCTACCTATTAAAATAAGACATGTCTGTGCTAATAATGAGAAACTATTGAGTGGAGGTTCCATTAACCTAGTTTTGGTGTGGACTTGCTTGGAAGCGAGGCAAGGTGCTCTACCAACAGATTAGCACAGCTTTTTACCTGTTTGTTGGCAAACACAACCAGAGGGAGCCCTGGGTTTGGCGCAATCAGCTGATGAAGGTATCTCCTGGCTTCAGGCAATCGACTGTGATCAGCTGAGTCTACCACAAAGATCAGCAGCCATACCTTAGGCAGGTACATATCCCAGTAGGCGCGGAATGGCTCACTGCCGCCAACTGCGGAGAATGGGAGAGGAAGGAGTCACACATGAATGAATGAATTAAAATCACAGGGATGGCCCCCAAGGGGGACTATAGGACACACTGGCCGGGTGCTCTGGTCAATGTCACTGAGTTACACTGTAGGCAACTCTGAGTGGCCAGAGGAATGTTACTGAGGGAATCGTTGGTCAAAGGGAATCACCGTCCCTCAGAGGTGGATCACTCATCCAGGAATGACAAAGAATCAGCATGAAAAGCCAGGCCGGGCAGTTCATGCCTGTAATTCCAGCACTCAGGCTAGTGAGGCAGGAGGTCTGTTGTGAGTTTGAGGCCTGCCAACCAACATAGCAAGACGGTGTCTCACACAAACAAACATAAAATTAAAAACAAACAAGCAGAACACAAAAGTATCAGTATGGGGATCCTAAATACTCCAGTGATGTCTCCCTGGGCACAGAAGAGTGGCCAGCTACTGCTTGTTCACCCAGCATAACTGAGAAAACAGGCATAAGGTACTAAGATAATGGAAGACAGTAGGCTGAATTGTGTGCCACTCTAATAATATATGTGTGTGTGTAGATAGATAGATAGATACATGGATGATAGGTAGGTGGATGGATGGATAGATAAAGTAGGTAGGTAGATAGATGATAGAGATAGATGATAGATAAATAGATAGATAGATAGATAGATAGATAGATAGATAGATAGATAGATAGATAGATAGATAGTCTCACTATGTAGATCTGGCTGTCCTGGAACTCACTATGTAGACCAACTGGCCTCAAAGTCACAAACTCCACCTGCTTCTGCCTCTGCTTCCCAAGTGCTGGGTAAATGCATGGCCCACCATGCCTGGCTTCTAAAATAATTTTTAATGTTTATTTTTATGAATGTGTATGTGTATCCTTGTGAATGTATGCTGTGTGTTTATGTGCCTGTGCATAGACCAGAAGAGGGCACTGGGTTCCCTGAAGCTGGAGGTATGAGCAGTTGTGAGCTGCCTGACATGGGTGCTGGGAACTGAACTCAGGTTCTTGGCAAGAGAAGCACATGCTATCTGAGCCATCTTTCTACCCAGCAAAACCATTGAAGCATTCATGGGAATGCTACATTCCTGTCAGTGTAACCGGTGACAAGCTGGTTTTTCAGTCATATTGTTTATTTGTGCTTTACAGATTTTCTTGATAAATTTTACCAGAAGTTTGTCTATTTTGTTTATGTTTTCGATGTACTAATTTTGGACTTTTCTGACCTTTGCTATTGTGTCTTTCTTCCCCATTTCACCGGTTTCTTAGCGATTTTCTCACCCTCCCCCTTTGTTTTTATTGTTACTGCTTTTTTTTTTTTTTCGACACTTTCTTGGCCTGCTCCTTTCAATCAGTAGATTTTTTTTTTTTTTTTTGGTCATTGTTTCTGGAGTTTTTGAAACAAGGTCTTACTACTTAGTCCAGGCTAGCCTCTAGCTCACGATTCTCCTGCCTCAGTCTTTCAAGTGCTCAGATTACAGGTCTGTAACACCATGTCTGGCTTCATGGTGGTTTTTAACAATGCCTCAGTTCTCCATCTTTTTCACTTTCCCATAACACCTTATCTTTGAGCTAAGAATTATCTAGAAGTGGATAAACCAATCATCAAGGCTTTTTAAACTAGCAAATGCTTAGTTTAAATAGTGTGTTAAAATAGTGCTTTTTGAGTCTGGACAAAAAGCAAAGATTTCACAATTGACTGTGGTGCCTGGGAAGAGAAGAGAGGGGCAGGTTCTTCTCATGTGGGAGCCAAAAAGGACAAAACTTATACATTTGATGCATGCTTTGGAGACAGAAAACCTCGGTGCTTGACTTGCAGAATGATGCCATAGAGAAAGACTGTCAAGGGTGATGCCCGGGGCTCCCCCTTGAGCACCTAGTGGAAGAGCAGGCCCCATGCACTGGCCATGGACTACAGGGAAAGGAACAGACAGGGGATAAATCATGCTTGCTTTGCTTGTTTTGTAACCACAGTTAGTCTCAAAGGCCATGTAGGAGTTCAACTGGAGGTAGCAGAAGACATCTGGACATGCTTGAACTGCTTAGATAATTCTACTAGAAGAGGTTTGGGACTGCGCCCGGTTTTGTTGTTGAGAAGGACGCCCATTATAGTTGCTTAGATGGCCGTGTTTCTGCAGCAGTGAGGGAAGGTGAAGGATGATTACAGGAGATCACAGGAGGGTATGCTAAATTTAGCCTTCCTCTAAGCCTCCTTTGTTGCCAGCACTACAAGGAGAAAATCGAAACAGCGGGAAGTGGATTCCCCAGCCCCCACCCCGAGCACCTAAGTATTAAACCCTGAGGTCTTCCTGAAGTGTAAAAGAATCGCATCCCGCGCCACTTCACTCAAGATTACAATGTCAGTAGATAACGCTGCTTCCGGCTTAAGATGGATGCTAATGAGAAGCAGAACGTACTCTCCAGGAACTCCATCTGCCTGTCCTCAGTGTTGATGCAAACTTCGTTGAAACCTTGGGTAGGTGCCAGGCTGTGCTGGACTCTGTTGGAAGCCAGCGAGTGGAGGACGCTGGTCTTTCCTGCTCCATCCAGGCCTACTACTAGGATATGGTTACTTTTCTCCTGAAATTAAAAAAAAAAAATCGATCAATAAACTTTTGCCATCGGGGCTGTGTGTGGCTGGCTTCTGACAGCGTGCCTGACTTGTTAGAACCTAACTGTAACCACGGAATTGCTAACCAGTCTAAACCAAAACTACCCCTACTCTGTAACATCACTCCCAGGTCCTTTTTTTATTGTCCAATTCCTTGTCAGTTTATCAGACAACAAATATATGAAAACACACACACATGCATGCATGTAAGCATACATACACGCACACACACACACTCACACAGCGCATGCACATGAACACACATCTTAGAATTTACGTGCCATGCAGTGTCATAGATCTACGGATACCAGGACCAATATCCATATTGTGTGTGTGTGTGTGTGTGTGTGTGTGTGTGTACTCATGCATAGGGGCACCTCAGCATGCGTATGGAGGCCAAGGGACAATTCTCAGGAGTTGGTTTTCTCCTTCTACCATGTGAGTCCTGGGGATCAAATGCAGAGTGTTGGCCCAAAAGCAAACATCTCTACCTGCTGAGCCCTCTCCGGCCCCCGTTTTGCACCTGGGATTATCATTTATTGGCAACTGCACTGGAGTGAGTTGTCGATGGCACAAGTATGGCTGGCACCCAATATGGAAGCATTTAAGGTCTCTTATTTGTCTTGTCTTAGCAGTTGGATAATTTAGCTACAAAATATTAGGACAAAGGTCCTCTCTTAGGTTTTGTTTGTTTTTGAGACAGGGTTTCTCTCTGCAACAACTATGGCTGTCCTGGAACTCACTCTGTAGATCAGGCTGGCCTCAAACTCACAGAGCTCCACCTACCTCTACCTCCTGAGTGCTGGCATTAAAGGCATGTGCCACCACCACCCAGCTCTCACTTATGTCTTTGATACAAGTATCATGATTAAGCAGAAAGACTAAGGCTATAGAAATTGTCAAACCTCTGAGGGTTGAAGACGCGGACTACCACTTAGCTCAAAAGGTGATCTTAAATAGTATTACCATGGTGGTTCATGCCTTTAACCCCACTCAGGAGGCAGAGGCAAGTGAATCTCTGTGAGCTCCAGGCCAGCCTTGTCTACAGGGTGAGTTCCAGGACGCTAGGCTATGTAGAGAGACCCTGTCTTGAAAAACAAAGAATCTCTAGTGCAGCTCTTTGAGTCTGAGTCTGTTTTTTTTTTTGTCTTGAGAGGATGAACAAGAAAGGGTACCCTGGTGTGGGTGGGTGGGTGAGTGGCACCATCCCATGGGCCACAATAAAAAAAAAAAAAAAAAAAAAAAAAGGTGATCTTAAATAGTATTACCATGGTGGTTCATGCCTTTAACCCCACTCGGGAGGCAGAGGCAAGTGGATCTCTGTGAGCTCTAGGCCAGCCTTGTCTACAGAGTGAGTTCCAGGACAGCTAGGCTATGTAGAGAGACCTTGTCTTGAAAAACAAAGAATCTCTAATGCAGCTCTTTGAGTCTGGTTTTTTTTTTTTTTTGAGTCTTATTTGCTAGCCCAGAGTGGCCCTGATATCCCTAGTGCTGGAAGTGAAACACTCTCATCTGCTTAAAAAAAATAAAAAAAAAATTAAAAGAATCTGTGTGAAAGAAAGATGTTTTAGGGCATGGCCTAACAGGGACTTAATGTAAAAAGCATGATTTATAAAGGCCTCTGAGTTTTTTGTTCTTGGAGCAATAAATAAATAAATATAAAAAAATAAAAAATTGTCTTTTAGTTGGTGTTTTCTGGTACACTCACCTGAACCTCTGTTTGTGCATGCGCGGCTAGGCCAGAGGCTGGTACTTTGTTCCATGAATGCTGGGGATCCAAATTCAAGTTCTCCAGCCGCACTGCACCCACGGAGCCAACTTCCTAGCCCTAAGGAATTGGAACTCTCACGACTATTTCATATCTCACTAGATATGAAATTCTAAGTCCTTACTTCCGTTCCCGTTCTAAGTGTTACAGTGTCGTTCTGAGAATATGCTACGGTAAGGAAAAAGGACAGCGGAAGTTGTTCAGACTGTACTCTTTAAAGGGACAGAGGCACCAAGAAATCGCTGTGGGTTATATCCCCCTACAACCGCCACTGTGATTCCTACCCAAGCTACCCTAATCTACTCTACCAATTCTAAGAAGACTACCCCCGCTGCTGAAATGAGGGCGTATTTTATACCGGTTGGTCATATTTTGACAGTTTTGTATCCGAAGTCTTAGGAAAATATTGTGCTAAAATCTGTCCCCTGCTCCTCACCATGCCCCCGGCCTATCTTCCCTAGAAATTCCACACTCACTTTGGCTTCTATTCTGCTTATACTTTAGTCTACACTATATGTTTTGGGCTGAGGTGTAGCTCAATGGTAGTTTACTGCTGAAGCCCTGGGTTCTACGTTTATCTAGCCCTAGTCCACAACTACCAGAAATAAGGGGAAATCGCAGGGGCTTACATATCCAGAGTGCAATGAAGAAGCCGCGCCCTGGGCAAACCACTCCGCTAGGTACATACTCAAATCGAATTCTGATCATCACTGTTCTTGTAACAGTTATTTCTTCCATCATCTATGATTCGAGTCTGTGCTTTTGCCAGGGATCAAGTCTCCGTTAACAATTCCCACTGTTCAGAAGTAGAAAGCGGCTCTGAGCCAAGGAACCAGTCAAGGAACTGGGAACACTAAGCGACAGAGTCATTTCTGACCAAAACAATGCCTGGGCTTCTGAGACCAATCTGCGTCCCTCCCATGGCGAGTTCTGAAAGCCCTGCAAACGGTAACTACAACGCCCGCGGAAAAGAACCGGGAGCTCCCAAACACACCAGGTACTTATCATGTCCAGGAACCCTATCTCTTCCAACCAAGACTATATTAACTGCACGTGCTGGGAAGAGGATTCGGTGCTGTTTTCAGCATTGCCTATGTGGTCCGCACCAGGTATGAAGCGCAGGGACAGAGCCAGGAGCCGGTCCCTGCGTTCAACTTGGACCAATTAAGAGATCCCTGGTCTCTCCACAGTAGACAATAACGGGTGCCGGAAGGGGTGAAGTTGGGGGCGGGGATACGTTCGAACCTTGGCACATTCCCCCACACCCCCGCCATCCATAGACAGACGCCCTCGGACAAGATCCGGTTCTCTGTGTACTTCGGGGGCGACGTAACAGAGCCCGGCGGGTCTGAATGCCCACAACCGCCTCGGAGGCGAAGCGGGTCCCAGGTCTCTTACCGGCGGCGGCGGCGGCGGCGGCGGTGGCGGCGGCGGGTACAGGATTTTAATCGAGGTGCTGCTGCTGTCTTTGACCTTTTCTGTGACCTGTTCCTCCTCATTCTCCGTCCCTTGCTCCTCCTTGATTTCCTTTCCTTTCCCATTCTCCTTGATTTTCACGTCCACACTCTTCCTTTTCTCCTCTTCCTTCCCCTTGTCTTTCCCGTTTTCTTTGATTTTC
>NC_022027.1:32731766-32761526 GCF_000317375.1 Microtus ochrogaster | reverse complement strand
TCTTTCCCGTCTTCTTTAATTTTCGCATCCCCACTCTTCCTTTTCTCCTCTTCCTTCGATTTTCCGCTGTCGCTTTTCTGACCTACATCCTTCCTTTTCTCTTCCTCCTTCCCTGTCTCTTTCCCCTTCTTGACTTTCAGCTCCACAGACTTCCTCTTCTCCTCTTCCTTCCCTTTCTCTTTCCCTTTGCTTTTTACTTCCACATCTTTCCTTTTTTCCTTCTCTGCTCTTACTGATTCCCTGCTGCTCGAAGAAAACTTGTCCCTCTCCTTCGCCTTCTCTCTCTCCATCCCCACCGCCGCTGTTCCCCTTCTCTCCCGCGCGCCAGCGCGCAGGAGCCGCGGCCCTGGATCCTGGCAGGTGTTGCCCTGGTGTGGGGGCTCAAGGGAGACGTAGGTCCAGAAAGCAAGCGTAAGCCACACCTGCGGTCACAGGGTCGCAGGCCGCGCCAGTGAGCGCAGCTGTCAGTCTGGCATCTTGCTTTAGCTGGTCTAGAGCTGGCAGCTGATTGGTCGAACTCGAGCCTGAAGGAACGACCGGGAAAGGCGTGGATGCTAGGATGCCCAGTCTAGGGGAACCTGGTGATCCTCAACAGAACGGGAGAAACAGGCAAGGTGGACTGCTTTTGCTGGAGGTCCTTAGGTACCCCTTGCTCCAGAGCGCACAAAAAACACGATTTGACAGTGCTGGAGAAATGCTTCCTACGAGTTTCAGCGACCCAGCTTCAACCTCCAATTTGCCCTGCCAGTCCGTGCCTAACTTAAGAACGCCTAAGGCACCAGAGTCCCTAGAAGACTCCTCCTTCCCCCACCTTACAACCACCACCCCAGAACACAGGCTACACATCTCCCTGCTCCCATCCCATGTGAATTCCACGGGTAGGAACAAAAACCTGCTGCTATTCAGCACAGAGATCGCAGATCATGACAGCAGGGGACAGATATCAAAACCTAATGATCCCGTTCCCAATCACTGCGGAGTGACTTACGCACCCTGACTGAGGTGGCATGTTTCTTTAGTCGAGGTTTCATATTTTCTGGCGGGATTTGGAATATTTCACAATTTAGCAAGGCGGGATTTTAGGGATGGGGTATAAGTGGTGAGAGAGTGCTTGCTGAGTAAGGGCCCCAGGTTCCTGCTCAGTTAAAAAAAAAATGACAAGTAACATCAGGACATGGGTGCCTGTATCCCAGCACTGGGGAGGCTGAGGGAGGACGGCTTGAGTTTAGACTAGCATGCTGAGACCCTGTCCCTCCCCCACCATATGGAAAACTTTAGTTACTACATGAAATTGATTTTCTTTCACCAGATTTCAGATAAGCTGGTGAGGAAAGGTGGCAAGTTCCGGAAGGCCTGAGTCATGGGACAGGTTTTAAGGTCAGCTATCTTCAGCTACCTTGAAAATGCTAGGTTAGGGGCTCAGTGGGTAAGAGCACTGGCTGCTCTTCCAGAAGACCTGGTTTAATTCCCAGCACCCACATGGCAGCTCTAACCTGTCTGTAACTCCAGTTCTAGGGTTTCTGACACCCTCACAGACAAATATGCAGGCAAAACATCAATACACATAAAATCAGAATAAACAAACCATTTTTTAAAACGTTTACCAAAAGATTTGCTACTGTTCACTGATGCCCATACCAATAGGATGAATTTATTCTTTGTAAGATTTCTTGTTTTGGGGGCGAGGGGGAGAGGGAAATAGGGGGAGGGGGCTGTGTGTGGGAGGAGGGGGAGGGAAATGGGAAATGGGGAGGAGGTGGAAATTTTTTTCAACAACTAAAAAAAAATAAACAAAAAGATTACATAAAATACAAAAAAAAAGATTTCTTGTTTTATGTTTATGGGTGTTTTGCTTGCACATGTGTATGTATATGGCATGTACGTAGTGCCAGATCCTCTGGAACAGAAGTCACAGGCAGCTCTTAGCTGCCATGTAGGTAGGTACTGGGAACTGAACTCAGTGCCTCTGGGAGAACAGCCAGCGCTTTAACTGATGGGCCATCTCTCCAGCCTCTGACTGTCATTGTTTAAACAGAGTTCTCCCAATCCCACCAGATTTGTAGTTTTGCTGGGAGGGACAGGAGGTAATTGTAGATAATCAGTTTAAAAGAAATTCTTAAGATATATCAGTAAGGAAGTGCGCCATAAATGCCAACATCTGGAACATCTTCACTCCAGTGAAGGGATGCTTTCCATACTACACACACACACACACACACACACACACACACACACACACACACACACACTATTGGTTAAAGGCATACCCAAAATATTTACCAGAATGTTAATACAGATGAAGTTTAGACTTAAATAATGTATTTGAACTGAGGTTTTCTGTGGCTTAGCAATGACAATACAAATCTCTGCTACTAGAGTATGTATGTATCTCACCATGGTGTCTTGGACCAAAATTCTCAAAGTGCAGTAATCTCATGAAGATTCTGTGGGTAAACTTAAGAAAACTACCTTTGGCCATAGAGATGTAATGGAACCCTAAATGACACTCATTCCTGTAAGAGGTACTCAGTCTCACCAAGACTGTTCTCTGGAGAGCTGTGTAAATCATTCTCAGCTGCCCCCATCTGTAATCCCATAGGGCAGGAAAGCCTTGTAAGGACTCACTGAAGAAGTGTCAGAGATAATGCTCAAACACAGCAGCACTTTTATTAACAAGGACAGAGTAATGTGATCACAAGGAAATAGAAGTGTAAAATGAATGATAGCGTGGTGGCATAAACGAGTACTGAACATGGAGACACCCAGGTGTGCCTCTCAACTGTTTGAGCAGGAAAGTGGCCTGCTAGCCATGAAAGACAAGAGCAACATTTACACCACAAAGCGACTGCAAACCACATTACTTTGAAGAAGGTAATGAAAGGCCATGTCCCATAAAGAAAGGGGTGTCATCTGAGTACTAGCTGGGCCAAAAGCCCTGGTGAATTTCAATATCGCCTGTTTCCTCTTAAAATAAAGAAGTCAAAGTTTATGTTCTGATTAAGAAGCCCAAACCCATTTGCCCGCAGAACGCTGGGTCTAAGTGACAACTACTTGTAACACTAATATATCTTCTTGAGGTCTTCAGTGGAACTAAATCAGCATGTTAACATAATCTGAGGATGAAAATGACAAGGGTACAAAGGAGCCAGTCAGATGTGTACACATACACACGAGAGCTCCAATTCCAGTGTTGCAGGACAGAGGATTTATGGTGAAAATTATTTTAGACACTGAGTCTTTCTGGCCACTCATTTACTGAGATCCCTTTTAATCACATGATAGCTCTAAACAAATACCTGGAATGCTCAGAAGATTCCACCTTTAGCCTCCTAAGACATAATTTAAGGTGAGACTTGAATAGGAACGCGTATCTTCATACTAGTTTCCATTTCAATCCTGGGAACCCTTGGATAGCGTGCCTCATGCTCAGTCTTCAGTCTTCTGTAAAGCTATTTGGTACAAGTAGGCCAAATCTGATTAGACAGTCTGAGGAGGACGTCTTCCCACTTGAAGTATAAGAAATCATTTCAGGACTCGGGATGGAGGAGGGAAGCTCTGTGCGTCTTGCTGTGTTACCTTTATTATGTTCCTAATGTCACTGGCACTGGATTAAGAACAGCCCGTGACAAGTACATCGTCTTCACCAGCCACTTTTGCCTCCTTTCTTCTTCTTCTGTTGTTGTTTCTTTTTCGTTGCTGGGGCCCCGGCAGGCTTCTGGTGTCTTGGGGGCACGATGTTACTTGTAGAGGAAGATATCGTTGCTGCACTGCCAGGTCTTGGGGAGGTGGGTGGGCTGCTCACAGTTTTACTGGCATCTCTGAAATCACCAACCAGAAAGGCTTTTAGTCATTTAGAAATATAGGACAAGGCATAAGCATATATGGGCATGGATTTCACTTTTCCACACCTAATACTTCCCTAAAACTATTCTTTTTTTTTTTAAATAATTACTTAATTTTATGTGCATTGATGTTTTGCCATGGGTGTCAGGTCCCCTGGAACTGGAGTTACAGTTTGTGAGCTGCCATGTGGGTGCTGGGAGTTGAACGTGGGTCCTTTGGAAGAGCAGACAGTGCTCTTAACCGCTGAGCCATCTCTCCAGCCCCAATTCCCACACACTTTAAGGATGGGTGCACCCTATCTCTGTCTATTTCTTCTGAATATTTTTAAACCACCTAAAACTAAAGAAAATGTAATAAGTGCTACATGACAAATTTAATAAGTTTAAAAAAAATCAACTTTAAATGACTTATAATTCTATGTAGAAAAAATTCACATTTTAAATTCTTCTTTCTAGGTATCACCCCTCTATCACACAATTAAATGATTCATTATCTTTAGTTTCAAAACTAAACGTGATTGCTAGGCTGGTCTGTAGTTTGTAATACTAGGGCATATGCTAGGCAAGGGCTCTATTACTGGGCCATTCTCACAGCTCCTAGAATAGTTAGTTTTTAACAATAAAATCACATAGTTTTTGTATCTGTTTTTTTGTTTGTTTGTTTGTTTGTTTTTTGTTTTTTCGAGACAGGGTTTCTCTGTGGTTTTGGAGCCTGTCCTGGAACTAGCTCTTGTAGACCAGGCTGGTCTCGAACTCACAGAGATCCGCCTGCCTCTGCCTCCCAAGTGCTGGGATTAAAGGCGTGCGCCACCACCGCCCGGCCTTTTGTATCTGTAATAAAATCAAACACTGTATTTTCTTCCTTTCATATATACTGTAAATATTTATCAAGGCTGTAGGACTGTGTTTCTCATACAGCATATTAACAAAAGTCTTCCTAATACTTGAGTCAGATGAACTACACTTGGGGGACTTCTGTTCCTCAGCCACAACTCACAGTTCAGAGGAGGTCCCTGCAGTCGCTCCCTGTGTTCCTTTTCCAATCTGGTCCTTCTTTTTACCCTTCTTTCTTCCTCGGTAGTAAGACCGTTCTCGCATGGGTAGCCATCTTTCTGGATCTGGGGTGACTTTTGGGTCATAATTCTTAGGCAGCTTTCCTAGAAATGATTGTTAAATGAGAAATATACCTAGAATAGTTTCAAGCTTGTTCAAACAACATGTTCGTGACTTGGGATAAACACAACTGAAATTAGTATGAGAAAGCCTGTCGGTCTTTGATTTTACTATGTATCCGGGCTGGCCTTGTACCTGTGATCCTCCCATAGGCATGCACCATGTTCAGATGTCAAGAAAATTTCTCTTGAAACAGTGTCTCACTATGTAGCCCTGGCTGGCCTAGAACTCACAAATATCCCTATATCTCTGCCTCCCTAGTGCTAGAATTAAAGGCTTGAGCCACCATGTGTAAGGGAAAAAATTTTCCAGATATAACTTCACAAAAATTTATAATTTTTATCTAATAAAATGATACATTTTAAAGAAAGAATGGGACACTAATATAGGAAGATCGCAATTGTGCTACTGAAAGTATGTCTATATATCAGGTAAGAGTAAGCTGATACCCAAGTACTGGGACAAGAAATGAAGAATAAGTGAGACTTCTGAAGATAATGGACTAATGCAAACATTAGTTTGTAAAATTTCTGTAAACTCAACTATAACAGCAATAACTACACATTTAGAACTTGAAAAATATATGGACTTTTAATAATTCATTTAACTAAGGTTTAAAAATCTATCTCAAACAACAATACAGAAATTGGAGTGTATTTTTTTTCAAGACAAGGTTTCTCTGTGTAACAGTCCTAGCTATTCTGGAATTAGCTCTTGTAAACCAGGCTGTCCTTGAACTCACAGAGATTTGCCTGCCTCTGCCTCCCAAGTGCTGGGATTAAAGGCGTGTGCCACCACCATCCAGCCTATTTTTTCCTTAAAATCTTACCTTTCTTTTTTTTCTTCTTCTTTTTCAGATCTCCCTGTCTAAAAAGAAATTGAGATTCATTACATCACTGTGATAGAACATGGTTCATTCCATGTGTGCAAAAGAGCAAGCTGGGCATGTTTTCATAAAGGTGCATGTAAGACTTGGTGCCAGTCTAAACTAGCTGGACTGTTAACTCAGTCACACGGCAAACTTTTCTCTTAAGGAAAAAAATATTTATTATGTGTGTATTTCTGTGTGAATGATATGTTTGTGGGTTCTCATGTCAAGGCACATGTTTAGAGGTAAGAAACTTTGTGGCATTGGTTCTCTCCTTCCACCACTATGTGGCTTCTGGAGGGAAAACTCCAATTATTAATTAGACTTGCAAGTCAAGTGGCCTGTATGAGCCACCTCACTGTCCCTCAAGTGGCCTTTAGCTGCGGAGCCACCTCACTGGTCTTTAATTCCAAGTCCTGCCTCAAAGCTTCCGGTGCTGGAACCTTCTGAAAGTACCTCCAGGCCTGGCTGAAAACAATCTTAAAATGACATACATCAGCTTTAATGTAGAACTCTTTACACTAGAAATATTATCTATTCATTGAAAAGAGCTATCATGCCTAAATTACCCAGTGTTGTCTGAGGTTTCTGTCATGCTCAGTCCCGCAGCTGTTCAGTCCCAACAAAACACACAGAAGTCTATGTTAATCATAAACTGGTTGGCCTATTAGTTCAGGCTTCTTATTAACTAATTCTTATATCTTAAATTAGTCCATTATTCTTGCCTGTGTTAGCCAGATGGCTTGGTACCTTTTATCAGTGAGGCAGTCTCATCTTGCTTCTTCTGTGTCTAGATGACACCTGCAGACTGAGCCTTTCCTCTTCCCAGAATTCTCTTGTTCTCGTCACCCTGCCTCTACTTCCTGCCTAGCTACTGGCCAATCAGCGTTTTATTAAAAACAATATAAGTGACAGGATACAAGACCATTGTCCCCCAGCAAGCCAGTTATCCTGTAAGTAGTGTAAGTGGTATATAAAGAACCTATAAGTACAGAAGTCTAATAGTAAGTTATTATACAAACAAAAACCTATCATGCCCTCAGGAGTTCACTGTTGGCAAGATTTTAGAGAATCAAGAACTCTCTGCCAGAGAACATGGATAGGCAATCTTTTAGGAGGATATGGAAAATAAGTTACATTGGCCATGGCACTAGAAGAGAGGATGGATGGGACACCTTTCACTTATTCTGCACTTTTTATTTCATTTTAAAAGATTTATTTATTTCTTACATTTTTGTGTTTTGCCTGCATGTATGCCTGCACACCAAAAGAGGGCACCAGATCTCATTACAGATGGTTGTGAGTCACCATGTGGTTGCTGGGAACTGAACCAGGCCTCTGGAAGAACAGCCAGTGCTCTTAACCTCTGAGCCATCTCATCTACCCCTACTCTGCACTTTTGTTTTTAGAGACAGAGTTTCTCAGTAACTATGGAGCCTGTCCTGGAACTAGCTCTGTAGACCAGGCTGGCCTCGAACTCACAGAGATCCACCTGCCTCTTTCTCCCAAGTGCTGGGATTAAAGATGTGTGCCACCATCATCCGGCTTACTTTGCACTTTTTTTTCTTTTTAAAGATTTATTTATTTAATATGTCTGCATGCTCAAAGAGGGCACTAGATCTCATTATCACAGTCACGAGATGGTGTGGTTGAAGGGAACTGAACTCAGGACCTCTGGATGATCCCTGGGTTCAAGGCCAGCCTGGTCTAGGCTACCCATGGAAATATAAATCATCTTTGTAAAAAAATGCTACAGTTTTCCAGATTCCATCATTTTGGCTGATTCAAGTTTGAAGCTTTTGGGAACACCAAAATAAAACAGAAAAACATAAAAAAAGACCATTTCTCAAACAAACAAACATATAAAAACCAAATGAACAAACAAAAAAAGAGCTGGTATACAGGTGGGACGTGGCCGTAGCATGAGGAGGTGGAGGAAGGACCAGGAATTGAAGTCATCCTCTGCTACACGGGAGTTTGAAGCCAGTCTGGGCAACATCAGATCCTGTTTCAGGGAAGACCAGAGAAGGGGGGTCAGGGCACAGCACGCACATAATAGGCTGGGCATCTCACCAGATGAAGACAGAGAACACTGAGCACCATCTTCAGGCTATCCATGTGAACACATAAGTGCAAAAACATACAACCACACACAAAATCTCTAAAAGAAAGTCAACATGTAGTATAATGATTAAGAGAAAAAAAATTTAGAAGGGCCAATCGCTTATGTTAGAGAAACAAATTACATAAATAGCACTTTAGAATTCACATTAAGACTTAGACTAAATTTATTTTGTCCCCAAAAGCTTGAAATTTGAAGTCAGTTGAAGCAATGGAATCAGAAATACTGTAGCATTTGAGGCATCTTTTAAAAGGTTTTTTAAAAAGATGAAAATAGGGGCTGGAGAGATGGCTCAGAGGTTAAGAACACTGGCTGCTCTTCCAGAGGACCCATTTTCAATTCCCAGCACCCACATGGCAGTTCACAACTCCAGCTCCAGGAGATCTGATACCCTCACGTGAATATACATACAGGCAAAACAGCAAGGAACATACCGAAAAAAACAAAACAAAAAAGTATAAAAGAAACATTTAGTATCTTCCATGCTCTGTTCATTCTGAGCCAAAAATAAAATCTTAAAACATTAAAAAAAAATTTCATTGCTGGGGCACGATGACACCCATCTTTAATCCCAGTACTCAGGAAGTAGGTGAATCTCTGTGAGTTCAAGGTCAGTGTGGTCTACATAATGAATTCCAGGCCAGTCAGGGCAACACCGTGAGGCACCTGACTCTCCCCAAAAAGAGGAGGCAAGAGGAGCTCCAGGGCCAGCCAGCCAACCAAGCTTTGCACAAGGAGGGGCTGTGCAAAGGTCCACATATGAAAGGTGTACTCAAATACATGCACAGAAGATTCAAGTTTTTATTCCTAATGAAATTTCTGTTTTTGTCTTCAGACGGTCTCATTTAGCTCCAGATAGAGGAACTGGCTGAGGCTAAAGATGACTTGTGTGTCACTATTCCAGTTTATGTGATGTTAGGGATGGATGAACCAGAGCCTCCTGGCTAGGCAGGCACTACCAACTGAGCCATATCCCAAACCATCAAAGCTCTCTTACATAATTTTAAATTATGTAAGTCTTAGAAAATATTTTAAAAATATTTTGAATTAAAAACATTACCCTTGTTCCTTCGGCTGATTATCTCCAGTAACCTTTCCACCCTTCTTCCGAATGTACGTAGCACCAGGAGAATTTTCAAGAGCCTCGACATCCACTTTTAGTGACATGCTATCCGACGAGGGCAAGTGTTTACTAAGACTGGAGGAGGAGAGGGGTTCAGGAACACAACACACACAATTTGTCTGTCAGGACATCTCTGCCAACAGAAAAATACTGTCTTTTCCTGATGGCCCTTATCAAAAGCAAAACATATTCTTAAATCTTCTACAGAAAACCAAATCACATCAAATCCAGTCTATATTCCGAAAGGAACAGTAACTCAGCAGTGCTGGAGTTCAAGGATTCCCAAGCTTCCAAATGCATAGGCTGTCTCAGAGCGGAGGCTATGCCTAGCAGCTTCTGAGCATCTGATATGCAGCTCAGTTCTGGGGACACTGCTACGTCAGAGACCATAACTAGCCAATCAGCATATGGAAATTGTTTTTGAACTTGGATTAGTCTTGAACTCGCCATATGGCTAAGGACGACCTGATTCTCCTGCTCCTGTCTTCCAAATGCTAGGACTGCAGGCACACACTACCATGCCTGGTCTCCAAATCATTCTATCAGCATTGTTTGTGATGGGCATGTGACCCCCTTCCCATTTCATTACTATTTTTCAATCCAACTGATAGATCTATAGTCCTAACTTTTGCTTTGTCTAGGCAGAATCAAGTCTGTGAGCTAAAATTTCTAATTCCAAACAAGCACTAGCAGAGCTCCGGCGCTCCGTGGAGAGCTGTGCACAGAGGATACGCCTTTGCCTTCTCAGGATCCACAAGTGAGTAAGCAGAAATAAGCTGGGCTAGGGTGTGAATATCTTTTGAATTTTGCCTAAAAGAAGAAATAAAGTTAATAAACAGTTTATAAAACTGACACTAACATAAATAAAGCAATACCCTTCATATGAACAAACCACTTTTCAGGGCTTACTTCCACAGCTGTTCTAGGTCACTAACTGCCTCCTTCTTCCGTCCATACTTGAGCTTGAAGTTTGCAGCTTCTCTTATCAAGGACAAATGAGCAGGGGATTTGGGCTGCAGGTTCAATAAAATAAAGTCTTGAGTCTAGCCAGTCAGTGAAATTCTATTTATCAGCCCTTTAAAATGGACCTGCTCACTAAATTCTTCATCTTAGTTTTACTAAGTATGTAAACAAGTAATCATCAATTTATGAACTAGAACACAGTCCATTTCTATCTCAGTCACCTACTGGGAATGGAGGTCTGTGTGAGTGTACCTGCCTAGGATGCCTGGGGTGTGGTTCATCTCTACCACTAGCAGAAAAAACCCAACCAAACAAAACAATGTACTCCCAAAATCAAACCATAAAAGATATGGCACATTCTCAAACACCAGTTCAACACAGTACTTTCCAAAACTGATGCTGATAGTTGATAACCATGTAAATGCAATGTGTGTGTATGGTAATGTGTACGGATGCATGCATGGTAGAAAGCTGAGAAATGCAGAGATTGACACCGGAAGTAATGAAGATGCCTCTATCAGATGAGACATGATACATACTCATTCCAGACACTGCTGTTCTAATAACCAGCTATCCCCGCTTAACTTTCTGAGTGTGTGTACATTTAGACACAGCAAAGAGTGTCTAAAAATACGAATGCGCTGCTTTGCTTCATTTTGTAGCTGTTCCCTTATGTCTAACAATTTTATTTGAACCTGGCACACTTTACAAAAATTAATGAGTCTAGCAGCTTTCCATTTTTAAAAGAGTGACTCAGAATACTTGGGTTCTCAAAATCTTAGTTCAGGAGAATACTTTATTTATGGAAAAAATATGCCCTTATAATACTTCACCCCGTTCCCTTACCTGATGGCTTTGATACCACTGGATAGCTTGTGTAAAGACCTCAATGGCACTATCGATATCTTCCTCGTGGCTGTACATGGTCACTAAGGCAGACACCTGTCCAGCAAAGGAGAAGTTAATGAACAAAATGCTCCATTCACTCTCAGAACATAGTTTTTAAAAATTAAAAATGCTAAGCACTAAAGAAAAATTGATGGGATCTATGCCAGTACCTAATTCACCATAAATGTTATTCTTTTTAGAGAATATAATGCCTAGAAATACTTAGAAAAATAAGGTCTTTTCTAAATATGAAGGCATTTATCTATAAATAGGACTTCTTCTAAAGTAGTGTCAAGTTTTGAACATGAAAAATAAGCATTTTGATATACAAACCATCTTGCTAGACATTCAAGTGTGTGATTAGGGAGCTTCCAGCATGGCTGAACTGGAATAAGACACACATCCCCTAAGCTGTAAAAGCTCACCTAGTGAGCGTGTGGGAAGCACGGAGAGCCACACTACCTGTGTGCACAGGTAAGTGCTGTGCACTTAAAGAACAGTAAAGGACAGGAAACAAAAGAGCTGCGTTTTAAAGACACGTTGGTAAACTGACATAGTCTGACCATACTGGTCAGACAGAGATAACAAGTGTGCTGGCCGGTCTTGGACATCAGCATGACACATCCGGGAAGCAGGGACCTCAACTGAGGCACTGGCTGCATCAGACTGGCCTATGGCCATGCCTGGGTGGCATTTTCTTAACTGATGATTGCTGTGGGCAGGCCTAGTCCACTGTGAGTGGGGTCATCACTGGGCAAATGGTCACAGACAATATAAAAAATGTGAGCCTAGAGTACACCAGTACATGGTGTCCCATGGCCTCTGCTTCAGTTCCTGCCTCCAGGCTTCCCTTAATTACTACTTTGGTTTACTGTAACCTGTAAGGCAAATGAATAAACTCTTTTCCTACCCAAAGTGGTTTTGGTCAGTATTTTACCACAGCGACAGGAAACTCTGACTAGGTCAAGTCACCAGCACCAGTGAGATCCCACAGTTGTTCAGAGTATAACAAGAGAGTACTTGCACAGCCTCTCTGGCAAAAAGTCCAACAGCTCAGATGAAATTTTCCTTATAGCAAAAGGCCAGATTTTTCAGTCATATAATGGTATAATTCTAATAGAAAAAACTGTAGCACAGGCCTTAAAATATGGATGAAGAGAAAGCACCGTGAAGACGGTGCACAATTACCAGTGCTGTGTCCAAGCTGTGCGAGAGCCAGAACTGTGAAGAAAACAGTTCTTAGTTCAATAGACGCAGGTCTATCACCACCCAACCAAGACTGGATTACGAAAAAGACACTTCCGCACCTAGATAAACCCGCAATACTGTGAGCTATATAAACTTAGCTCTTTGACAGGGTCACTTCTGTAGTCTTGGCCGGCCTCAAACTGAAAGGGATTCTGCCTCCACTCCTGGTATAAACTACAGTATTTGAACAAAGAACTAAAATCTAAATTTACTGACCACTATTTTTTTTAATTTATTTATTATGGATACAATATTTTGTTTGCATGTATGCCTGCAGGCTAGAAGAGGACACCAGACCTCATTACAGATGGTTGTGAGCCACCATGTGGTTTCTGGGAATCAAACTCGTGTCCTTTGGAAGAGCACGCAATGCTCTTAACCGCTGAGCCATCTCTCCAGCCCCCACTGACCACTATTTTTAAGCTGTTTTAACAAAAACAAACAACAAAACAATAAAAAAAAAATTACAATGACATGATAATCCAGGAAGAAGAAAAAAAATCCATATACAGGTCTGAGGTTGAAGCTACCCTTTATGGGTAATGTGGGGCTTAAACAAGACTTAGTACAGCTGTCTACCAGATCACAGAATGAACTGTGTCCCAGATGAGGAACTGGAGCCATTCTAAATGCTAGTCCTGCCTTACCCATACATGAAGCAGAAATGAAAGAACACAGAGAGCACAGACATGGAGATAGTAGCCCTCTCATGGTCTTCTGGGAGCCACTTGGGAACTTACCATGCCTGGCTTATGCTTTAACTCCTCTATGCTTCTCAGGATGAGACAAGCTTTGGAAATGTTGCCTAAGGAGATGGACACAAAACCAGCACCACAGTGAATAAAGCATAGTGGGGAAAAAAATACCAGAAAATTTACTTTCCTTGGGAAAATGCATTGTGCAGTATCTCTGACTACATAACCACGGGGAACTTTGGACGGTGTACCCATTGCTCAGTTCTTAAGTAAGGAAACTGACTTGCTAAGCTTTGGCAACTGTGTTGAGTGTATGGCGATGCGACTATGTACAGAAACATGGAAAATAGGATGTTGGCTGTCTTCCTTGGAGCTACTGTGGAGACAGGGTCTCCTACTGAAGAGACAGAGACAGGGTCTCCTACAGCATTGCAAGTTTACAGTTTGACAAGGCAGCTAGTGAGCAACTGCTGGAATCTGCCTGTTTCTTAGGGGATGGAGGTTCACACTCAGCTCTGCATGCGGCACAGCAGGCCCTCACTGTCTCTCAGCCTGGAACCATGGCTTCCTACAGAGCTTTTATCCAAGTCTTGTAACTCCTTTTCTTCTTTTTAGACTGGAGCTGAAGAGGGGGGTAGGGGGGACTTCCCAAAGGGCCTTAAAATAAGTTACTACAGACTAGAGAGTAATGAAAAACTGGTGGTATTAAAATTCTGATTTTACGCTCACTGCAAATCTCAATAACCCAAAATATCATCTTTAACTCCCAAACAATCCTCAATCTTGTTTCAACTACTGCCTCACTAAGGAACATTTTTTTTCATTTTTCCTTTTTACACTTTTTCCTAAATGCCAACTGTTTTCTCCCAACCCATGAAATTTTCATCTCAGCCATTGTGGCTAGCTAAAATTTTCTGGACAATCTGCTACTGTCCACTGAGAACCTGAGCTGTCTGATGTAGACTTCTGTAATGTCAAGGTCCATGCACCTGCGCTGCCCACAGTCCTTTAGTTTTATCTGGCTAATATTAAAACTCACATTTCTTAAACAGGCCATTCTGTTCTTCTTAGTTTAAAATTCAAATAGCTACATGAAGAGAGCAGCTAGGTCACTGGACAACCAAGCTTAATTAAGAACAAACAAACCACAATCTTCTATTGGGTAGCAAATATATGAGATGAGTTTCTGTGCTTAGCAAAGTAAACAAGAAAAAGGGAACAAGCTATGAAATACTGCAAAGTCCAAAGCAAAGGAGCGCCGTTCTCACTCTCAGAGGCAGGCTCTCTGCACGGGACAGGCCAGGGGATGTAGTGCAGTGCTCTGCAACAGGAGCCTCAGGCTTGCAAGGACCTTTAAGGCTTGAGAGTCATCCTAACAGCACAGGGAAAACCCAAAAACCCAAGAGGCCAATTTCCTCACTACTCAATCTGTTGGACATCACGTAGTCTAGTATGTTTGAAAGAGCAGTTAACCTTTACCAGTGAATAAAGAACTTAAAAGTCAAACATTAATACCTTGAGAAATCTTCAATTGTGCCATGGTAAGCTTGATTTCGGCTGCATTTTCTGGATGTTGATCAGAAAATTCCTAAAATATTTTTAGTTGTGGGTTAAAAATACATGCTTAAAAGTGGCTTAGACAAAAAGTGAAGAAAAACCAGCTTACAGTCCACAACCCCAGAGAACCTAGACAACAAAGAGGACCTCAAGAAGAACATACATGGATCTACATAGGAATGAGAAAAAGACAAGGTCTGAGTAAATTGGGAGTGTGGGGGTCATGAGAGAGGGTTAAAAGGGGGGAAAGGAAGGGAAGGGAGAGGTGGAGAAAAATGTATTAACAATAAAAACAATTAAAAAAAAACATGCTTAACTTATACAACTGTAATATTATAATTACTTATCAGTATGTAAAATTTCAAAGTTCAGCTTAAAGTATTAAACTTCTGGTTTCTGGAGTTTATTTATTTATTTTAAAGACAGGACTTCTGCATAGCTCTGGTTGTCCTAGAACTAATCTGTAGACCAGGCTGGCCTTGAACTCAGAGATCTGCCTGCCTCTGCCTCCCGGGTACTGAGACTAATGGAGTGTGCCACCAACCTGGTTCAGGTCAAAATCTTACCTTAGGAGAAACTATATTCAACACTCATGCTTTATAGCAAGCTCTCTAAGTAGGTACGGTGATGTTACGATCCCTGCTACACAGACTCGCTTGTTTTAAAGAGACACATTCAACTACTCCCTCCTCACTGGGGGTCTCTGCAAGGCCATTTTCTCTCAGAATGGTCCTAATTTTATCCTGTCCATCTTCTCAACTATTAAATTCATGAAACTCATATAATATATAACATTTACATAATATGCCAGCTGTTTCAGAATGCTAAAACCCAAGTCAGTATCTCCCTAACTGGAACTATGGAGTAGGACCCAATGAGGCATAAATCACTGAAATGGGGTCAAGCACGGTGTGGGACTCTAAGTCTAAACTCATGCTCTAAACACTGCCAAATGAAAAAGCATTCTTTGGGATTTACACACATATTTACATTACAATATATAAAAAAATCTGTAACTTAAAAGTCAACTAAAGCCACACTGGAACTTGGTTCGTAGGCTGTTACAGTGTAATGCACAGGCTTGCACATTGTAGTGTAACGAAACAGCTTTAACTACCTGATGCCTCACTAAGCATTTAAGCTCGATGTCTTTACCTGAAGCAGCTCTATTGCTTTTGTGTGTTGCTTTTCACGGCAGAGCTGGGCAGCTTGGATTAACACAGGCAAGAGACGCTCAGGACTCTGGGACTGCAAGCTGGCAGATATTTTTCGGCACTGTTCTGCCTAAAAGATGCACCCCTTATTAATAGTGTATTAATAAAATTAAACATTAAATAATCCAAAATAAAGGGATGGAGTAATCAGCTTGAATTAAAATAGGTGAAAAAATATGTAGGGTTAAACACCTAAGTTTATAGCATCCATCTTGTGGTTTATGGTAAGGACAAAACTTCTAGTTACTGAGTTTAAGAGAGTCCTAAAAGCAGTAAGTAACAAGCAAATTCTAAATCAGTGGTTCTCAACCTGTGGGTCATGACCCCTTTGGGGGCGTCAAATGTCCCTTCCATGGAGGTGGCCTAAGACTATCAGAAAACATAGATATTTGTATTATGGTTTATAACAGTAGTAAGATTACAGTTATGAAGTAGCAGCAAAAATAATTTTATTGTTGGGGGGGGGGTGTTACCACAACATGAGAACTGTATTAAACGTCACAGCATTAGGAAGGTTAAAAACCACTGGATTAAATGATCATCTGAAACCTAAGTTCCAGGTAAATGAAATTTAGAATTTCTTCCTAAAAGCAACACAATGAACAGAAAAGCCACGGAAATATATTTCTTGCTGAAACATCAAGAAACTTGACTCAGCTCTAAAAAATAAAAACATTACTGCTTCTCATGTTTTTGGACTAAAATTTTGTGCTCTATGTATGAATTCAGAATTTAATTAGGAATACAAATAAAGAACTGAATCCCTTGGGAGCTGGAGAGATGACTTAACAGTTAAGAGCACTGGCTGTTCTTCCAGAGGATCTGGGTTCGATTCCCAGAAACCACACGGTAGCTCATGACTGTAACTCCAGTTCTACAGGAATCTAATAACAGGCAAACTCGTGGTGCTCAGACAGACATGCAGACAAGACACATAAAATAATAATAAATATAAAATAATTATTTTTTAAAAAAGAATTGTAACCCTTAACATTTCTAATTTGTGCTATGTACAGTAAAATGGAAGTTGGGTATTAGATCTGACTGATGTCTTTAATGATTCTGTTTTAATTCAGAAAGATTAGCAATGAAAGTAACAAAAGGGCTAGGCATATAGCTCAGTAGTATATGCAAGTCTGTGATCAATCACCAGCAGTTAAACAGGAAAGAGAACACCCCCTCCCACAAAGCTGCTAACTTTCTCTAAAGTTATTAAGTCCATATGCTTAGAGAATTACTTGTTTAGCAAAATTACTAAACTTATATGTAATACTAAAGAAGGAAAAAAGACGAAACAGATCATACAGATACCTGTCGTGCCTCGTAAGCCCACGTAGTACAAGGTCAGCCAGGCAACAAACTTATTACTTACCTGGTTTGTATACATAGCCAGCAAAGCTTTGTTAAACTCTATGGCTTGCAGCTGTCTCTTAGAGAGCTTGAACTCTACTCCTTCTGCATTGGTTAATTTTACTTTCTTCTTGGAGTCAAAGACATTTTGGTCCTGACAAAGAAAAGTTGCCCACCATTAGCAGAACTTCCACTTTGACTTTTGTGACTCTCAAACGCCTTCCTTTTCCATTCATTTATTTCACATAAACACAATAAGAAAGCTTGGTTTTTGTTTGTTTATGTAAACACACATTCCTTGTCTACTTATAGCTATGGACATGCTGCCATGACATTCTTTACGGGAGAACAAGCTTTTGTTTCATTTTCCCAATGTTGGATGCTGGTTTTGAGACTTTTTGTTTTTAGTGTTTGGTTTTCAGACAGGTCTCACTCTACAGCCTAAGGTAGCCTGGAATCCATAGCAGTTCCCTGCTTTGGCTTCTCAAGTGCTACGATGTCAGGAGTGAACCACCGTGTCTGTTTGAAGTAATAAATATGGACAACACAAACCCTAGTCACTTAAGACTACAAAGATACTGGGCAGTGGTGGCACACGCCTTTAATCCCAGCACTCGGGAGACAGAAGCAGGCAGATCTCTGTGAGTTCAAAGCCAACCTGGTATACAGAGTGAGATCCAAGACAGTCAGGGCAGTTACACAGAGAAACCCTGTCTCAAAAAATCAAAATGACCACAAAGACACATACCTTCAGTGTCTACTAACCATGCCGTTTAGAATTTAGATGAGAAGTGAAGAAGGTGACAATCCTGCTTGAATTGTGGCTAAGAAAATCCCTAAGTTTCTGAAACAGACTCCACTTGTACCAGACAACATGAATGTAGTACAGTCACTAATTCCCTTTCCTAAGTTCAACTAGGCAGCCACATGAAAATTTGAGACTTTTCTTTTTATTTATTTGGTTTTCCAAGTAAGGGTTTCTCTATGTGACAGCCCTCGCTGTCCTGGAATCCCTCATACAAACAGCTTCTTTCAGTCTCCTACCACTGAAGATAAGGAACAGCACGATAAATCAAACAGTTGATTTCAAATCTCAACTTGAATTGTTTTTCCATTTAAACAATGTTCCACATAGTAATTAATTTGATTAGCATAGCACTCTTTTTTTTTAAATATTTATTTATTATGTATACAATATTCTGTCTGTGTGTCTGCCTGCAGGCCAGAAGAGGGCACCAGACCTCATTACAGATGGTTGTGAGCCACCATGTGGTTGCTGGGAATTGAACTCAGGACCTTTGGAAGAGCAGGCAATGCTCTTAACCTCTGAGCCATCTCTCCAGCCCTAGCATAGCACTCTTAAGTTAGAAATACCTATAGCCACTCCTGTAATGTTTTATACAGGGTAGGTGGGTAGGACAAACCACCTACCCATATCTTGTTCCCCATAACTGCCCTCTCCCCAATTCAGACTCAGAAAAGGAATATAAAACACCCATGTACTTAAAGGTCCAAACTACTTATATTTCTAACACAAAGATATTCTTCATTGTTAGCATAAAGTAGACAGTAAATATTTTATTAAATCTAAGGCCTACAACTAAAAAAGTTTTACTACTTGAATAAACATGGCAAAAACACCAATACTATGAGTTGAGAATACTCTCCATTATGAGTTTGTTACACCTGAATTTCTTTCTGTAATGGAAAAAAGAAAACATTCTAGAAAAAAGTTGGGATAATATGTTCTCAGCATAAAACACATGTAGAAAATCCAGAATTCATACCTTATTAATGGTAATGATGTTATTTGCGATTACGGCAAGTAGAGCCACATCTGTTGGCCTGTGAACAAACAACAGTTAGCATCAGACACACTGTCAACAACAACAAAAGCCTCATCCCCGGGGATGCTTCATTTCAACAACTCACTTCAGTTTTATTATCTGATTGTAGAGCTGCAGCGCCTCCTCGGTGCGACCCTGCAGCTGCAGGATATACGCCATCTGACCATGGATGATGGCCAGCTCTGCCTGTGGGTCTTCCTCAGCCCCATCCTAAGCAGAAATAAATAAATAAAAAGAAACAGCTACATATTTTTTTTATCAAGTATTGCAGACATATGAAATATACACAATCTTTATGAAGTTATGTAACTTCAGGAATCTTCCCTGAGAATCAGCTTTGATTTCAGAATTGAATTTCAGAAAACTGTTGAAGGAAAATGGAAAGGAGGTCTTGAACAAGTATGGTCACAGGTGCAGGAATTTAAGGTATTAATTACTAAATGTTTTATAAAAAAGTAACATGTGCTTTTCATGACTTCTCCCCAAATTCTTAAAAACTGCTTTCTTGCAAAACCACATTTAAACATGCTTCTCAGGACTGGATAGCTCAGTGTTAAGAGTACATACTGCTTTTAACACTGGAACCTGAGTTCACTTCTCAGCATGGAGATCTGGCAGCTCACAACTGCCTGTAACTCTATATCCAGGGAATTCAAAGCTCTCTCCTAGATTTGCTGGACATATGGCAGAATGCTTCCTAGCATTCATGAGGGCCCTTGGTTCGATCCCCAATACCTAAAAAATATAGATGCAGATGGCTTTCTTAATTGATGCCCCAGATTAAGCTAATGTAATTTATATGCCGAAGGATTATTCTCCAATCCTTCCAGAAAGACTGGCTGGTGCATTCATAACGAATAAATATACAAAGCTAGGCGGCTATATTCTTTATCCACGAGTATACATATTCATGTATGTACATGTACCATCTTCTCATCCCATCTACTTTCTCATTTGTCACTTGCTCAGAACCTGTTCATCAGGGTAGGCTGCACCTCAAGAGAGCTGGGATTACAGTGCAGCATGTCCACGAACCCAGCAAATAAAACTCATTATCAGCATCCACGGCTAGCACTTCACAGAGTAAGCCATCTCCCCAGCATCCAGTATTTCTTTGACTAACCAAGCACTAAGCTGGTGAAAGTATACTGGCTGGGTGGGTATGAGATGCTGTTCCCAAATGCATGATTTCATTTGTGTTTGATAGAGAAATGTTAAAACTAAGAATTAAAGTAAAAGAAGAACAAGCGCAAAAAGATGCACACAGAATGCCCAGATTTGCTGAAGGCGAGTTCCTGAAGAAAATTACTATCTGATCAGATAAGAACCAAATGTATGCTGTCATCTTTCCCGCAAAGTTAAAACACAATAATGAAACCTCCCACTACTATTAGTCAAAACATAAAATTTGGTTTTATTGAATACTTACAGAATCTTCTGAAAATGAACGACGACAAAGATCTATAGGAGAAAAATGGTAAATGGCTTTAAAATTAGTATTGCTGGGCATTTCCTATTCTTTTCACAGTTCAAAGGGTAAAGCTAATTTCTGAGCGATTTTCAAGCAGTCTACCAATTGAGATACATCCTTAGGCCCAGAGTTTTTGTTTGTTTGCAATTGTTAATTTTAGATGTAGGTTTTGCTAGCAAGTAGTATGTGCATCATGTGTGTGCCTGGTGGCCATGAAGGCTAGAGGAAGGAATCTGGTTCCCTAGAATGGGAATTACATATGGTTATGAGCTACCATGTGGGTGCTAAATCAAACAGGGGTCCTCTGGAAGAGCAGCCAGTGCTTTTAAATGCTAAGTCATGTCTCCAGCCCTACCACAGCTTTTTTATGGGAGGACTGGACTAGGAACAAGTTCATTCATTGCAAGGCAAGCACTTTACTGACTACATAACTCTCCTCAGATCCCATAACGTATCTTTAACAACACAGAAACTCATGCTACTTATGAACTCGTTCTCCTAATCTTTCTTTCTGTTTCTCTTTCTGTCTCTTTCTCTCTCTCTCTCTCTCTCTCTCTCTCAATTCTAGAAATAGAATTCCTGGATACGGCAGTGCATCATGTGTGTGCCTGAAGCCTGTGGAGGGCATAAGAGGGTGACAGATCTACACTTAAGCTATAGATGGGTTTGAGCCAAATTTTAAATCTGCTAAATTTAAATTTAAATCACCCAAGCCTTCTCTCTTTCCTCTGTCATTCCTCTCCTTCTTCCTTGTTTTCTTTTCTATTTTGGAGCTGGAGACTGAACCCAAAACCCTGTAGAATGCTAACTGTACCCCTACCACCCTGTTTTTAAATTAAAGGCTTCAAAGTATAAAATGTATGTAGAAAAATATTAAATGAGCTAAAATGTCCTTGAGTGGTATAGTTCATATGTGCACATGTACACAGGAGTAATAAGTATTGAGTAGAAATAATAACTAATATATATGGAATGACTTTTAAAAAAATTTTAAACTTACATTTATAAAATTTATTCCGTATGTGTGTGTGCACATGAGCATGTGTTTGTGTGTCATGTCATGTGGAGGTCAGAGGACAACCTGTAGTAGTCAATCCTCTCCCACCATGTGGCTATCAGGTCATCAGTGATAGAGGCCAGCGCCCTAACTCACTGAGCTGTTTCACTGGCCCTTCACTGGTTCAGGAATCATTTTATTATAATACTGTTTTGTTGTGAGTCAATTAATTTACACTTAGTCTTCATATTAACCCCTCAAAGACCTATTCCTCAAAATCAAACTTTAGAAACAACTTTAACTCTTCAATAGAACTAGAAAGATGGTCAATGAGAGATGGTTAGACAAACCTCTGAAAATCTCACTGCCCCAGTAACTTCCACTTCAGAATTTCACAAATATTAAATGCGATTTTTAGAGATTATCTAAAGTTATGTATCCCACACTGTAGTTACAGAAAGCTTTAAAAACTCCCAACCTTCAGCTTTCTGTAGGATTTTCATGGCCTGGTTCAGCTGGCCTTGCCCTATCAGTGCACAGGCAGCATTGTAGCAGAGCTCATGTGTGCCTTCTTGGAGACCCAAGTTCTCCTGTCACAGAGAAAAACGTCAGTCAAACCGCAAGTACATGAATATTGTTTCATAGCTGCGTGATCAGAAGGATACTCACTGGAACCACCTTCTCCCAATTGCTCTGCGCTGCAACAACTGCCGACAGGTTTGTTTTCCGTTCCTCATCATAATCGTCCTGCGAGTTCCGGACAAGATCTCTGTACACAGCCAAGCACTCGTCATACCGTTCCAAGCGGTAGAGCTAAGGCCAAAACAAAGAAGTCAGAGGTGACTAAGGGTCTTGGTTTCAGACGCACTAACGTTTTCTGGAACCAGTAAGGAAGGAACATGGGAGCACAATAGGAGCAAGTGAAAGGTTTATCTTTTGTATATATTTTTAACTAGTTTTGTGTGCTAATACTTTCAAGAAAAATTGCTTGTGATGAATCTATATTATAATATACATTTGTAGGTATTATAATACCTACATTTAGAAAGCAAGTTCTTTATCTTTCTATAGCGATCTATGCAATCTATAAAAAAATCTATGTAATTTGGCTACCTGAATTACAATGAAGAAAAAAGGCCACACAAAATGATTACTAAGTGCCAGTAAATAGAAGAAAAATTAAATGCCAACTAAAGCCTTAAATTTCCTAGAAGTTCACTATATAACCTTTACTTTCTGTTTCTTAGAAATTAAGGGTCACACAATATAATAGTAGTACCAAGTATATAAAACACAAGTCTTGCTTTAGTCAGGTTGTTCTAAAAGGACGGCAACAGGGCTGGGCGTGGCAGCACATGCCTTTAATCCTAGCCGGAGGATCTCTGTGAGTTTAAGGCCAGTCTAGTCAACACAGCAAGTTCCAGGCCAGCCATAGTTATATACTAAGAAAGAACCTTCCTTCAAACAAAATCAACAAACAAGAAGGGCAGAAACAGCTGCTCCTCTAGACCCATTAGGCCCTATGTGTCCAGAGACTAGTTCCTTCAAGTCCTGGAACCTATCTATAATGATCCAGTTTACCCTCCGCCCTCTCATCGCTAACAGCACTTTCAGATCAGGCTGAATTTTGTCTGAAATCCTTTGAGAATATTTTCAGGGGCTGGAGAGACAGCTCTGTGGTTAAGAGTACCTGTTCTTGCAAAGAACCCAGGTTTAACTCCTACTATCTACATGGTGGTTCACAACCGTCTGTAACTCCAGTTCCTGGGCATGGGACACTGTCTTCTGACCTCTATGGCACAAAGCAAGCATGTGGTGCACATACTATACATGGAAGCAGAATACTCACACATACATACAACAAATAAATATAATTTTAACAATTTTAAAAACAGAATATTTTCATAGGGCATAGTTTTACAAATAAAATATATATTACAAAAAAAGTCCCCCAAATTCCCACCCTTCATAATCATCCTATTTTCAACTTAGAATACTAGTTAATATTAGAAATATTGTCTCACCTATGTACACAGCTCACTGGCCTTTCTTTACCTTTCTAACCAGAAGTTCCAATTTCATGCACTGACCTTGAAGAAATCTTAGCTTATAGAATGCTATACATACAACTCTTCTAGCAAAGAGCAAGAACAGGAAATATAGCCAAACCTCAAGAACTGGTTTGGTGGCTAATTCTGTTGAGATCAGGATGGGCTGGATTTCCTCAACCCTGCTCCATGTTAGGACTAAGGACATGCTTCCTTGGGATGACTGTCAACAAGTATTTAAAGCAGTAATTACCACTTGTCCGTAAAGCTCCTTTAGTTTGTCTGTCTGCTGGTTGGCACTTTCTATTGTCTTCAAGGCATTTTCAATTCTGTTCAGCCTGTACTCGCAATATGCCTTCTCAAAGGAGAGAGAATTACTGAAGAAAAAAATAAATAAAAAAGGATCTGATTATTATATAATAATGTAACACTCCATATATACCAGATTGCTCTAAGCCAGTGGTTCTCAATCTGTGGGTCATGACCCCCAAAGACAATGAGGAAACACAGATATTTACAATACAATTCATAACAGTAGCAATAAACAGTAGCTACAAAGTAGCATTGCATTAATTCTATGGTTGGGGGTCACCACAACAGAGGGATTGTATTAAAGGGTCTCAGCATGAGGAAGGCTGAGGGCCACTGCTCTAAGCACTTAACGCATGTTAATCTATTTAATAGTCAAAACAAAGCTTTCTGACTTCCCTCCCAAATCACACAGACTCTTAAAGAGGCACAAAGTACTACATTCATTTCCTCATCGACTCTTCTTTTTCGTGAATATTAACAAAACTACTGTTATTTTGAAATAAGCATTAAAGATGGCAATTGTGGACTAGCTAAACCCATGACTGCCTTAGACACAAATACTCAAATGGTTCATCTTGACACACAGCTAGTAGAGTGCTTGCCTAGGATTCACTAAGTCCTGGTTCTATGCCCAGCACCCCACAACTGCATGTGGTACACATCTGTTATCTCAGCCCTGGGAAGTACGGGTAAAGATCAGAAACCTAAGCTCTACTTCAGAAGCTCGAGACCAGTCTGGGAGACACAAGATGCCAAAGAAAAAAGTTTCTTAAATCTTCCTAATAAGTTATATGATGCTTCTGTTTTTGTTCATGAAGCAAATAATTAGCAAAGGAAAAAAATTAGAAGTAAAATACTGTACTTATAATTAACTGGCAAATATAAAACCAAACAAGCAGCATTTAAATACCCAGATTTAAAATTCACCCATTAATATATCTAAAGTTCACTTTGAAATTTCAACTAAAATCTCCCACTCAGAAAAAAAAAATCTATCAAAACAAATGTAAAAAAAGTAACCATTCAGGAAGTTCACATTCTGTGAAATAATAAATTAAATTAAAAAACCAACAAAAACTTAAACAACTGAAAGGTCTTGCCTAAACAATTAATGGAGTTAGGGCCAAAGGTCAGGCAAAGCCTGCCACATCACTTTAAAGCCTTCCAGCAATTTAGATGTGCCTATGCTCTGACCTTATACATATCTATTGATGGATTCATGATTGCTTTCTCCCTCCTTTCCCTGCTCCATGAACTATTATTACTCACGCCCTTCACCAAACCCCACCTTTGGAAACAAAGCCTCAAACTAGGAACTCGGCCTCAGCATCCTGAGAACAGGATTACAAGCATAAATTATACACCTGGCTCTTTTCACATTTATATTCTGCATTCCTTTATAGTTTGCCCCTTCCTAGTAGTTCAAAAGAAACAAAGCTGGGGACTGTGGCACTTACCTGTCATCCCATCGTTCAGGAGGCTGAAACAGGATTTTAAAATTTGAGACCTACTTGGGCTACACAGTAAATTCCAGGCTATCAAGGATTAGACCCAGGACAAACAAACATGCAAATACAAAACAATGAAACCAGGGAAAACAAACAAAAAACCCCAATAAATGCTTCTGATGGTACAGTAGAACAGAACAAAAGTAACTACTGCTTCTTCCAACTTCAGAAAGACCCATGGCAAACAACAACAAGACAAAAACAAAACAAAGGGGAAAGAAAAGTAGGTCAAAAGTATGTGACTAGTGGAAGCAAACAACGCTAACAAAGTATTCCTAGTAACTGGACAACTCACTGAACCACTTACTTGGCTAACACTTTGGTGTGAGTATTGATGACATTCAAGGCTTCTTTGAAACTTCCATTCTGAATAAGGCAAACAACTTTGCAGTGCAGGGCAGTTACGTCATCCTTGTTGATCTGTAATACTAGAGAACAATTTTAGGAAAGTCATTTTTAAATCCATTTCTTACCCAATTTTTTACTAAATAAAAATGGGAAGATAGCTCCCCAACATATGTGAGGCCCCAAGTCCAATTTCTAGCACTGCAAAACCAAAGGACAATGTAGACACGATTTATCTCATGGAAATGTTACAAATACTCAAATTTTGCTTTTCCCATAAGGAGATCAAAGAGATATACAAACAACTCAGGTGGCCTAGGCTGAATGCTAACAGAGGGTCAGTGTCAAAATGACTAGGATCATGGTTGTCCTTGCTCCTGGTCAACTACAGGAGTTCAATTCTCAGTTTATGAGTCAAAGGAATTTCTAGAAAGTGATATATATTGCTAAAATGACAGTCCTGGATGGTTAAAGTATTACTGCAGAGGGTTACACTGCTAAGTATTGGTTGGAGGCCCAGTTAAGGGATAGTGTTAATTTAAGTAGAATCAAGGATTCAAATTAGTCGCTATTTTCCTCAATGCACTGTGGCCATCATCATTATTTTCACAGTAACTCAAAAACCCAAAGGTGCAAAGTGTAGGTTACTGCTGTACCTTTTACATAACTAGTGTTTTGCACAGCTAAACCTTAGTTCGGTAGTTACATTACGAAGCCTAACACACAAGCGCATCTACTCTACAGAATTTAGCAGGGCCAAATTACAGGCACGTAGTGAAGAATAACAACGTATGGAATCTCATACTGAAGACAATTAAAATTAGAAATGATCACTTATGGGGGGGGGTAAAAACACAGATCCGAGTTTTCTTCCTATGTAATTTTAAATGTTGTGGCACTTACGCGGAGACACACACACACTCACACACTCTGGCTAAACACCACGGGGGAGACTATATACGTGGAAACGAATAAATGGAGCCTTGACATTCACACCCCACCCCTTGTCTGCAAAATGCTGTTACGTATCCAGCAAGGTTGCTTCTCCTGCCCCTACCCTTGCCCCAGTCAACAGGTTCCCTCCATGAGACTGTACGGATCAGTTCTCTCAAAATAACGAAGAAGAAAAGTCAATTTGACGTCTCTGCAAAATCCGGCAGCGGAGAAGAAATGGAGATCAATTTGGATGCGGTTCGGGACGCCGCGGTCTCTTTAAGGCCCCCCTCCCCCTCGGCGTCGGATCCCGCGGGCACGGAGGAAGTCCACGTGGCCTTAAGCAACCGAGCCCGGGCCGCCAGTGGCCGTGGGGCTGCCGCCCGCCTCCGGGTTTGGGGCTGCGCCGGAAGACGCAGCGATCCCCACGGCGCTGTGCTGAGGCGTCGCGCGCTGGACACGGACGGCGGCGTCCTGACAGCCCGGGCCGCCCCGACACTTACTCTTGTTGACGGTCTTGAGGGCACGCGTGAAGTCGCCGTTCTGGCCATAACGGTTCACCTCACTCCACAGCGCAGGAACAGACACCCCGCCGCTGCCGCCGCTCGCCATCTTGGAGGAGACGAGGGTAGGAGCGGGGCAACCTCTGCCCCGGAAGAGAATCTCGAAGTTGGCCGGGCGGAGGAGGAAGTTAGTGGTTGCTAGGCGACTAGGAGTCGCCGGCGTAGAGGTCCCAGAGCTAGCGTCGGAAACCGCTCTTCTTCCGGTCTCCCGGCAAGAAACTGGTTTACCTAGTGATTAGCACTCCTACTCCAGACGAAAGGCGGCTGGAGGAAGAAAGGGTAGGGCTCAGGAGGGGCTCACCAAAGTTGTCCGCCCAAAGCCGCGCAGCCACGGTGGTCAGGCTGCGGCGGGGCGACAGGCTTCGGGAGAGAAGTAAAGCCCGTAAGACGGTAACTAAGAAACCCTCGGGAGTCGCGTGAAGGAGGCAGGTAGAGGCACAGCTTCTCGTGGGTGCTTCAGAATTGCCATTTCAGGACTTGGAACGGTGGTTAGAACCCGGGGCTGACTCTAGTGCGGACGCAAATGCGAAGGCACTGTTTAACCTCTTCGAGATCCAGTTCAGGAGCAGAGAGAGGGTTGGAGCCTAATCAGGCGAGAATGCCCAGTTCTGAACTGGATTCTACGATTTATGTGGATGCCACACAGTAAACTACTTCTTGGAGGACTTCCTTCAAGTACCTCTGTAAGTTCACATAGCCATTCTACATTCTGGTTCTAAGGGGTCAACTTCCTTGGGTGGCGGTGGAAAGCAGGCCCATGCATGCTAAGTGCTCTTACCATCAGCTACGCACTCCGTACCAGACTGTACCTCTGAGCACTGATCCTTTAAGTATTTAAGTACTATCTTACTCTTATAATCCTGAGGCCAGAAACCTTATTTACTTTGCTGTCACTGCTTTTTATGGTAACCGGGGAGACCTGTGCCAAACCTCCCTTCACTTCCTCCAGTCAACCCCAAGTTCTCCTAATGCGGTTGTTATGCAGTCGTCGTCTCCCCCCCCCCCCCCCCCACACCAAGAGTTTCTCTGTGTTAACAGTTCTGCTGGCTGCCCTGAAGCTCGATTTGTAGACCAAGCTGGCATAGAACTCAGCAATGTCTGCCTGCCTTTGCCTGAAATTAAAGGTGTATGTAACCAGTACACCGCCACCACCTGGCTGTTACTCAGCTTTTAAACCAAATATTTATTTCCTATTGTCTGAGTCAAGGGCTGTCTAGCCAGTGGTCATATGGTGCCTGCCAACTTTGTGGGCTTAGTGTAATACAACATACTGAACTAAGATTATTTTGGATCATGAATTCACAAATTTCAGCCCATGGTTGGTTGGTTGCTTTGGAACCTTGGCGAGGAAGAGCATGGTGGGAAGCTTGTGGTAGTCGCCTAAAGCTGCTCACTTAATGATAACCAGGAAGCAAGAAGCTGGAAAAGCCCCAGTCCAAATGTCTCCCTTAAGAAGACACTCTAACTAGGCTCCACCTTCTAAAGGTCCCACCACCTCTAAACAGTGTCAAAAGGGTTTTTGGAGGACAGCTGCTGGACATGCACTAGATGTGTCTCCATCTTTGGGAATTGTCACTATTTTCACTCATTGAGTATTTCAGTGGCATGTGTATACCTGTCCTAGAAATTGACTGTTGCTGAGATAAAACAAGATGTCCAGTGTACTGGGGTTATGTACTTCCTAGCTGGAAGTGATAAGCAATAAACAAAGATACCTGGTGGTGGTTTAAGTTTTATGAAAAAACTGAGGGTGATGATTGAGAATAAAAGGAGACGTTAATCCCCCTCTTTATTCTCTGCATTTTTCCTTAGATTTCAGAAAGTCTATCAAAAGCACCTTGTCACTATTCCATATCATTTAAAGTATTGAAGCTAATTCACAGTCATTTGCCCAGCACACACAAGGACCTGCGTTCAATCCCTTCCACAGGGATGGGTGATCCCACAAAAGACAAAATCAACGAAAACCAACCTCCTCACACACACAAAACCACCGGCCATGCAAACACTACAAAGGACTGTTTAGCAAAGACTTACTAAGGGCAGAAATTCAATTGTACTCATCTTTGCATCCTCAGAATCTTATACATGTTATAGGGTATTTGTGGGAGGTCTCCAGAGAAAGAAAAGCCATGGTCAGTGTACATGATTAATAGTTTCAGGTCAAGCATGGTGGCCCCTAGCCAGGAATGCTAATGTTTAAGGGCAGAGACATTTTCCGTCTCAAACAGAACAATCTCTTTATCCTTCAACAGATTTTTACTTGGTCAATATTCAATGCTATTTCCTTTCAGAAACACTCGCAGAAATAATTTTATCAGCTACCTGGGCATCTCTTAGCCCAGTCAAATTCATTAGTAGGTACTCAAAAGCTTGTCTGTGTATGAATAAACCGGACCACTTATGACTCCTGGGAAGCTTCCACATATACTATTTTACACCACCCATCCCATGAGACAAGTGCTTTTTAGCCTCAAATCATCCCAAACAGGCTTTTATTTGCTGGGACATGTTAACCTGTTCTAGGGATTCCCCTCTGTATGCTGTGAATGTTTTATTACCATTGGTTAATAAAGAAGCTACCCTGGCCTATAGCAGGGCAGAATATAGCCAGGCAGGAAATCCAAACAAAGATGAATATAGAGTAAGTGGAGTCAAGAGACACCATGTAGCTGCTAAAGGAGACAGATACA
>NC_022027.1:32728634-32731021 GCF_000317375.1 Microtus ochrogaster | reverse complement strand
CATTGGCACTTAATGTTCCTCTACAAGCCAGGGAAATGAAAAACGTTTATGCATCTTAAACAAAACATACTTTCAAATGCAAATAATGATTATACCGAGGACTTACACTGCATATTAAAAGAAACTAATGGGGGCTAGAGAAATTGCTCCTTGGTTAAGAGAATACACTGCTCTTCCAGAGGACTTGCATGAGTCCCATCACCCATACCAGGCAGTAACTCTAGCTCTAGGAAACTCCTGACACCTCTGGTCTAAGGGCACTGATATTTACACGCACATACTCATACATGTAAACATATTTAAAAATAAAAATGTGAAAACAAATGGTCAAACTGATGATGAGCACTGCTAATAGATGTTCTGTTAACCAATCTGTCCATGCTTAAAAATAATTTTCACTACTGTGGGGTAGTAGAGCAGAAATATCAACACATCAAGCAACAGTAAGACTGTCTAGATGTTAAAAAAAAAAAACCAAAACACCATGGGGGCTGATGAGGTGGCTCAGGCATTAAGAACACTGGTTGCTCTTCCTGATGTCCTAGTTCAATTCCCAGCAGCCACATGATGGCTCACAACCATCTGTAATGAGATCTGGTGCCCTCTTCTGGCCTGCAGGCACACAAGCAGACAGAAAACTGTATACATAATAAATAAATCTAAAAAAAAACTCAAACTGTAATTCTTTAATTTCTAGGACACACCTAGGCATAGCAGAGTGAAACTGTGATGGTTAACTGTCAACTTGACAGGACTTAAAATCGCCATGGAAACACACTGTTGGATGTGTTGAAGGTGTTCCCAGGAGAGCTCCCTGAGGCAGGATGACTCATCTTAGATGTGGGAGGCACCATCCCATGGGCTAGGCCACGGACAGATGAAAAGCAGAGTGAGCCTAGCACTAACATTCATCCCCTTTCTGCCCCCGGGAGCAAGACTAGCACTCCTGCCAGCAGGCCTCCCCACTGTGAGCCAGAAGAAAGCCATCCTGTTAAGTAGCTGTGGTTGGTATCTTGTCACGCATGTGCAGAGTAACTAATATGCTGTGAGAAAAACAAAGTGTGCAGCATTTCTCTAGAGTTGACAAGCCAACAAAGAACTGTTATGATTGTTCATCACTTTGGGAGACAAGCCGCGCCCACTCCCTCCCGCCTGAGCTTGCTCTTTTCCACCTTCCTCTCTGAGGCAGCTTCACTTCTGCCTTTCTCCCCACTTCTCCGCTCCTTCTTCGCTGTCCTCTTTTTCTCTCCCTTTTCTTCCCCATTCCATAACTCAACTGATATACAGTTCTATTCTGTATGATGTGTCTGTCCATGTGCCTCCCACATGCCGCAGGGAACCTGCACTTTCCAGGGACTCACTCTCTGTAGCACCAGCCTGCTGCCTCCACTGCATGGCTGGGCCCTGCCTAGGGGTGGCGGCTCTCGGGACCCACTGCCTGGCCCCCACTGCCCAAGACCCTCAAGCAATTTCACAACATGTTATATCTACCGTGTCTATGTTTTATGGAAACTGAAGATGAAGCCCAAATAACCAGTATTTTACTTTTTGGAGTGTCAGGGAGGGGAAGAAGGGGATTGTTTTCCAGGGGAAAAAGTGATTCCTCCTTCCAGAGCCTAGTGCATGCCAGAGAAATGCTCTGCCACTACACTATATCCCCAGCACCTTTCTGCAGTGGGAGCTTCTTTGGCCAATAGCCTTTAAGACACCAAATGGTAAAAATAGGACTCAGCCTTCTGGTATATGTAGGAGGGTGGCAAAGGTCGACATTGGACTGCTAAGAATCTTAAAGTAGATGGCACCAATACCTAAGAAAAAGGCTGAGAAAATATGGTAAGTTTTAACTATCTTGATGTCTAGCTGAAGGAACGGTTTGCTAATTACACCCTACAGGGCCCAAGCAAGTAATTATAAGAGGTAGCATCTGAATAGGTGAAAGGTGGGACATAGACTAAAGTGGATTGTCACCAGTTCATCTGTGGCCGCTTCTTTGCAAACCTATACTCCTTTCTCATAAAAATGGACATGTAAACTTCTACCCACCCACTCGCTTGATTATACACTGGAGATCCAATTTTTTAAAAAGTGGTAGGAAGGTGCCTGCAGGTGTGACTCAAATGTTTTACAGAAATAAAATTGGTAGTGCCTGCCTACGTGTGCAAGGCCCTAGGGTTTCCTCACCACTGTAGAAACAAAGCACAAACTTAGCTGGAGTCATGTAGCTGTGTACTTTCTTAGATAATGACTTAGAATACAGACCATGCAGTGAGAAGAGTGTATTGTTATTAGCATAAACAATACAAATATTTTAATTTTCAAATAGTGAACTATAGAAGATCAAGTAGTAACTACTGATTTATATAAAGTCATTATTAGCATTTAGAAAT
>NC_022027.1:32711826-32727759 GCF_000317375.1 Microtus ochrogaster | reverse complement strand
GGGCCCAAACCATTGCTTCTGCCTGCCACTGCGACAAATACAGTAGGTATGCCATCCCCTAGGGAAATTACAAGATAACCAGGTAATTTATTTTGGTGACAGTAACAGCAGGAACAGAACAATCTTGGGCAGGTGAGATGGCTCTGTGGGAAAGGGGGACTTTGTTTTCAAGTCTGATGACCTATGCTTGACCTCTGGAAACCATGAGATTGGAGAGAATTGACTCTTGCAAGCTGTTCTCTAACCTGCATGCATGCTCATGGCACATGAATCTACACATACCTATACAATAGAAATAAAATTAAATCTCTTAGTAATCTGCTGTGGAAAAAGTATCTAAAAAGATAGTTGTATACATATATTCAAAATTAAGATTCACTTTGTTACCTAAGTGTACAGTAAATAATAACCTACATAGAACAGGTCTGGCCATTTTTGAGATCTATGGTATAAAGGCAATGTCATGAAGTAGGTGAGGGAATGTATGGTTCATAGCTTCCTTCTGCTATGGCTGCTTAGACTCAGCAACATGAAGACCCCACCAGCTGAAGGGCTATCTTTCATGTTGAGCTTTCCTTCAACACACTACCAGTACTCATTTAAAAGTGAGTAAAAATGTTGTGGCTACTTCCCCAATACACAAGATCTGGGTGCTGGGGTACATACAGTAAAGCTCCCACAGCTAACGTGATTAAGGTGCTTGAGACTATAGGCTCGATCATTTCCAGCATCAAAAGCCAACAGCCAAAGTGCATATACAAATTTCCAACCTGACATATTTACATATGGTATTACTTTAGCCCAGGCTCAGCTTGACCCTCCAACTGTTAGGATTATAGGTGTGATACCTGTTTCTGGGTTTTATGTATGTTGAATCCTGAATTTCTTGCATGCTAAGCAAGCACTCCACCAACTGAGCTATATTATAACTCAATCTGCATTTCTGGAGAAAGAATCCAAGTCTTAATTAGCTTATTAAAAGGACCGGGAAGCATTCCTCCCATGACTAACTATACTTCTGTAGTAGTCACCGAAAGAATCAAACATTTTTCCCTAGAAAAGTTTTAGATCAATGATATCATATCCTTTATTTTTATCCTATCATTTATTTCATGAAACCATAGCTTTTTATTTCTTATTTCCTTCTAAGAAAGCTAACAAAGAGAAAGGCCCAGAACAAAGAAACGCTGCTTCAGCCTTAGGCCTCATACAGGTGGGTAAGGGGCTCCTTTTCTTTTGAAACACACCAGAAACAATGCTCAAGGGGCGTTGATAATTAAACAAGAAGACCATACATCCTTACAGGTGTAGTTCGCTTTCTTTCATGCCACAACATCCCAGGACTGGAGCTACAGATGGTTGTGAGTGCTCTTAATCAATGAGCCATTTTTTAAAAAAATGATTTACTATGTATGCCTGCATGAGTTTATTGGCATCACAAACATGCAGGTGCCCAAACAGGCATAGGATGTCAGATACCCTGACTGGAGTTGCAGGCAGTTGTGGGATGCCTAATGTGGGCACAGGGAATTAAACTGAGACCTCTTTCCAGCCCTTCACACTTGTGTTTTAAGTTCTTGCTCCTTGTTCTTTTAAAGGTTTCTAATGCATCCCTGGAAATTAAAAGTACAGGCCTATGTGGAGGCAGGCAGATGGGAGCCTGTTCCACCTTGACTAAAGATCAGAGTGTGAGCTTATTTTTACTTTTTCAAAGTTGGTGACCATGAGTGTGGCTACAAATAAGAAACCCTGATCTAGGGTGTGTTTAAGTGGTGTTTTGGATATTAAGATGGCCCAGAAAATGAGCCTATTTCTGCTCCTTCATTTTACAATGGGGGGTTTGACATAGGGAGTGGCTGCCTACAGGATACTTGGTCTAGGTTGTGTTTGCCGCATATCCATGTCCTGCCTAAAACATTAAATGCTTTACTCATGAAATAATGGCTCGATGTCTAAAGTATTGAAGCAAGTAACTGTGCTGGTTGTCCTTTGTGTCATGTTTAAGCAATCTTTTGCCTTCGTTCCCCCCTTTTATTAGGGTATAAAAGTGTATGAAAATTAAACGCAGGCGAATTGAGTATAGGTTGAGCTGCTGCCCTATGGCTCTGTGTTTCTTTCATATCTCTGTTCCTCCTACCTAACATTTCTAATCACACACCCTACCCTGGAACGTATGAACCAGCCGGCTGGACCACAACAGAAGCCATCCAAAAACATGGCTTACGATAAGGCATGCCACATGATTTTCCTTGGAAATATGGAAAGGCTCTTTTAAACATATTATTCAAAAATAATATTTTAAAATCTTTTATCAAAATCAGAAACAGCCAAAATTCCTCATTTATTTATAAAGTTTACCTTCATACTCTGCTTTAATCCTCAACGTCTCGTCTGGTCCTTTATGGGCAGATGTCACTCGGAGTTCACATGGAATCCCGAAGTTTCCACAAGCCTTCTTAATTTTCTCACAGTGACCAAGGTCAGAAGCTGAACCCATCAGCACTACAACCCTGCACTGACTGTCTGACTTCAGAAGCAACTAGAGAAATGGGTATGAAAAAGACAAAAATGGGTACCATAAGAAGTCAGTGTAAGAGTATCTTTTCTTTCTGTGTGTGTGTATGTTGAGCCAGGGTGTTACACAGCCGAGGATGCCCATCAATTCCGGATACTCACTCTTGCCTCTCTGCCTCCAGCACCCAGACAGGTGGCTTCTCTATCTTTTCCTTCCCTTTTTTGAAAGGGTTTTGTCTGTGTAGCCCCGGATGACCTGAGCCTCACAGGCAACTGAGCATGAATATCAGCCTCTGGTTTCCTGTGTGCTGGCTCACAAGTGAGCACCGTCACATTTGGTTTTATGCAGTCCGGGAGATCAAACCTAGGTAGGGCTTCATGATAGCTAGGCAAGCACTTGTAACAAAGCTACAGACTCAGCACATAATTTTTTATGTTTTATTTTCTGAGACAGGTCTCATTAGGTAGAGCAAGCTGGCTTTAACCTCAGAGATATGCCATCTCTCTTCTAAGGGCTAGAATTAAAAGTGTGTGCCACCATGCACAGTTGGCATTTTCTTTCTAAACAGACCAAACTGATCATTAAAATAATAGTAAGAATCTTAGACACAGTGGCACACACCTTTAATCCCAATACCGAAGAGACAGAGGAAGGTAAATTCCTGGGAATTGGTGGCCATCCCGGTCTACATTGCAAGGGCCTGTCTCAAAAAAGAATGAACACATCCCAAACCTCTGTATAATGCATAAATTTGTTTGTTTACTTAAGGTAGGGTCTGGTTACACAGTTCAGGCTTGACTCAAGCTTGCAATTCTACTGCCTTCTGGGTCCTAGGATCACAGACAAGTACCACCTTGCCTGCCTACCAACTGAAAAGACCTTTTAACCAGACAAATTATGTTTACTAATTAATTAGATAATAAGCATTTTAATATTCGGGGAACAATAACAAGGGGTTTCAGCATTCTGTTGAACCTTTAAAGCATAATCAGCCAAATTAGGTTAGGTTATAAATTTGTCAGTTGGCCACTTTGCGCTCTATCTACACACATAAGTTGGAAATAATCTTCTAAAAAGTGATTATGATTCATAATGAATCCCATTCAACTTTCATGGATTCACAGTTGTAATACCATAAAAATGAAAGTGACACACAGAGGTTAGAAACAGAACCTCAGGCTCCCACACGAGAACTGTGAACGACATGAACTCAACAGCAGAGAGTTCTGGTAAGGTAGTATGGTGGGGCCACCTCTAAAGCTGTTCCTTTCTTTCAAAGTCACTGAAAAAAAGATACAAAATGGGCTGTCGTAGTGCATGCCCTTAATCCCAGCAGAGAGCTAGCCTGGTCTACAGAGGGAGTTCCAGGACAGGGTCCAAAACTACAAAGAAGCCCTGCCTCAAAAAAACAAAACAACAACAAAAAACCACCCCACATAGTTTCACGTAATCAGGTTGCCCACACTGGCCTGGACTTGAAACTTCACATCTTGGCCTCCTGTCAGCATCCTGGATACACTGTTTGCTATGTACAAATGTGTGGAACTGTGTGGAACGCAGAGGACAGCACAGATGCTCTTCAGGTGCCAGCCAACTTTCCCCTAATTTAAAAATTAATTTATTTTTGTATATATGTCCACACAAATGTGAAAGTCAGAGAACTCTGTGGATTTGGCTTTTTCCTTTGATCTCTATTATACGAGACTTTGCAACAAGTGATTAAACCACTGAGCCATCTTGTCATATTTATCTTTTTTCTTTCTTCTGGAGACAGGACTGCCTGTGGCCTGGAACTTTCCAAGTATGCTGGCCACCATGGGAGGCCAGGGGTCCTCCTGCCCCGAATCCCAACCTTGGGACTGATTACAAATGCCACCACATCTGGCATTTTCTTTGTTGTTTTATATGGGTGCTGGAGAATTAGAGCCAGGTCTTCATGCTTCAAAACAGGTAAACACTTTAAAAGCTACCGAGCTACTTCCTCAGCCCAATGATGCCATCAAGTTTTGTTTATTGCAGGTTTACTAGAGAAGAATTACCTCCACTCGATCTGCAACCCACTCAAAGTTTTTCTTTACCATCTGGAGTCCTTCCGGAGTTACTTCCTTGAGGTCACGGTAAGACTGGAAAATAAGATACAAAGTTAGATAATCTTATCATGGTATCTTAAAAGACTTGTTTAAGTAGAGCTTATGACAAGTTCCCATAATAAGATGTGTCTGAAGATGCACCCTGCTGTACAAATGTTTTTCCAATAAAAAATTTCTGCAGCAAAGTTTTGCTTTTCATTTAAGGTCCTATGCTTTTATTAGCAATTACAAGTAACCGACTTAAGCCCTTGAGACTTGCTATGTAGAGTCCCAGATTTGTTACTTAGTCTTGATATTGTGAAGATACTTATTAGATAAACAAGGACACACGCTCCTTTCCTGTTTAAGAATCAAAAGATGACAAATAATACAAAAACCTGCTTTTGTAGGTTAAAAGTATTCCTTACTACCACAGGAGAGTTCCATCTACTTTTACTTTTTGGTACTAAAGGCTGAATCCAGGGCCTTGTGTGTGCTAAGCACGTGCCCTGCCATTGTGCTGTATCTCCAGCAGGAGAAATGATTTTTGAAGGCAAACACTTAACAACATATCAGACTAATATCCCCTTCCCCTCACCACTGCCACAGCTTGATCTTACAAAGCACTACGTACCTGTTTGTCTTTCTGCTGGCTCCTATCTCCCGATGGCCAGAGTCTCCAAGAATCATTATCAATTACATCAGCAAGAACAATCTCTTTGGTAGTTACATCAACACCAAATTCAATCTAGAAGCAGCACATTACCAAGGAAATGATTTTAAAAAAAAAAATCACACACTACTAAGGACATTTCTTAGTTACAACCTTCATTTTTAAAACTTATTTTATCAGTACTACCTTCATATCAACCAGCGTGCAGTTCTGGGGCAGCCAGGCTTTCTCCAGTATTTCAAAAATAGCTTGTGTAGCATGACTCATGATGTCCACTTCAGTCTGGCCTATAGCAAGTCCAGCAAAACAAAACTGTGCAGCAATGAGTTGCTCCTCAGACCACTGTGGATCATTATTGGCATCATCCTGAGAACAAGGCAAAGCAATACACGTTCATTTCAATTTTAGAATTTTCCAGAGAAAACAAAGTTCTCTTTTTCCTGGAATGTGTTCCTAAGAACTGAAATTTTCACCAGACAGTGGTGGCACACACATATTTAATTCCAGCACTTGGGAGGCAGAGGCATAGGTCATTTAGATAAGAAACTTATTCTAGGTAATGAAATACTTAAACCAAATTTGTCCTCTCTCTGTAAAGCAATTTTTATGTAATGAATGTTCTGTCTGTATATATGTGCAACACGTGTATCCACTTTGGATACAATGTCAATTTTCTTTTTAAAGCAATTAATAAAATGTTCATAGTATGACTAAAATTATAAAACTTCAATTACTTGGGAGGCGGAAGCAGACAGATCTCTGAGTTTGAGGCCAGCCTGGTCAAGAGTTGAGTCCAGGATAGCCAGGCAGGGATACACAGAGAAACCTGTCTCAAAAATCAACAAAACAAAAATCAAAACACCTAGGGACAGTGTTTCATTACATAGCCCAGACTGGCCTTGAAATAGTAATTTTTCTATGCCCCTTCTTTAAATTTCATTTCTCAGTAAGTATGGGTATTTTCCCTGAATGTATACCAGAAGAGACCATCAGATTCCCTGGGACTGGAGTTAAATAGTTGTAAGCCACAAATGTGTACTGGGATCAAACTTGGGTCCTCTGGAAGAACAGTCAGTACCCTTGCCTCTGAGTCACCTCTTCAGCCCGGGCCTTCATTCCTTAAATACTGGGCAGGAATGCAGGTGTGCACCACCAGGCCCACCAAGCATCTAAATCTTTTCTTGCTGTGGGACAACAATTTTACCCTGTAAAGATTTGTTTCTTCTATTTGTTTAATGAAATGCTGATTGGCCAGTAGCCAGGCAGGAAGTATAGGTGGGGCAATGAGAACAGGAGAATTCTTTGAAGAAAGATTGAGTCTGAAGTTCTCACCCACAGAGGAAGCAAGATGTGAATGCCTCGCTGAAAAAGGTACCAAGCCACGTGGCTAACACAGACAAGAATTATGGGCTAATATAAGTTATAAGAGTTAATTTAAGTCACAAAAGCAATCACCTTGAAGAACATCTCCACTTTTGGTGGGTAAAACTTATACCCTTCTTTTACACCAGGGTTCCTTTTGAGAAAAGATCCAGTTGCTATTCTTCGGCACACCCATTCAATTGGAATCATTTCACATTGGGGTGCAATGAAAGCAGTCTCCCCACATTTCTTGGTGAAAGCAGTCTTGATACCTACATATTGATGATAAAAGGGTAAAAAATCAATAAATTTTTCTTTAAAGGTCAATAAGACCTAAAGAATAAAGTTCCTCTTTCAATTTATTCTGATATATGTATACACTGCAGGGCCAGCTCCCTCTTTACAGGGTTTCTGGGGGATAGAACTCAGACAAGTTAGGGTTGCATTGGCTTAGCCACCTCAAAAATAAATAAAAACAAAAACAAACAAACAAACAAAACCTCTATCAAAAATAAAGTTCACCACGGGATTAGAGATGGCTCAGAGGTTAAGTGCTTATTGCTATCCTGGAGGACCAGAGTTTGGTCCCTAGCACCCATGACTGTAGGCTCACAATCCCTTTTAACTCCAATTCCAGGGCATCCAATGTTTCTGGCCTTTTTGGCACCTGCACTCAAATGCACATTCCCACATGTAGTATACTTTGTCTTAACATATAATGCTTACCTGAAGATCAGAGTACAGAGCTAAACCACTAGGGGCCAGGCAGTGGTGGCTTATGCTTTTAATCCCAGCACTAGGGAGGTGGAGACAGGAAGGGATATGACAGGGTGGAGAGAGAAATATAAAGCGGGAGACAGGAGCTCACTGCAGTCTGGAGATGCAGTCAGAGAAGGCAATCTGAGGACAGGATTGCCCCTTGGTCTGAGCATCGGTAGAGGTAAAAGGTGTCTTTAGTGACTGGCCACTCTGCTTCTCTGATCTCTCAGCTTTCATCCCTAATATCTGACTCTGGATTTTTATTAAGAACAATTTGAATTTGTGCTACACCCATTCACAGATATACATAATTAAAAATAAGATCATAAAAAGGCTAACAATGTTTTTGATTAGTTATCAAAATAGCAGACAGTTTCATTTTAATATCACACAGCAAACCATACAGTAGACCTAAAGACCCAAGCTAAGCATGTTTTACCCTCCACCTATGAGGCTTATTTTAAACAGGACACCTGTCTCTCCCCTCTTTTTACTACTGATTATCTAACTTTGTGGAAGGCACATAAATCATCCGAGTGGTGTTAAATTACCTTTAAAGCTAAATGGAGTACAGAAGTCTCATGTTCTATAGTCCAGTATTGTGATTCACGCCTACATTCTGAAGATACCTTTTCTTTTAATGTCTAAAGAGTCCTTGAAATACCATCCATCATATGTGCTCTTCCATTTCTTGTGACTGTAACTGAAAAACTAAGTCAAGAGCTGTTTGGGATGGGACTCTGGAAACTAACGACCTCTCTGATGACAGTTTAAATGTATAGTGCTCTAGGGCTGGAAAGGTGGGTCTGCACTTCTTGCTCTTGCAGAGCTGGGTGCGGTTTCTAGTAGCCACAAGGCAGTTCACAGCCACCTCCAATCTAGTTCCACAGGACTGGAAACTCTCTGCAGATACCAGAGGACTCATGCATGCATGTGGCATCCTGCCTAGCTTCAGCACGTACACATAAACTTGGAAAACAAAGCCTCATGATCCAATAAATAATAAAAAATCCTAACTCTCCTCCTTCACTTCAGTATTCTGTATACTGGAAGAAAAATAGTTTTTCAAGGTGGACCTCTTAACTAAGTTCAGTCCAGTCACTTAGAACACAAGGACAGGAAGGCACAGCTGCTACCTTCCAATACTTCTCAGCATTTACAAGCAGAAGCAGGACTTAAGTCTGTACTGCCTCCAATAGGCAGAACAAAAAGCAACTGTGCAGCACTCCAGGGAGTAAATTCAGGTTATTACTTAGGGCTGCTAACACCAGGAAGGCAGCCTGTATAGTTAAATTCCCTAAGGTTGAGATGGCCTTGCAGAAGAAAATTACACTGGTGATTCACAGGACCGAAGACTACAGGAAATTGTTAGTTTCTCTTAAATTCTTTTTTTTCGTGAGAGGTGGGTTTGAATGCTTGTTCCCCAGCTGATGGAACTGTTTGGGATTAGGTATGGCCTTGTTGGAGGAGTTCGGCTTTGATGTTTCAAACCCCCAAGTTATTCCCAGTTAGCTCTCTCTGCCTCCTATGTGTGGTGTAAGCTCTCAGCTATTGCCCCAGTGCCCTGCCTGCCTGCCACCATCCGGCCACAACCGTCATGAACTCTACTCTCTGGAACTGGACACCCCAAATTAAATACTTTCTTTTATAAGTTGCCTCAGTCATGGTAACAGAAAAGTAACTAAGACTGTGGGCAATATTGGAGATTATATCACTGAGCTATCCCCAGCCTAAAGTTTCTTTGAACCTAAAGACCATTACCTCCAAACCAGTTACCTGTTAAGAGTGAACTTTAAAAACTCTTGCCTTGATTTTACTATATGCAACTAGCCAGTGGGACATTCCCAAACAGGTCAACTCAAATACAGCCATCTCCCAGAGAAAAAGTCAGTTACCCACATCTAGATATAGTAAAATACACAGGTAATTATAACATGTTCTTGACCCAAATAATTTCTCTCCACGAAAACGACCAATATGAAGACACAAAGGGAGCACTCACCGGCATCCTGTAACAGCTGAAAAATACAGCTGGTGATCTTGTTGGAGATTGCAGCTTTGCCTTCCAGGTGGTTCTTTCTGGCTGCATTTCCCGCTGTAATCTGGTCCTTGGACTGCAGGAGGACTCTTCCTGGACTATCTAACAATTCATAGACTTCTTTTGTCTTACCCTCATAGAGTTTTCTCCCAATGTTCAGTACTGTGGAAATAAAATAGAATTATATCAGATTCAGGAAGATTTCCTAAATTATCAAAGAATCAGCTAAAATGTTGAATCACGGCATGGACAGTGATTAATATAAAAATTTATAAAAACCATTTGCATAAACGTTATACTTTTCAATGTAATTTTCTCATGTATCATCACATAATTTTGTTAGTGTACTTATGTTAATTACAGATTAGAAAATGAAGGCTCACAAAGTTGAGGTTACACATTTAGTATATGCAGAACTACAAATAATCCCAAATCTTCTGAATCAACATCGGGCTTTCTCTATCAGCTTGTCTCTGAACTAAAACAATTAAAATTAGTGTAACGATAGTAGTTGTTGTAGTTTACAAAAAGCAGCCCAGGAGAGAAAGATGCCATGTGACAGGGCTCAGGTGGAGGGGTTTTATATTGGGAGAAAGTGAATGGGAAAAGGGCAGGGGAGACTGGCTTCTGGGAGTGTCAGAAGAGAAGAGTCAGAGACAGACAGACAGACAGACAGACAGACAAAGAGATGGGAGGTGGGAAGAGTCCTTTTAAAGGGGAAGGTAATAAATGTGCACAGGAGGTGTGCTCTTAGTGGCTACAACTGGGGACATACACCCCAAGGTCAGGCCAGTATAGATACCTGAAAACTAGCAGTAGTATTTTTGTATACACAACTACAATACATTATTTAAATTAATTTACAGGAGAAAAATGCTTTATTTTTCTTGACTTTTCATAACAAGATGAATGGGAAAATTCAGAATAATTTCTTGATTTCACTTTTTTTAATATTAATTTATTTATTATGCATCTGTTTGTGTGTATGCCTTCAGGCCAGTAGAGGGAACCAGACCCCATTACAGATGGTTGTGAGCCACCATGTGGTTGCTGGGAATTGAACTCAGGACCTTTGGAAGAACAGGCAATGCTCTTAACTTCTGAGCCATCTCTCCAGCCCCTTGATTTCAATTTTTTTAAAAATTAATTTGTAAGAGGCTTCTTCACTCATCTGAAAAATCTAGTAGGTGGTGGAGGTAGTGACAGCGGAGCTGGCATAACATTTAAAAGGTCTGGGCTGGGGCTGGAGAGATGGCTCAGAGGTTAAGAGCATTGCCTGCTCTTCCAGAGGTCCTGAGTTCAATTCCCAGCAACCACATGGTGGCTCACAACCATCTGTACAGAGATCTAGTGGCCTCTTCTGGCGTGCGGGCATACATGGAGGCAGAATGTTGTATATATAATAAATAAATATTAAAAAAAAAAAAAAAGGTCTGGGCTGAAAGTGTAGTGCTCGCCTGGGGGCCAGCCTTGAACAAATACCTTTCTCCAGAGTGGAGGTGTGAAAATTGAGAAATGTACTGAAAATTCGCCTGTGTTCAATTTTCCAACAGCTTAATATACCCCTAACCCCAAAAGGTAGGAGTAAAACAACAAAAGACTGCATGTACCTACAAATTGAAAATCACGGGCTACATTCTTCACACTCACACCCTAGACCAACCAACTCCCTGGGTGAAATCCCAAGTTACTTCTGGAATGGAACTTAGTTGGATCCTTAGACTTTTGTTTTAGGTGGGACCAACTACTTCCCATTCCAGGAGCCAGCAAAGGCACAGCTAGCCACACCTGTTGACAATAGCCTTGAAGAGTGGAACTCTTTGATTTGATTTATAACTATGTGGGACCTTTGTTTGATTAACTTTGACTGAACTAGAAACAAGTCCCAGATTCTTTGGGCCTCCCCAGTACCAAATGAAAAACAAATCCCAAATCAAAAGACATTTTTATGAGGTTCCCTTCTGAAGCTGGGCCCACCCAACTCCTAGGCTAGACTTGGAGACAAAGGCAGGCTTTCCTCTATTTACACTTGGGTTAGTTAGCCCCCGGGAAAGAAGTACTTCAAGTCTCTGCCGCCAGTCAGTGCCCTCCACTGGGGAAGTAGGAAAGTACCAGGAAATGAATATAAAAGCATTTTCTTTTCCCCAGAGACAGGGTGTCACTGCACAGTCCTGGCTAGGCTGGAATGCTCCTGGTAGACAGACTAGGCTAACCTTGAACTCAGAGGTTCCTCTGCCCCTGCTTCTCCCTGAGACTGAAGATGTGCACAGCTAGACAGGCAGAGCACTAGACTCCACACTGGAATGATTTAGATGAAAACAACAAGGAACCAAAGTGTAAAGGTACAGGGAATTGCTTCTCATGTTTCCACAGCACATTTATCCCCAGTACTTCTCCAGGGTATTCGTGTGCCAGGATGATGGATATAATAGCAAATGAAATCTAGTTTCTGCTCTCAAGGGACCTGAGTATTGAAAGAAACAGTCAATAAATAAGCAACCATAATAAAAATAACACAAAGTAGGGATTATGGGATCCCATATTCACAGCAGGACCACCTTACTTGCATCAGAGAAGCCTAGAATAAAGTAAAAGCTGCATGGAGGCCTGAAATATGATCAGAACGTCACATGGCATAATTAATAAAAGTGGCAAGATCAAGCAGCAAGGGTGGAGCGGGTCAGCAGGGCTGAGCACTTAGTGCCCTGGTCGCATGCAGACTGGTAGTGGTCAGAGCAGCCAATAGGCAAAGCAGCAGGAAATAAAGTGGAAAAGCTAGCTGGGAGGCCAGCCAGAGATACACAGTGAGACCCTTTCGGGAACAAACAAAAATAAACCAAAGAAGAGTTGATTAGGTCACACCAGCATCTGGCACAGGAAAACAATTAAGTGTCCAAGAAGGAAATCAATGGCCTAGCTTGGTCTACAAGAGATCGTTTCAGATCAGGTTCTGAAAAAAGCTACAGAGAAACAGGAGCTCGAAAAACAACAACAAAAAACTCAAAAGCCAAAACCCAGAAGCATAAAAGCAGTATCTATTAAAAAGGCATTTAACTCGTGTTCTAGGGGACCAGAAACACTCCAGACTTCTCAAGCATACCCCCCAACATAGCGTTCTCTCACAAGAGAGTGATGGCACCGAAGAGGAAAATTCTAGAGATTTTTACTAGTTTTGAAATACAGGCACCCTGATCTCAGAAAAATTCTGGGCCAAAGTTCCAATTAATGAAGTTATAGCACCGCTTTGTTGTTGTTTTTCGCTCTTCGTAAGTGGGAAATAATATGCTGGGGCGCCAACACAATTTACGTCACTACGTAGAAACTTTTATTGTGGCCCACGACAGCGTTTTATGGCAAAAAGCAGCAAACGACCTTTCCGGAGGCTCTAACCAAGCAGAGACAAAATGGTAGCGTAACTAAACTTATCAAACAAAATGTGAGTTTTCCTTCGATTTTGGCACTCTCCAAAGTTATCATGGCACCAAAGATTACCAATTAGTACAGATCGTTACTCTCCCACACCCGTTCCCGAAATCCCAGGCTAGCCTGAACTACAAATCAAGCACTTGACCAACACAAAATATCTGGATCTAGAGTCATATTATTAAATTATATAGCTAACCTAAAGGAGATAATTGGCGTAAGAATCTTAACAGAATAAACAAACTTTGGGTTAAAAATTCTGCTAGATTTTCATGACTGTTTATCTATCCCAGATTCTAGGATCTTCGTTAGTTTTAGGACATTTCTCCTCCGGGGCACCTTCCCACTCTGCTACTTTCCTCCACTCCAGGGGAGTTTTCTGGGAATTTCAGGAGCCCCGGGAGTTTGGTGTCCAAAGCACGTCTCACTGCACGTACACCACGTGTGCAGTATCTGGGCCCGTGGCGTCACCGCGAGTAAACCAGCCGGGCACTGTACCAGGAGGGCTGCAATCCGACCCCGGAGCTGCACAAGTCCACGCCAAGCATGCAACTCCCTGCTGGAGGGTGTGTGTGTGTGTGTATGAGGACACCAGCGGGTCGGAAAGCCTGCTACTCACCCTCAGCTGTCGCCATGATCCTAGGTGGGATGAAAGTACAAGACGGCGCGGGAAAGTGAGGGAGCGGTCGGTAAAACAAGAACCACCAAAGGCTCAGGAGGGCGGGGAAAGGCGGTGCTAGCGGAGGCAAAGCCGCTACGTCTGGTCAGTCCGTGCAACCGAAAAGCTACAGCGAAGAACCGGACTGGCTGCAAAATGGTCTGGGATCGCTTGCCCCAGTATTCCCGCCGCGCATGCGCGCCGACGAGACACCACTTCCGGGCGGCTCAGTGTCTCAATCCCCAGTGGCGAAAAGTGGCGCGCAGGCTTGGGCCCCGCTGGCCGGGAGAGGGTTCTGTGTTGGAGCGTACCAAGTCCCGATGGCCGGGGGACAGCGTGCGACCTGGGGCACGCACAGCTCAAATCTTCTGAGGGGTAAACCCCACCAACTGCGCTCCACTCATCACCTACATCTCGGGAGCGGAAAATAACGGAGATTTCCACGTGTGGAAACAGTAGCTGCCCAACCTCACCCGCGGAGAGCTGGCCACACCCCTTTCGCTGCATGGCTCCGCCCCCGTGCAACGAAGTAGCTGATTGGCCGGGCGCTGGAGGCCCAGCTGGCAACGCCCCCCCTTGAAAGCGCGCGCCGCCGCAGTAGCAAGAACCTAGCCCGCGGGGAAGGAGGAGGCAATAGGCGGCTTGAGCTTCTGCGGCTTACTAGAGCAGAGCGTACAGCTGGTTGGTGCTCGGACCGCGCCGCGACAGCAGGTCCGTCCACGTGCTTTCGGCTGCGCCATGGACGTGGAGGAGTCGGGGATGAGTGAGGAATGTGGCGTGTTTGGGTGCATCGCTTCTGGAGAGTGGCCCACGCAGCTAGATGTGCCGCATGTGATCACTGCAGGACTCGGGGGTCTGCAGCACCGGTGAGCAACAGGATGAGGGGTAGGGGTGAAGTGGCTCAGCTCCGCGAGCGGCTTCCCTGCTCTGGAGCTATGGAGACCGCAGTACTAGGACGGTAGAACTCAAGAATCAGGACCAGTACCTTCGCAGGGAATTGACCAAGTAGGCGTGTGGTACGCCTTGCCTCATAGACATTAACCTAGCCTGTCGAACTCCTCCCTAATGCTCTTTATGGTTAACTCCAAGAATGTGCACCTCTCCTGCGGGTTTGCTTGCACTAGCCAGGTTGGGAGGAATCGTTTAGATCTCCTTAAACCTAGAACTATTCTTGAGATAAAGTTCTGTAAGGTGGTGGTGCCTGGTGAAGGTCCACCAACACTTTAGTCTTTTGCGCGTGGCCTCCAGCTTGCAGAATCTTTGTTTGCACGGGCAGAGCTAATGAGCAGATTGTCAACCTCAAAGCAGTTATCGGTTTGGGGACCCTCGAGTTCAGACCCACGGAAGCAGGTCTAGTTCGTATTCAGATTGAGTCACAGTGGTAGTAGATTTCATATACATTACCTTCATAGGATGAAGAGTGATTGGTAAAGTCTTTTTTTGTTTGTTTGTTTTTGTTTTTTTCGAGGCAATGTTTCTGGCTCTTGTAGATCAGGCTGGCCTAAACTCACAGATATGGGCCTGCCTCTGCCAACACCGCCCATCTCCGATTGGTTAACTTTTAAATAATAAATTAAAACAGTAAGAGCCATTAGCAAACTCGCTTCTTTAAAGGGAGAGAGGAGAAGTGCTTGATGTCCAGATACGTATTGATTTGGAAAAACTGGGAGATGCTTTCGAGGTAAACAAAACAACACCTGACTTAACAGACAGTTAGTATAGATCTATTGAAGGAAATAATAGACTGTTTGTGTGTTTCCCCAAAATCTTACAAAGTTTCCTAAGACAATAGCCACAACCGCTGGAACGGAACTGACAATGGCACTTATCAGCAGCGTGGGTGCCACAGGTATCAATGCATTCCTAGTGATTTCCTTTCCCTCACCAGCCTACCTTTGCCTTTCTCACAGTCCTAAATGTTTGTTTGGAGTTTCACATTCTGCATGCTTTTTGTTTATTAAAAAGCCTCCAGGAGCCAGCACTCACCAAGATGTGCCTGTTTCTGCCTCCCAAGTGCTTTATTACATCTTAAACTATTGAGATCTGGAAATGTGCTCTATTATTGAACACTTGCCTAGATTGGAGGGGGCTCTCGGGTGGTCAGTCCTTAGTATTTGTGGGAGAAAGAGAGAAATTTAAATCTGATTATGTGATTCTGAGGAGCAGTTGTCTATACCACTTTTGGATTTATTTCAGATATCACATTAGGAACAGTGGGAATGGAGGTAGAGAATCTTAGACAACAGAGGGAAGTGACTCCATCCTTTCCTTCACTGTGTTTACATTGTAGTCAGTTACTCAGAATTCTCCCTCATATACTTACTTCATTTTTCTTTCTATTTTCGTTAAATTTGTAATAGGAGGGGCAGGGCTGCTTCCCCGTATTCCTTTAACACCGCTTGGCCCATTATATCTAGCCTTTTTTTTTTTTTTTTT
>NC_022027.1:32688885-32690164 GCF_000317375.1 Microtus ochrogaster | reverse complement strand
AGTAGCAGAGTTATAGTCTTTTCTTTAGCTTTTTAAAAATTAGCATATACTCATCGTATAAAATGATAGATTTCACAGATGTCTTCTGTTTTTTTGTTCTAAGATATTCTCATGAAGTCAAGCCTGGAGAAATTGTAGAAATATCCAGGCACGGTGTCAGAACTCTTGATACGATTTCAAGGACTAAAGGAGACCCAGTGGCTTTTTGTATATTTGAATATGTTTATTTTGCAAGACCAGACAGTATATTTGAAGGTAAGTCATTTCTTTTCTTTGACTCTTTATATTAATCTCATTTATCTCATTGAAACATGACAGTTCTTGGTCAAAGGCTTGTGTGCACTCAGGAAGCATGTGGCTGAATGGGAGCTACGAATATGTTACTGAGCTGCAAATCATAATTGCTCTTCTTTTCAACTCCTAGGTTCTGGTTTTACTTTTCTTTGTTTTTTTTTTTTTCTTTTTTTAAATAAAGGGTATTACTTTCAAATACATTTTAAGGTAAAATTTTGTATATATCACACAATTGAATCTCTTAGTTTATGTCTTTCTACTTTATTGTTGCTGTATTTTTTGTTCAATCTATAAAATCCTTACACCAGCTTTTTAGAAACCAATATTGTTCTCAGTTAAGACAATCTTATTCTTTTCCAACCATTCCAGGCCAGATGGTTTATACAGTAAGGTACCGCTGTGGCCAGCAGCTGGCGATTGAAGCACCTGTGGAGGCAGACTTGGTTAGCACGGTTCCAGAGTCGGCTACACCTGCAGCTCTTGGGTATGCGGCAAAGGTATTGACTTTTAATTATTCAGTGAGTTGTTCTTCTGTCTTTCAAATACATACGGATTAGAACGGGAAAATTCACCACTTACTGTAAGAAGGAAATGTTGGGGTCTAATGTTGATTCCTGTTCAAGAATTTTTAGCCGTTTCTTTCAACAAAATGTAGGCTGAGAGATTGGTTGTTGGGTAAAGGCTGACAACGTGAGTTTTCTTCCAAAGACCCTCGTGGTGGAAGCACAGAACTGACCCAAGTACCCCGATTTCTGTACCAGCTGTGGTGTGCATATGCCCGTAGATGCACATGTGCACAAACAAGAAGCAGTTTTTATTCACCTAAAGATGAGAATATTGGATCTCATTTTTAATTTTGAGCCGCATACAGAGTAATGAGTTTCACTGTGACATTTTCATACACTTGTATTTTCCCCAGTTCTTCACCACCCCTTTCCCACCGCCCGTCCTCTGTCACTTTGCAGTCTCTGGCTTGTCCACAGCA
>NC_022027.1:32685358-32687995 GCF_000317375.1 Microtus ochrogaster | reverse complement strand
ATTGTGAGAGGCAATACCATCTCACCCATCATAAGACTGCTCAAAGAATCCGGGGCAAAGGAGGTGAGTAATGTTGACACAGTCCTTGTGGCCCCCAAATCAACCAAACGATGTTGGCATCAAAGTTAACGGTCCAGTGAATAGGTAGGTGGGATTTAACTCTGCTTACCAGATGGCTTTGTGATAGCTGAGCAGCAATATGGAGAGCTTGGATTAACTACTCTTACATTATACGAAGTTTAATCTTTACTATATTAAAACTAAGCCTAAAAGAAACATCACTTTTTTTAAAGAAAAATAGAACAACATCAAAAAATCAAGAGTATTTGCTGTATTCTCTATTTGAAGATACAAAACCAATTCCTAATACAATGAATTTAACCCAAATTAGTTTAATATCACTGTACCTTTTTAAAATAGAGCCTTAAAAAGGATTGCTAAGCATGTGTCTAATTTTGCTGTTTTAAATGCTTGGATGCACATTATATGAGATCTTGTTTTCATGTACTTAACTTTATTGAATTTTATATATTGCAGTTTTTACAAATTTAAATTTATTAAAATTGTTTGAATCATCATGAACTATGCCTTTTAAAATTGATGCTAGCCCGGGCAGTGGTGGCGCATGACTTTAATCCCAGCACTTGGGAGGCAGAGGCAGGCGGATCTCTGAGTTCGAGACCAGCCTAGTCTACAATAGCTAATTCCAGGACAGGCTCCAAAACCACAGAGAAACCCTGTCTCGAAAAACCATAAATAAATAAATAAATAAATAAATTAATGAATTAATTAAAATTGATGCCAAACTTAATCAAGAAGCTTGTTTGTTCCCACCAACCAATCCTCTTGTTCTCTTTCCTTTGCCTTCTCTACTTCCTAAAACACAGTATTGAAACTGGCCAGTAAATAAATTTCAGTGGCCTTGAAGTGTTTGTATGCAAGACTGAAAAACTCCTTGCTTTCCTAGTGATTTAGCCTAATGAGAAAGGCATGCTGGCATAGTTTGCCTTATGCTCATTTGTTCTGAACCACCAAGGGGAAATTCATGACCATATATAAATAAGAAGAAAAACTGCTGAGAAAGGAGTTTAGTGATCCAGATAGAAGACCTTGTCTACTACAATCACGGTCTTTCATCTCTCTCCTCTTTCATTGAGACAGGGTTTCTCTGTGTAGCTCTGCCTGCCTTGGCACTTACTATGTAGATAGAGCAGGCTGGCCTCAAACTTAAAGACAGCTAGCTCCTCTGCTACCCGAGTGCTGCGATTGAAGGCATGCGCCACCACCTCCCAGTCATCTCAGCCTTTTCAGTAAAGCAAAATCATGCCTAGCTGTGGTGCTTCAAAGAGAGCAGACAGAAATCCTAAGGCCCTCATGTTACAGTAAATATGTTGTACCTGCACAGTGATAGAGCAGGGCCTGGATGACAGCGGATCTGTTTACCGTGTGGTTTGCTGAGTGTGTAAAGTTTTCCCTTCACGAGACATTCTCTGTAGCGTGAATAACCACTGCTCCTTGACATCACAGCTTGTCACCCGCATACTCTACTGCAGTATGGGTCATTCTTATTGTTTTACTGATATTAGTGTCTGCTTTGGAGCCCACACACCAAAGAATAATTTTAATTTCTGGCCATTTTTATTTAAGAGTGTGTGCCAGTCTTGGTGGTACACACTCATAATCCTAGCATTTGAGAGTCAAGTTTACTCTGTTCTAGAAAGGTAAATCTAGGCCAGTCAGGCATATAGCCTGTGAATTTGACTCAACGGAAAAAAAAGAAAGAAGCACATCCTATAAGGATATCCCTGTCATGCAGAATGTTTAGACCAGGCTGGCCTCGAACTCACAGAGATCCGCCTGCCTCTGCCTCCCTGAGTGCTGGGATTAAAGGCGTGCACCACCACCGCCCGGCTTCCTTCAGCCTTTTTGATTGTCTGGTGGCCCAGCTAATAACAGCATTTTCTGTTGTTTGCTGACCTTTCAATGCCTGGGACCTACCCAGTGGATTGAGGACGCTCATTCCCATGAGTTGTCTGACCTCCTCATGGGCAACAAGGCACAGGTTTGCATAAGTGTGTACATGCATATCAGTAAATAAATAAATGTAATTTAAGAGGTTTCAACATTTTATATGCTATTAAAAGCATTTGTGAGGCTGGGTGTTTGGGTGCATCCTTTTAATCCTAGTACTAGATGGCAAAACCAGGTTTATCTCTTTCTGTTAAAGGCCAGCATGGTCTACATAGAAAGTTCCAGGTCAGCCAAGGGTAGATAGTAAGATACTGTCTTAAAACATTTGTTTTAAGCACGTTGTGGATAGAGCCAGGAGGATCAAGAAGAGGTCAAGGCCAGCTGCAGCTGCTGATAATAAATACTAACTCAAAAGAAAACAAAAAAAAAAAGCCCAAACATTTTTCACAGTATAATATTTTAAAATTAATGTTATATATTATTCCTTTGGTCTCCTATGTCTGAGTTCAGGTTTCTATTGATGCAGTGAACCCAGGACTGGAAAGCAGGTTTGGAGAGGGGAAGGGTTTGACTTGTACTTCCATGTTCATCACTAAAGAGAGTGAGGGCTGATGCCCTCTTCTGGCCACTGAGCGTGAAGCACTCACATGGTGCTCAGACAGACAT
>NC_022027.1:32683406-32684777 GCF_000317375.1 Microtus ochrogaster | reverse complement strand
AGCCAGACTAATGGAATCAGTGACGCTGAGACCCCTAACTCTAAGTGGAGCCTTTCTGTCCTGTCATTTTCTGTCCTGTCCATCCCCCATGTCTCCTGCCATAGTCCTCCTGCAGCCTAAAAATAACCACTCTGAGGCTTAATATTAATTACAACCTGGCGCATTAACTCAGGCTTATTAACTAGCTCTTACAACTAAATATCTGTTTCTATTAATTTGTGTATCGCCATGTGGCCCAAGGCTTACTGGTAGTTTTTGGCATCTAGTCCTTAGGTGGGTGTATGTTGTCTCCCTGACTCTGCCCTTCTGTATGTGCTTGTATTTCCTGCCTGGGTATATTCTCCCTGACTATTGGCCAGTCATCTTCTTTATTAACCATGGAAATTAAACATCCACAGCATGCTGAAAGACTTCCCATATCAATTAGCCATGTCCACACATGCGCGTGCACACGTGTACGTGGGGAGAAAAGTCATTCACAATAGCAACAAAACTTACGTCTTTTAGAAATAATTTAAACATAACGATTTCGGATTCTGCTGTGTGGTGTGGCTTATGCCTTTAATTCCAACACTGGAATAGGAGCAGCTGGAGCTCTCTGAGTTCAAGGCAACGGCTAAAGACATTTCTTTAAAAAAAAAAAAAAAAGCCTATAGCAAAAGGCAGCCTCAGGGTGTTCTTGGTTTGTGATTTGGTATAGAGTTCCAAGAAATGCATCCTGGCTTAGTCCAGGCCTCAAAAGCACCAGAATCCATTTCCCTTCAAAGAGGGGGGGGAGACTTAATTGGGGGAGGGGGAGGGAAATGGGAGGCAGTGGAAGGGAAGAGACAGAAATCTTTTTTTTTTTTTCGTGGCAGGGTTTCTCTGTAGTTTTGGAGCCTGACCTGAGACATCTTTAATAAATAAATAAATTTAAAAAAAAGAAAAAAATATTTGAAAGAAATGATTATCTCAAAAAAAAATAAAACTAGATATTGTCAAAAACAGAAAGAAAAAAAAAAGAACAAATATGATAAAAAGTTTTCAGACCAGAAAGATAACGCAAAACTTCATGATAGAGTATATCAGAGCCGCAAAGAAGTTTTTGGTTGTCGTGTAAAATACAGTAAATAGAAACCACTGCCAAAGCCTAGGAAGTTTGTCAAGTGTACAGAAGCAGGGAAGGACTCTTACACACATGTAGAGCATGTGCTGTGAAATTGTGAAGTTTGTGCAGAGTGTGGAAAGAACGAAGTTATTATTCTGTTTAATAAAGAGTCATAAACTTAGCTGGGTGGTGGTGGCGTATGGTTATATTCTCAGCACTCAGGAGGCAGAGGCAGGTGGATCTCTGAGTTCCAGGCCAGCCTGCTCTACAGAGTGAGTTCCAGG
>NC_022027.1:32676844-32682551 GCF_000317375.1 Microtus ochrogaster | reverse complement strand
TATTCTAATTGGTCTTAATGATAAAAACCCAAAGTCAGATATAGGAGTTAATGCTGAAAGATCAGAGAAGCAGAGCAGCCAGCCACTAGAGTTTTCTTATCTCCACCAACACTCATACCAAAGGGGCGATCCTGTCTCTGTGACTCTTCAGGATGAATCTCTCTCTGTGCACCCTCAGACTGTTCTGTGCTGTCTCCTCCTGCCTATATTCTTTTATCCGCACAGACAGATCACTGCTGTCTCTGCCTCCCTAGTGCTGCCCTTAAAGTCATGTGGTACCAAGTGGGATCACCTTTGTATGAACTGTTTCTCTTTTAGACAGATTGAATCTTGTGTAGCCCAGGCCTTGAACGCAGAGAGATCATTTGCCTCCTTCTCCTGAGTGCTGGGATTAAGGTGTGTGCCTCTACTTGGCCTCTATGGCTAACTAGTGACTTAGTTCTGATCTTCAGGTAAGCTATTTTTTGTTAGATCAATAACAAAATATCACGATAATCCAGTATTGAGAATTTTTGTTTATATCAGAACTACATCATGGAAAACTAACATGATTACCTCATAGCGAGTACATTTCCACTAGCCTGACTTCAGGTGTGTGGCTTCTAGCAAAAGCCCCCTTACATCTTACAAAGCAAAACAGTTTACTTTTATACATACATATACAAAGTTGTGTGTAGTGATTTTTCTTCATTCTTCAAAAATACTTTATACACTTTATTCCATGGTTTTTACCTTTACCAGTTTGGAAATAATATACTCAGAAAAAATTGTGTGGACTACATCATTAATAGCTAGAAATAAAAATCCAAATTTCATGCCTGGTGGAGTACTGCCTGTATTGGAAACTCCTGTAAGGGTCTCCCTCATAATCGCATCCTTTCCAGAATTCCATTGTTTCTACTTATACACAGTGTAGGTTAGCTATTCCAGATCTACGCAGAAGTAGATGGGTGGTGCAGTGAACTTTACCATGCTCTTCACCTACGTTCCCAATTTTAGCTTACTATGTTTTCTTTGTATGTTTGTATGTATATGGGACTGTCTGTACATGTACGTATGTATATATTTGTTGAGCCATAGAAATCAATGTGAAACCCTGTATTTAAAAAGTTATTTTTATTATATGTTAAGTAGACATTGAACACTATTCTAAAAAGTAAAAGTGCTAGGGTATTTTTTATTTTATATTAGATGTAGGTCAAAGCAAGATCAGAAGAGAAATGACTACACACACACACACAATTAGAACCAACCCCCCCCCCACACACACACACACACAGAATTAAATCCAGGGACTACTGCTTCTAAACAAGCATTTTATCCCCAGGCCTCATTCTCAGGTCGTTCCCTCTCCTTTTAAAGGTTGGAACTGTCCTGGGTGACTTGACCTAGAGATCATCTTGTCTCTGCTTCCCAAGAAACTGGGATTACAGGTTAGAAGTCATCGCATGCAGCTTCCTTTTCAGGAAAGCTGAAGGAGACTTTCCATGCTGACATAAACGATGCTTTCTGTAGCCGCGCTGTGGTGGAGCGTGTTTTCCTCCCTGGAGCAAAAGCTCGTGACGTTTCCCTTTCCTCCTGCAGGAGCAAACAGTGTTAAGTATCTGTCGGTGGAAGGACTGGTTTCATCTGTGCAACAAGACATCAAATTCGAGAAGCAGAAAGTGAAAAGACATGATATTACAATTCAAGAAAATGGCAATGGTCTGGAATGTTTTGAGAAGACGGGACACTGTACAGCCTGCCTCACCGGGCAGTACCCTGTGGAACTGGAATGGTAGCTGCCTGGATGGAGTGTCTTGAGACTGAACTTGATCAAGAAGTGGTTTATATACTATCTGTTACTCAGTTGGTACAAAAGAGATACCACCTGCTTGTGTGTGTATACCTTTATAAGCTCTGAGAATTCCTGAGGTTACTAAATTGCTATAATTGAATCATGATGGTTACATGTAATACAACATGTACGGAATTTTTTTTTATACAAGGATTGACTTCCCACCTAGGAGAAGGCAGGAGGTGAATGGTATTTCCCAGGCCCATGCTTGAAGGGTTTGCAAGAGGTTAGATTAGGGATGTGTAATATACACAGGACAAGGGGCTTTATAATGTTCAGGAAAAATCTGAATTCCTCGTGCCCCATAGAGATCTAATCTGTAGTCTAGTCTGAAGGAGTGGCCGCCCCCTCCTCAGCACACACATCTGTGGTTCTGGGGATCAATGGACAACTCGAAACAAAAACAAAAAGGAAAGAAATAAAAACTACTTGAGAAGCTGAGGCAGGGGATTCTTGGGTTCAAGGACAATCTGGGTTTTCTGCCTGAGGATTAAAAGTGTCTTTCTGTGCCTCGGAGCCCCCGTTTCTTTAAAGCATCTAATACACAGCAGGAACGTGAATACACGCCATACATAGGTGTTTAGAGGTATCATTTTACCCTTATGTTTTAATAGCGCATGGTCGTTAGCTTTTGCTAAGTAAGTTTTCACTTTCATTGGGATGGAGGGAAATGTTCAGATTTGCAGACCTCTGCTGTCTCTTTGGGATGCACCAGAATGATTGAAAAATGTATCTGAGGCCTTCTTTTTCTTATGCTTGGACTCGAAGATGTGATCGATGATATCTAGTACCTTAGGATACAAGCCTAGCAAATAACTAAGTACATTGGAAGTAGAAAACAAAAATTTGAATTCCAAGTAAGCCTTTGTCCTTAATTTGATTAGATTTGGCTATCTGAATTGAGTGCTTGATAGTTTACAGTCATGCATTCTTGTATGCATTCAGACATAGGATTGAAATTGAGCAAATAGAAACATACTAGGGGCTGATTTTGTTTAATGGCTAAGACAGCTACTGTTGGGGAATTATTTGCCTGTACCTAAGTGTCAGTCAGCTCATAACCATGTCTTTTCTGCTTTGTTTTGTTAGATCTAGTGAGATTTTAGTTTCAAGTTTTTTATGATGCAGATTTAGAGGACTGCAGTGATTTGCTTACTAACTCATGTTTGTGTAACTTGTCACATGCAAAAGCATTTATTTCTATATTGTTGCCAAAATTGCTGTAGCTTCCCAACCCATTTAGAAACATAGTATTTATTAATAACTGAAATTATTAGTCTGCATCTGGTATATAGTCTCACGTGTTACAGAATAGCAGTCAAGATAAACTGTTAGTACTTTAAGGTCATGTGCTTTGGTGTCTGAAGTGCTCCTGTGACAGCTGCAGGCAGGTTGACTTTGAATAGCCCTAGGGCCGTTTCAGTGGGCAGAGCCTTGTATATTAAATGCATTACTATGGTGGGCTGGAGGGTAAGCCTTTATTTAGGTCAGTTTTAAAATGGCCTTATTTAAATTCGATGTTTTAAAAAGAAACTCAGGGAAAGTATTAAAACCAAAATCTCTAATTTGACTTTGTGTTTTCCATAGTTTTTATTTTGTTTTATTGGGATACTTTTATAAAGGGAAATGATGTTGTGGTCGTTTGATAATTGTACAGCTTTCTTATTTCTTCACTGTGACCTTTTTTTTCACTAGTTTCTCAATATGAATTAAATTAACATTTTTTTCACCTGTTTCAAGCCTTTCTTTTATCTGCTTTAAATATATATAACTAGAGTACAATATGCAGAAAAAAATGAAAAAATGTTAACATCAGAAACTAATGTAATCCTTTTTTAAAAACCTTTTTGTGATCTTTCTTGGTGATAAATATATGTGATAAGTATGTTTCCATGTGTGCTTTTTAAAAATAGTGGTCAGCTGGGTGGTGGTGGCGCATGCCTTTAATCCCAGCACTCGGGAGGCAGAGGCAGGCGGATCTCTGAGAGTTCGAAGCCAGCCTGGACTACAAGAGCTAGTTCCAGGACAGGAACCAAAAAGCTATGGAGAAACCCTGCCTCGAAAATTAAAAAAATAAATAAATGAAAATGAGCTGTGCAAATTTATGCCAAGTAGGAGGGCAGTAAAGTAATTTGAAAGTAGAATGCTGAATCAGCACCATACAGAAAGGTTTCTTTGGAAACACTGGGAGCCATGGTTGGGTGTTCAGAGTCTTCAAAGATCTTCAAAAATGCAAAGGAAATGAAAGTGGATCCCTCCTCCCCAATCTAGACAATGGGGTCCTATGCAGTGTTAAAAAGAAACAAGCTCCTTGCAGTGATGGTGCACATCTTTAATTTGAGTGCTCAGCAGGCAGCAGCAGGTAAGTCTCAGTGAGTTCAAGGCCAACCTGGTCTGTGGAGTGCGCTGTAGGATGGCCGGGACTGTTAACATCAAGAAACAAACAAACAAACAAAAAAAAGAAGAAGAAAGAATCTGTTAAGCAACACAAGCTTTAATGCATAATCACATGTAAAGGGCTGTGAGAATGTACACACTGATTTCAACTGCCTGGTTGTCTAGGGAGACAGAAACAGACAAACACCACAGTAGTATCAAGTTTCAGGGAGGGAAGGAGAGTAGGGACAGCACTCTTGAAAGACTGGATCCTAAAGGCCACAGCATAAAATCTCCCATTTCCAGCCTGCTGGAACTCAGAACTAGAAATTAAGCTGTCAGGTGATGCTGGGAATTGAACCCCAGTCCTTTGGCAACTAGTGTGTTTGACCAGCTCTCCAGCCCTTTTTATTGGTTATTTTTAAGATACATATCTTCTTTACATTGTGGCCAATTGAGGAATAAATCTACTTTTTTTGAGACAGGGTTTCTCTGTAACTTTGGAGCCTGTTCTGGAAGTCTGTTTACCAGGCTAGCCTTGAACTCGAGATTTGCCTGTCTCTACCTAATAGTGTTGGCATTAAAGACATGCGCCACTACCATCATTTGCTATAAATCTACATTTCTACCTGTTTATTCCTACTATGTATGTGTTACATCATTTCCACATATTTAAAGTTCTGATCCAATGTTGATTGAACTGCCATTTGTTGGCAGAGGCTGTTTGTGGGTTTCCCAGCCGCTAAGCCCCGAAATAATCACACAGAAACTATATTATTTGCAATACTGTTTGGCCAACAGCGTAACTGCATTTCTGGCTAACTATTATACCTTAAACATTTTTATTATTTAATATCTTACTACAAGGATCTTAGCCTACCGTCAAGGTTTTCATACTTGTCTCCATCTGTGGCGCCATGACGTATCACTGACTCTACCTGCTGTCTATAGATATCTCTTCCAGCCTGCCTCTATTTTGTTAAGCCACTGGCTGAAGCAGCTGTATTTCTGTCAGTGTTTTCCACAAATTGCCGTTGGATTTTTGTAAGTCTAGAGCATCAGTTATGGATCTTTGATAGAGCTTTTTGTTGATTTAGTAACACAAATTACTGCCCTTACCATAAGGACAATAAGAGATAATTTATTATGAGTCAAAAATGAGAGGTCAGGTTTCAGGAACACAGATTAGGTTACCTTAAAAATCGTGACCCAGGCATGTAAGCAGTTCTATGAGGTTGTGTAGCTGAAAGACACAGGAAAGTAAAAAACCAAGGCATTTTCAAAATCCATTGGTGGGAATTAGGTAGGTGGATCACAGCAAATCTAGAGACATTCCATTCTTGTGTGTGTGTGGGGGGGGGGTCCTGAGATGATGGTCATAGCTGCAGGCTTGGTAGAAGCTAGGCTGACACTCACATCCAGAGAGGCTTCAGCTGACAGACACTGAGGATGTCGGCAGACAGCTGTGTGGAGAGGTTTTTCTTTGGACCGCCA
>NC_022027.1:32674042-32676269 GCF_000317375.1 Microtus ochrogaster | reverse complement strand
AAGATAGTGTGAGTCTGCAGATCCCAGTCAACCCTGCAGATTCATTTCATCAGTTGGTCCGCCTTCCCTGCAGAATCTCTGACAGAGACATAGCTTCCATCTGGGCACTTCTTCTCAGTTTGTTCTTTGGCCTTGCTGGGGACGGAACTCGGGGGAGGGGGGGGCACACTGGCAAGTGGTCTGTTACTGATGTAGATACCCAGCCAATCAATATACACTCATTTTTTATTCTGAGACGTGTTTCTTCTTTGCCTCCCTAAAATTCCCCTAACTTCTGATATTTCTCTCTGTGTAATTTCTCGGCCACTGGTGTTTAGACAAACCTTAGTAAAATGACTCTTCAGGAGGTAAGAAGTTAAAGTACACATTTATCCTAATACTACTTTAAATTATATTAATCATTTTTGTTAAGAATTTTTCCTAATGCGAGCTCTGCTGAGGCAAATTCCCAATCAGGCCATATCAAAACAAGCCAATTTATAAGCAGGAGGCCTCTAACATGAGTTCCTTGAGGAAGGAAAAGGGACCATGTGTTTCTCCTTAGATAGCTCATGTAAATGTACTGTGGGAGTGGTCCTGTTGGCCTGACCCTCCCCTGGGGAGAGGTCTGGACCTGGCGTGCTAGGATTTGGAGTCCAACCAACACAACTCTCAGGCCTGCGGGCTAGGATAGATGAGAGGCGCTGGGGTCTAAGCTCCCAATTTAACAATTTTTATCATTTAGGTTGTGCTTATTAAGGAGAGACTAAAGGATTTTACTAGTAGAATATTTAAATTTTTCCAATAAAGACCACATTTGTCTTTCAAAAGAAGCCAGCTGAAACATTATATAGTGGTTAAACCAAAGAAAAGCAGAGACACCATTGCAGTCCTTGTCAAGTCTTTTAAAATGTTGTATTTCTGTACATTAAATATTAAGAGCTCTCAGATATTCGCTGGGCTCAAGATGAAATCGTTATGTAAGTCTTGGTGTTTTAAGTGTTTTGGAGGCTGTCAAGTGGGAGGGAGATGGGGACTTGAGAGAGAGTATATTAGGCCTTTCGTTAGTTTTAGGGCATTTCTCCTCCGGGGCACCTTCCCACTCTGCTACTTTCCTCCTCTCCCGGGGAGTTTTCTGGGAATTTCAGGAGGCCCCGGGTACTTAGTGTCCAAAGCACGTCCCCCAGCACGTGGACCACACGTGTGCAGTATCTGGTACCATGGCGCCAACGTGGGTTAGCCAGCCGGGCACTGTATCAGGAGGGCTGCAATCCGACCCCGGAGCTGCACGAGTCCACGCCAAGCATGCAACTCCCTGCTGGAGGGTGTGTGTGTGTGAGGACACCAGCGGGTGGGAAAGCCTGCTACTCACCCTCAGCTGTCGCCGTGATTCTAGGTGGGATGAAGGTACAAGACGGCGCGGGAGAGTGAAGCAGCGGTCGGTAAAACGAGACCGAATAGAGGATTAGAAGGGCGGGGAAGGGTAGTGCAAAGAAGAGGCGCAGCCGCTAAACCTGAGCAGTCCGTGTGACCCAAAGGCGACAGCAAAGTACCGCACTGGCCGCGCCCGGTGCTGGGATCGGGCACCCACGGGCTTCCCGCCGCGCATGCGCGCGGACGAGACACCACTTCCGGGCGGCTCAGTGTCTCAATCCCCAGCGGCAAAAAGTGCAGGCTTGGGCCCCGCTGGCCCGGAGAGGGTTCTGTGTTGGAGCGTACCAAGTCCCGACGGCCGGGGGACAGCGTGCGACCTGGGGCACGCACAGCTCAAATCTTCTGAGGGGTAAACCCCACCAACTGCGCTCCACTCCTCACCTACATCTCGGGAGCGGAAAATAACGGAGATTTCCACGTGCGGAAACAGTAGCTGCCCATACCTCACCTGCGGAGAGCTGGCCACACCCCTTTGACTCCATGGCTCCGCCCCCGATCAGCGCCGTAGCTGATTGGCCGAGCGCTGGAGGCCCAGCTGGCAACGTCCCCTGGAACGCGCGCGCCGCCGCAGTAGCGAGAACCTAGCCCGCGGGGAAGGAGGAGGCAGTAGGCAGCCTGAGCTTCTGCAGTTTACTGGAGCAGAGCGTGCAGCTGGTTGGTGCTCGGACCGCGCCGCGGCAGCAGGTCCGTCCACGTGCTTTCGGCGGCGCCATGGACATGGAGGAGTCGGGGATGAGTGAGGAATGTGGCGTGTTTGGGTGCATCGCTTCTGGAGAGTGGCCCACGCAGCTAGATGTGCCGCATGTGATCACTG
>NC_022027.1:32671302-32672897 GCF_000317375.1 Microtus ochrogaster | reverse complement strand
ACATTCTGCATGCTTTTTGTTTATTAAAAAGCGTCTGCCAGGGCCAGGCAGTGGTGGCGCACGCCTTTAGTCCCAGCAGAGGCAGGCGGATCTCAGTGAGCTCGAGGCCATACTGAACTACAAGAGCTAGTTCCAGGACAGGCACCAAAAACTACAGAGAAACCCTGTCTCAAAAAAAAAAAAAAAAGCATCCAGGAGCCAGCACTCACTGAGATCTGCCTGTCTCTGCCTCCAAGTGCTGGAATTAAAAGCGTGTGCCGCCACTGCCAGACTATATTACATCTTAAATTATTGAGATCTGGGAATGTGCTCTATTGTTGAACTCTTGCCTAGATTGGTGAGGGCCCTCGGTCAGTCCTTAGTATTTGAGAGAGAAAGAGAGAGAGAAATTTAAATCTGATTATGTGATTCTGAGGAGCAGTTGTCTATACCATTTTCAGATTTATTCGAATATCACATTAGGGGCAGTGGGAATGGAGGTAGAGAATTTTAGACTACAGAGGGAAGTGATTCCACCTTTTTCTCCACTATGTTTACATTGTGGTCAGTTACTCAGAAATTTCCCTTATATACTTCATTTTTGTCTTTCTATTTCTTTAAATTTGCCTGTGTAGGGGACTATATGTTGTTTCTCTTTTTTAAGTTAAAACTACAGTTTGCCAAGTGAGTGGCACAAGCCTCTAATCTCTCAGCATTGGAGGTGTGGGGGTAAACAGATCTCATGAGTTTTAGGCCACAAAGCGAGTTCCAGGCCAGCCAGAGCTACACAGTGAGACCCTGTCTCAATAAAAAAAAAAAAACAGAGCTTGATTTTTAATTGCATGTCCTACATTATGTTTCCTGTAGCTGCTCTTATATGAAGGTACTATGAGATTAGATAATGTGAGGACATTGAAGATAAGATGTGTTAGTGGCATCAACGGATTGTATTATATAGTGGAGTGTTTAATCTCAGCATTGACAAAAACACAAAGCAAGACTCGCTACCAAGGGAGGGAGGGAGGATTTGCTTTATTAGAATGGCTCTTTACCGAAACTAAGCAGATCTTGCTAGGAGACTTGGGTTGAAATTAGGACTGATATTTCCTTTTCTTTTGAACAGCAACAATAAGCTAGTTTCTGGGGAATAAACGTACTAGAAAACGACTTATGATTTTCGTAAGAATCATTAAAGTTTATCTAGTTCTCACAACAAATCCTAAGTGAAGCAAAATTTTAAATCAGAGGAAAGTCCTTACTTTGAAAGAATTGATTTTCATTGGAAAAAATCAATGGAACACCCTTATGCTTAGAAGATATAGTAATTGCCCAGTACTCTAAAATAGCAGATCAGTGTCAACAAAACAAAACAAAACGAAGAACAGTGTGGCAGTACTCTAGTGTTATATTTTAAAGGTGGCAGTAGTACACACCTTCAGTCCCAGCATTTGGGAACCACAGGCGGTTGGATCTCTGAGTTCAAGGCCAATCCTGGTCTACAGGGGGAGTTCCAGGACAGCAAGGGCTACACAGAGAAACCCTGTCTGGATAAACCAAGAAAGAGATGGAGTTTGCAGGAAGTTCAGTGGCTAGGTATTGTGGATTGTGGTGGCCTC
>NC_022027.1:32657377-32669570 GCF_000317375.1 Microtus ochrogaster | reverse complement strand
ACTATTCAGAAGCACAGGCTTTGCCAGTTTCCATCCTTCTGAATTGGCCATAATGATAATATCTGCCTCATAATTTGTACAGATGAATTCTTATATATAAACTGAATAGTACCTGGTATAGGTATGCCCTTTGTATCTGCCCCGCCCTTGGGTGTGCACTCAACGGAGATGCATACAGATGTTCATTGACTGCCAAGCCAGTTACTCATAAGGGCATCTATTTGAAAAAAGGAACTGGTATATTATAGTGGAGTGGCGTGGGGAAGTAGTGGCATGCATGCTGGTACAATTGACCATTCCAGAGTAATACAAAGAAAAAAGCACAATTAGGGATGGATCTCCTAAACATTGCTGGACGAGAAAACTTGACATTTAAAAGTTCTCACTAAGGAGAGAGAAAGCACAAATCCTAAGCTAATCTGTGATGACAGCGATGGCCTTTATTGACTGGAGTCAATAGCTAGCCGCCTTGTAGGTTCTGGTATTTGTTAGTCTGGAATTTTAATTTTTGTTGTTTTACATACTTTTGCCATGTAGCCCAGGCTGGCCTTGGACTGGGCTTCTTATATAGTGGCCTAGTCATGTGCTGTATTTATATTTGAATGCTGGTCACATGGTGTTCTGTCTAATTGGGAGCAGAGACTAGAGCTCAGTTTCTCTGATCTTCAGTTCTGTGGACTTTCGTGTACATAGGGAGCCATCTGTCTCCATGTGTTCTGTCTCCATGGTTTCAACCCATAAATACTGGGAGTATTTTTTTTAACTATCTGTACTGAACAATAAAAAGACTTTTTCTTGTCATTGATTTTTAGACAAACTGTAACTTTCATAGCAGTTATATTGTACTATATTGTATTGTATAATTTCAGCAATCAAGAAATGGCTTAAAATATGTAGGAGGATAGGTACAGATTATAAACAAATACTATGCCTTTTTCTATGAGGAACTTGAATGTCTTCATATTTGGGTTTCTTTTCTATATTGCTTCGAGCTACTCTTTCTAGTATTTGGTTGGCACACGTGTTTTGCTGTTTAAGACGGGGTCTCACTTTGGCCCAGGCTGGCCTGGCACTCTACTTCATCTCAATTGGGTCTTCCCTCAGCCTCCCGAGGCTGCGTTTATAACGGAATGAGTTTTCACATCTGATTGCTGGTTCATTTTACAATTTTTATTGGCATAATTCTAAAGAGACCTCAGAGTTTTACGTATCATCAGACTTATAAAAAACAGTCTCCTACCTTTGAACAAAGCCAAATTTTACAGCTTACTAATTCGTGTGTTCCTTTCCTTTTATGTCCCTGTGTGTATTTTAAATGGTGCATTTATTGCAGTTATCTGGCTGGGAATGTGTTCAGTTACTTTTAGAGTTCCTCTTCCTCTTGAGCTGAGAACTAATTTCCCAGCATTCTCTACTCTTAAATAGTTCACAATGTATTCGGTCTAATTTGTCAGGGACAAGGCTAAATATCTCTTATCAGGAAAAAGCAACAAAAGTTTTTTACAGAGAAAATTCCTTGGCGTTTCTCAGGCTCTTACTATCTTCACGTACTTTTCTCTTGTCACTCACGGTTCCTTGGCTTTCCAAATGACCTTCAGATAATTCTTAAACAAACAGAAGAAGGATTATTATTAGTTATCACATATATCAAATTAGGAAATGTAAGTAATTAGAGAAATTTAGGATGAGTTGACTAATTAGTATTTTGGTCAGGAATGTAATTTTGAAATTAGGAACCTATTTTTCTAATAATAATTATAATCATTTGATTAAAAAATAATAGTGTATGGATTTTATTTTTAGAAGTTTTTTTTTTCTTGACAAATACAAAATGGAAAGTTCTTAGAGTTCTTTTGTTAAAGTCATCACCAAACTTACCATGTTTCCATTTCTAGTTCTAGGGGTCCTGCTTCTTAGGATGTAGCCACTTTCTTCATAGAGTCTCCGTTTTTTGAGGGTTATCATTTTTCTTTGCAAAATTCTGTATTTGTATTCTAAATTTTTGTATTTGGTATGACATTGTTTCTAGTCTCTGTCTATCCCAAATTGGCCAATCTCCTGTCAATTTTCACAGATATTTCTTTGGCAATTGTAGTCTCTTTGAGCATTTGCTTTATTTTATCATCGCTCTGAGCTCGTTTTCAGACCAATGCTTTCCGGCTCCCATGTCATTTGCTATTATGGAGTGTGTGTAACTTTCAGGATCTTGTAAGGGAATGTGATTTTCTATAAATCAACACAGCTCAGTTATTCAGACTTGTTCATAATTCTTGTAGTTGGAGTATCATCCACTTGACATACAAGATTTCCATAGATCACTGAGCATCACGATAACTAGGATGGGGGCGTTGATCTTTCAATCTAACATGAAGACGGACTGCCCCTTCCTTGATGTATCTGCTTGCAACCAGTAGGTTGCCTTCATTGGATTTCTATAATTACAGAAAGCTGTATTATTTACTAATTTCTTTTGGTAAGAAATAGAAATAGATATTTTTTCTCTTTCTCTCATAGCATATTCTGCACAGACTTACATATAATAAGGAACTTCTGAGGTAGCATACAATAGAGATCTAGTTTCCAACTACTTAATTATTAGACAGAAAATATCAAAAGAACACTTGAAATCCAGCCACCTAGCTCCTGTTCCCAATCTTTAATACTTTGATGTGTCTTCTGGGGCAGCATTCACTTTATTTTCCTCTGTTAGAAAACAGCGTAGCAGTTTAAATTTAATCTAGTCTTGCAATTGAAGGTTGTACTGAACCACTGTCGGGGCAAATTTCTATCCTCCAAAACATAACCTTGAGACTAAGAGTATTTGGCATCTTCAGCCACATTTTAAGAGAGCCATGTTGGAATTGCCTCCTTCAGCATCTTCACGTATTCCATGTTAAACTTCAAGGCGGTGTGCTGAGCTTGGGCCTGGACTAGCTTTATCAGACCAAGTCTGTTGAGCGCCTGGCTAAGAACAATCTCATTTGCTCTTCATCGAAACTAAGGATGCTCCTTAATGCAGTTGGTGCACAGAAGGAAGACTGCATTAGTGGTTTGTGCTTTCATGTTGAAACAGTGGTCTGTATTCACTCAGAAGGGTTCCACTAGGTAGATATTTAATATCATGGGTTTATCTGGTTTGCTCTACTGCTTGTAGGAGATGTTTGCAAGTCAGTCAGTTGTTTGCACCCCGGGGGAAGCACTGCTAATCCTGAGGTGACATTCTGAATTGAAGTGTCTGACAGTAGTACTTTTTGTTTTCCCAATCTCAGTTACACTTTCCTATACTTGGGACAGTATTTTAAAAATAGCGCACTGTGTAACTAAGTATCTTGAACAATATAGATGTTTAGATGTGTATAAAATTGACGTTTAAGTTTTTTTTTTTTTAACTTCAAGACATAATTTCTCTGTGTAGCTTTTGTAGCTCTTTATATCAGGCTGTCCTTGAACTCACAGAAATCAATCCACCTCTGCTGGGATTAAAGGTGTGTGCCCCCATCACCTAGCTAATATTCTTCTTTGAGACAAGAACTCTCTATGTATCCCTGAGTGTCCTTCAGTTTCTATGTAGACCAGTCTATCCTCAAACTCAGATTCACCTGTCTCTGTCCCCTGAAAGTGGAATTAAAGGCATATACCACCATGCCTGTAATGTTTTTTAAAGTAAAAAATGATTTGTTTAATATGCCACTGAAGCAAAATGTTATTAGGATACGTAAAAGTGGGTTTGAGGAGAATTACCCCAGACTATTAAGGACATATTTGCACAGTGAGTCCAAAATGAAGTTTAGATTGTGGCAACATCAAGACCTTAAATGATTGCACTCTGGAGTCACATAGGTGTAATCACATAGGCCGCTAATATACAGTATCTTTGTATGTCTTCCTATGTAGCCTTGGCTGGCCTAGAACTTGCTATGTTGACCATGCTAGACTTGAACTCATACATCCATCTGCCTCTGCCTCCCCAGTTCTGGGATTCAAAGCATATGCCACCATATTCTTCCATTCTCTTCTTTGTGTAAATTGACCTGAGTACTGAATCCTATGATTCTAACCATACAGAGTTAGAATTCTGTAAGCCTCTATGATTGTATTTTTTGCCATAGATCAATATATAACTTTTATGTGTGTTTCTGTTTAATGTGATGGATTCATTAACATTGAATTCACTGCCAACAGGGAGTGTAAGGCATGCCTGAAGGAAGGTTATCTGATGTCTTCTCCCTAGGTTTCAGCCATGCACCTAACCCTACAAGGCTCTGGATAGCAGGGCAGCATTGCACTCGGGTCATTGCTGAAATAAAAGTTACCCAAAGTGTGGAAAACCATGGTGCTGCATAGCACTTGGGTGGCAGGGGATGAATCAGAAGTCATAGGAAGTTAGAGGCCAGTCTGAGCTACGGGAAACCCTTTATAAAGAAACACAACTAATTAGAGTTCGTGCTCTGGAAAATCTCCTTGTTTTTCAAGTGTTAATGAAGTAACCTTAGCTCAAGGGCATAGCTTTTAGGCTACATTGACTTCTCAAAATATATTACAGCTCTTTTTATTCTTGTTTTTGCAGCTTAGGTTCATGACTTTTCACTTTTACTCTGTCAATACTCCCGGAAAGACAAATGTGTGAGGAAGGAATTAATTTCTGGAGCATATGTACGTGGGTGTTCATTTGTCAGCGTGAGAATACAGTCATCAAAGCTTGAAGTTGAAAACAGAACAAGAAACCACCACAACTTGTGTTTACACTAACACAGCTATAATAAAGGCAGAGTTTTGCTTTGTCCTTGTCTGCCTTTAACTGAGAATGCCTGTGTCGGGATAATTGCAGATAGCAAATGACCCTTGAAAACAACCCAAGAGCTGAATTTCCTATTGCAAAATTAATAAGTAAGGACCAGCTGTACCTTGTTACTGTAGCTAAGCTACACACGCTGGAATAGTGCATTGTTAGCATGGCCTTTTGAAAAGAAGTAAAAATATCTTCTCCCGTTGATGAAAAATTCAAGTTTAAATTTTCTTATGTAGAAAGTCTCAGTCAAAGAAGAAAGAAAATACTATTCTGGGATATTTAGTGAGAGCAATTGCTGGGGCTGTCTTGGTAAACCAGTACATGTCTTAATAAATGCTGGTGTATAGGGGTATGGGAGGAGAGGTGTTACTCAGCAACGCTTCGTAATGAGCTCTCATCTCAAAGTTTGCTCGGTTTTAGTGCCAAATGATTTTCAGACGTCAAGGAAGTTTGGACATCTGTTTACGTCACTGTAACTGGGTAGGTTCATCAATGATTCTGTTAGAAGGTAAAATAGTTCTGTCGTTGGAAAACATTTATACCCTAGAGAATGGAAAACAGGTTCAACACAAAGTCAGGTACTCGCTGAGGACAAACAGTGTGCAAGCTCTTTTACACAACTTAAACACGTTACCGTGTGACCTAACAGTTTCACGTGGTGAACTCCCGAAAGAATCGGGAGCTGGAACCCAGACCTGTGAGTGCTCTTGTTCACAGCTGCATTTTCTAAAATAGCCTAAAGGCAGAAAGAACCCTAGTGATTGTTGACAGGGGACCAGCTATGCAGAGCGCTGCACAGATTTGCCCTGCAAAGTCCATGAACCTGGAAGACATTGTGCTAAATGAAGAGATAAACCGATGTGCATCGCTGCATATGTGAATAATCACATTGATGAAAGCATGGGACAGTGGGTGTCCCAGAAAGGAGAATGCGAGTCTCTTAATGGAATCAGGTATTTCAGTGTGATATCTGTCAACCAGTGAATGGAAAAAAATTAGTTTATCCTTAAAACAATAGTATTCAACCACAAAAGAGAATTGGTAATACCAATCTGTCTGCAGTGTGATTCAAATTCGAAAACTAATTCTAAGTAAAAAAAGAAACCAGGGGCAAAAGACCATATAGTATGACACCATTTATGAGACATTTCCAGAATGAGCAATTCTGCAGTGGGTGCTAGGGATTGCAAACGGTCCCCAGGGCAGTAAAGTATCTACTACAGATGCAGACTTCTAGGCAGGCTGGTCGGGATGCTGTGAAATTTGATATTTGTGACTAGAATGACTTTGAATATACAAAATATGTACTGTGAGAGTAACAACCGACATGCCCTCTGCTGGCCATCTCGGTGCTAATTTTATTCAGAAGTTAGTGACATTTTTTAGTTCAGCAAGGCATTTTAGTACAACCAATGTTTTATTAGAGTTCTTCTCAGAAGAACAACGTGGCTTTTCACTTGTGGATCTTTTTTGTTGTTTAGTTTTTTGCTGTTGTTTTTGTTGGTTTTTAGGCTGAACATCTTGAGTAACTGTTCAACAGGATCCATTCTGCTCGTGCAGTACTTGTTTAGTATACCTTATTTTCAGCCCTCCAAATCAGAATTGACCTATTAGTGTCCTTCAGATAGCCATGCCTAAGAAACACAAGATACCGTGTTTCCAGCCAGTGAGACTGGAGGTGAATTGAGTCAGTTTTGTTTCCTCTTGTCTGTACTTCAAACCCAGGAAGAAATACGGATCTTTCTTTTAGATCCAAAGTAATAATAATTATCCCAGCCATTCCATTTTACTCAGTGTAACAGGCGGAGACTGGGAGTTGGTTTCCCTGGCTGCTTTAGCCATGGGCTTTTAAGCAGTGACTTACTGGATGGGACCAGTTCATTTGTTGTCTTGAAGTGGAATCAAATTGGTTTTTGTGTGCCATGTTCCCTGGTCCTCTGCTGGTCCTATTCTCTGAGAATGGCAACTTCACTGGGATTCCTACTATCAGCTGTGCTTGAGGAGCGTTTAGAATGTAGGGGCTGGAGAGATGGCTCAGCAGGTAAGAGCAATGGCTGCATTCCCAGAGATCCTGAGTTCCATTGCCAGCAACCACATATTGGCTCACAGCCATCTGTAATGAGATCCTGTGCCCTCTTCTGGCCTGCAGGTACACATGCAGGAGGAACACTGTATATATAATAGATAATAAATAAATAAATCATAAATGTTTGTTTTCTTTTGAAGAGTGTAGTGCTGAACTGATTGTAACCTACAATTGAGTGCTCCCAACCTTCCTAATGCTCCTTCTCATGACCTCATCTAAAAACAATTTCCAAAGCCATTCCCACAAATCCCATCACCCTGGGAGTTAGGGCTTCAATACATAATTTCCTGGGAGCTCAGAGAGGCACAATTTAGTCTACTTATCACTGTAACGTATAATAATCTTTTGTCTTCACCTGAAGGCGGAGCATCACTTTTCCTGTGTCAGGCAGGGCTTTGTTGTCTTCTGACTTGTGGCTTCCTGAGTCACCCTTGGTGCCTTCTCCAGCAGCGACTATAGGAGCATAAGGAGATTTTATTCCCTTTCAGAATTTCACTTTAAAACCACGAATGCTCTGTGTGATTGTGTTTAGATTCCTCTCCATTATGCATCATTTTGGCTTAGTTCATTAGTAGGTATTGACAATCTGTAAATTTCCAAGTCTTCCAACCTAATCTCCATCCACCCCTTTCAGTAACATCACTGTACTCCCTGTGGGTAACTTTATCAGAAGACATCTTACATTTAGTTTTTAATGTGAATAGCTGCATAAACAGCTAATATACTTTGTCTTCTATTTCCTTGAGACTTCCAGTCTTAATTGCTATTCCCTCATGTGTTCTTTAGATACACACAGAGTCGTACCATGTAAGCCACTAATACAATCTTTAGGTGCACGTGAGGTCTTGAGGACCACCTTGCCCGAGCCTTCCATTTTAGGCAACAGTTTCTATGCTTGGCTGCTTCGGGGTTCTGTCCATCTTCTGAGAGACTGACGTAGAAGGTGGCTTCCTGACCGCTGGTTCATTTTACGTTACCTGTGTGTGCATTGTATCTCTGTCCTTGTAGCTATGTTGACTTTGAAAGGATTTTCTGATGTTTCACCGAAGACTTACCCACCCCTAAGGATTTCTTCCCTGCCATTTTTAGATTTACTGTGTTATGCAGTTGTTATGACAGCTTACCTTAATTTCTGTGATCTGAGATTGCGTGTTGGGCCTTTGAAAATTTTATCTATTCTGAAATTTGTTCTGAATAATCCTACTTTATTTCTTTCTTCCTTTCCAAGTATGTAAAAAAATTATATTTTAGAGGAGAAAAGTATGCATTAGCTCTACTTCATTATCAGTTCAGCAACTCGTTAATGAAACATTTCAGGGGCCACCTCCTGGTTCAGTGGGTAAGCGGAATGCAAACCTGGCAACCTAAGTTCACTGCCAGGAGCTCTTGTAAAGATGGAATGAGAAGCACATTCCATAGAGCTGTTCTGACCTCCACGTGTGCACAGTGACACATGCCCCACAAGCCCTGTGTAGCATCTATGCAAGATAATCATTAAGTAAGTAACATTTACTGAAACTCCTTTAACTCGGATTGTGTTCAGTTCATGCAGCTGCCCCCTCTGTGGTGTGATATGTTAAATGGACTCTTCCCTCCCTACCTGTCTGGTCCTCTTCCATTCCTGCGCATGCACAGCCTGTGGCTTGTTCTCCGTCTGGGAATTCATGCCTTTCTGATTTCTGTGTTTTGTTGTTTCCCAGAATTGCACCCAGCTCAGTGACAAATGTCATATTCCTGCTCATACCTAGGCCTCGCGCTGTTTTCACAATCTTGTATTCATAGTTTGGATTTTTGTACTTTGTTCTGCACTGCTTTCAGTTTTTCTCTATTCCAGTTTTTCGAAGTCTGCTCACAATTTTTTATGTTTTTATTCTCACTGCTCCCTCTAGTTGTTGTTAGATGGTATTTTTCTGACAGTTGCCCTGGAGAGCCCAGACTTCTGGTCCAGTCCAATGCTTCCTTCCCTTGTTTGCTAACATTGGGATAAGAGTTGAACTAATAGGGCCTTCCATTATCAATGTACAGATACCATATCCGCCAGAGAGAGAAGAACATATATGGATTGCATACCTCAGACAAGATGCATAAACAGACACGGTATTATTATTATTTTATTGTAATCTCTTCTCTCCTCCCCTCATATGGACAAGTATGACCTTGAATTAATTCCTTTTTGGATGGATTTTCACTGCTGTTCTTAATTATTTTATGTGGGTTGGTGTGAAGATTTCATATGAGAGCCCATGGATTTGTATACAGACGGGTATAAACTGCCATGCAGGTGCTGGGAATTGTACCCAGGTCCTCTGAAAGAACAGCCAGTGCTCTTAACCATTTGAGCCATTTCTCCAGCCTCAGACACAGTATTATTAAGTCACTTTCCACAGGGGATGGGATAGTAAGTATGAACTAGCTCTCTTCAGTGAGGGATTGAAATTAATTTAAACATACATGGCTTCACTGTGGATTTGCTTTTAGATGTGAATTTGGTTGTCTTGTTAGAAAGCTGCTCTATGCATTCATTATTGTGTATCAGCTTAGCTCTGACATTTCTTACGTGGTTAAAGAGTAAAGCTTGGAACCTACAACGCAGTATTTCTCGGAGACCCGCGTTTTACTAAACAAATCAAGTGACTTGGAAATGATCTTTCAGTATAGATGAGTAACAGGGAGAACTCATTAATACTAAGTGTCTATCAAGGAAAAAAATGTCTGTGATCCTTGAAGTTAAGAGCCAGCCTTACTTTCCAGCTTGACACTAGATCGGTTTCATTACCTTTTGGCCGGCTCTTCTATGCCCAGTTCTCTCTGATGCCAGAGATCTACAGTAAGAGACCCTGAGACAGCTGCTGGTGGCGCTGATGGTCTGCTGGGAAGGGGAATTGGATTGGTGGAACTGACAGTCCCTGCTGATTTGGGCATATTTTATAACAGAGTGGGCTGATGTAGATTAAAGTCATGTTGATGCACCGTGGGTGAGGACACTTGCTGCCAAGCCTGGTGACCTGTTTGATCCCCTAGACCATGATTTAGAAGGAGAGAACCAGTGTCTTCACATTTAAACTTTCAACATTGAAACTGTTCAAAATCAGGTTTCACGATTAATTGAGGCTAAGTTGCAGATAATGAATATTCCAGATTTAATTTAAAATTCTAAAATCTAAATCTAGATTTAAAATTCTGCTTTAGAGAAGCCTGAGGACCAGGTGGTGATGAGAGATGCAAGGTGGATCTCTGAGATTGAGGCTAGAAAGTGTAAACGAAGTAAAAAACAAGACAGTTTTCGTTTGATCTGCAGTGATCTCTGGGGTGGTGCTTGAGCTCAGGGTTGCCAGGAACCTGCTTTTACCATCCCTTCCCTTTGTCATTCATTGTGTGGCAGGTTCATACCGCATCCCAATCATGGAAGAACTTCATAATTCTAGCGCTGTCTCCTGAGCTGTGGGCATTCTTAACTATCCTGCATTCATACGTGAGCTTTTATACTTTGCTCGACACTGTTGCCAGTCTGTCTACTCGTAGTGATTGCAGCCTTCAGCAATGTAAACAAATGCTCCTTTATTTCTCAGTGATCCATAAAGTTGCTTTTGTATATTTCTTTCTGCCCAGACACTTAGGAAAGCTTTAATCTCCTCCTCAGTCCAGTACTTTCCAACTCCACACCCCATGTTGAAAGTGACCTGGAAATGATTCACTATTTCTAGCTAACATTGTGTTTCCTAGGAAACTAGGGGCCTGGTTGTCAATCAGTGCCTGAGAGCTTGAAAGGATGTAGTTTTAACTGGTTCAAGCTGCCTAAGGGAGTAACTTGAGCATCTGCCAAATAAGCTGGCTTGTTGGTTAAAGAACTCAGGACCTAAATGATTGCTAATCTTACTGGTTTGGGCTTTAGGAGAAATTTACCTTTGGGGCAAAGGCAATAAATGAAAACGATTTTTGAAGTATTTCTTTTCTTATATATTTTTGGCTTTATTTAAAGTGTTTTTTTTAATTACTTGGAAATGGTTGGCAGTGGCTTTGGGGATTTTTTAAAGGTTTATAGTTGATATTAATAACTCTACATTTAAAAAGCTTATTGTGTAAGGGCACTTGTTATTGCATGGGAAAGACCCAGGTTTGTTCCCAACATCCACATGGTAAGTCACAAGTGTATGCAGCTTCCTTTCCAGGGGATCTGACAGCACCCTCTTCTGGCCTCTGTAGGAGCACCAGGCACCCACGTGGTACACATCCATACATGCAGGCAGAACATTCATGCACAGAAGATAATAAGAAATTGAATTAGATTTTGACTGAGCACCATACCTCATGCTAAAAAGACCATTGTTTCATGTGGGTGACAGTGCACACCTTTAATCCAGTATTTTAACTCTGAGTTTGAGGCCCTCTTGCTATACATCGCAAGTTCCAGAAGAGGCAGAACTATATAGAGAAATGGGGTGGTGTTTATTGGAGAAAGTTTTCAAAGTGTGAAAAGCAGAAGACAAAAGCTTGAACTGTGTGTGCTAATTAGTACTTCAGGTCCCTGCACACTGGAGGTGTGCCCCCATGTACTCAGGAGCACCTGTAATCCCTGCAGCTGGAGGTGTGCCCCTGTGTGCCCACAAGCACCTGAAGTCCCTTAGCTGGAGGTGTGCCCCTGTGTGCCCACAAGCACCTGAAGTCCCCCAGCTGGAGGTGTGCTCCTGTGTGCCCACAAAGACCTGCAGTCCCCACAGCTGGAGGTGTGACCCTGTGTGCTCACAAACACCTGCAGTCCCCACCGCTGGAGGTGTGCTCCTGTGTGCCCACAAGCACCTGCAGTTCCTGCAGCTGGAGGTGTTCCCCTGTGTGCCCACAAACACCTGCAATTCCTGCAGCTGGAGGTGTGCCCCTGTGTGCTCACAAATACCTGTAATCCCTACACACAGGAGGTGTGCTCCTGTGTGCCCACAAGAACCTGCAGTCCCCCAGCTGGAGGTGTACTGATGCATGCTGGTGAGCACCTGCAGTCCCGTGAAGCTTGCTGATTTGACAGACGATCCATTCCTTTGTTCACAGGGGTCAAGAGAGCGCTGGCATTGTGACCAGTGATGGGAGTTCAGTGCCTACATTCAAGGTGCATAAGGTAAGTGTGATCCCTAAATCCTGATGATATTACAACGAACTGTTGCCAGCTGGTCATTGGTATCTGGAGTGGGACTAGGCACAGGAGTGCGCATCTTTAATGTCAGGACTCGGGATGTGGAAGCAGGTGGATTTCAGAGTTTGAGACTAGTTTGTTCTGCACAGTGAGTGAGTTTCAGGCCAGACTTGGCTACACAGTAGATGTGTTTTCT